>NW_028227265.1:38067692-38467692 GCF_978045245.1 Mus caroli | reverse complement strand
GAATCAACACATTTATGCCATGTGTTGCGTACCCTTCGATCAATGAAGAATGATTTCCTGGTGCTGGAAAGTGGTTCAGTGGGTAAGAGCACTTGTTCTTACAAAGGACCTGGCTCACAACTATCTGTTACACTTTTAGGAACATTCCAACTCCCTCTTCTAACCTCCAGGGGCACCAGGTATGGAAATGGTGTATACATACACACACACACACTCTCTCACACATACACACACACTCTCTCTCTCTCTCTGCAGGCAAAGAAACATATCCATAAAATAAACACTGTGTTTTGTCTTGTCTGGCTACCTTCCACCTGTGTTCTTCTTAAAGTGTCAAGAATTGAGAATGATGTTTAAGATCAGTTGAATCTCAGGAGTATTTACCACCATGTACTTACCCCCAAAATACTAATTTCCAATCAAAGAGAATGAATGGGTTGAATTGTCTTTATACCATCTTTATTTTACAAGGCTAAGGACTCTGCTTTAGCAGGGATTGTGTCTGGTTGCCACATGATACCTGGAAGCTTTTCAGAATTATCGTGAGAACAGTAGGTGGGACTCCTACAGTTCAGGGACTGATTGCTGCTTTCAATTGCTCCTCCTATCTCTACCTTTTAAATTATCAGTTATTTTATTTTCACTGGCATCAGTTTGGTCTTCTGTGGATTCATAGCCATTTTGTGTAATTTTCTAGTTACTAGCCCTGCAGTTGAAAGGCTGGGAATATAACTTGGTGGCTAAAGCATTTGCCATGTAAGCCTGAAGATGGGCCTCAGGATGCTCAGTACTTCATAAAGGCTGTAATCCCAGTGCTTGTTACCAGCAACAGGGGATCCTTGGGGCAAGCTGGCTAGCTAGACGAGCCAGATCAATGAGGTCTAGATTCAGTGAGAGACCCTGCCTCATTAAATTGGAGAGCAATTGAGGAAGACACCCAATGACAGGCTATTTCTGTCCTTCAAATATACATGCAGATGTTTGTGCACACGTGTGCACTCATATCTACCACACACACACACACACACACACACACACTCATACACACTCATATGCTCCCCCAACCCCTGCAAGAACATCCAGTGTGTTTCTATTCTGAAATATCCGTCTCCCAAATCATTCTTTACGGTTATAGCTCTAAGGTTAAAGAGCTCTCTTTCCCACTAAAATATGAGGACAAATGGAGACCAGCTGTGGGCTCTCTTGCCCACCCAACGTGAGTTTACTGTTCTCATCCTTAACCTGAAAGCTTCTCTAGCAGATACAATCAGTATAAGGTCGTGTGAAGGGTTCAGTGGCATTACAGCTGAAGATTGTCCAGTTGTCACCTATAAGTAATTCTTTGATGAATAATACTATACATAGTGTACAGTAACTACATATAAAATAATATATATTATATAGCAAGTAGTTTATGTAGCTGTTACTATTATGCTTTTTTATTATATCAGTGCTTTTTATATTAACAATATAAATATAAGGGCTGAAGGGGTGGATCAGTGGTTAAGAATGGATACAGCTCTTGCAGAGGACCTGGGTTCAGTTCCTAGCACCCACTTCAGGCAGCCACAGATGTCTCACCTCTAGCCCCAGAGGCTTCAGTGCCCTCCTCCAAACTCACAGGTACCTGTACTTATGTATACACATACACACATACATAATTTAAAATTAATAAAATCTTAAGCAATATAACAACAATAATATGCATATTATATGATACCAATTATAACACAGTTTTAAAACTATATAAAACTACGTTAAAGTCTCAAGTACTATTAATACTATGTAGTTATCTCAATATCCTTTATAGTACACTTTGATAATTATAAATGTGAAATCTGGATCTGCCTTCCTTCCTGGGCTTTTCAGAAATTAGTTAACATTAACATTTCTGAGCCTTGTCATTGTGTGTGAGATGAAGTGAGAGGAGCAGGATGTGACACCTCTGTGAGGAGTTAAATGAAACAGGATGCCGAGTGGCCAGTAAAGAGTTGACTACATGTGAGGTAAGGTGATTCACACCAGAATCCCAGAACACAGATGGAGAAGGCAGGAGGATGGGGGTGGGAGCCAGTGGGAGCCACCGAGTGACAGAGATCTAAATTACCAGCCCCCAAGTCTTTAAACTGAGAAACGAGCATGTTTTCAATCCAAGAACTTCTTAGTTTGATGTATAAAAGAACTAACTTCAAATTCATTTAGAGAAGTTGTGTTTAAGTTTTCAGCCACTGTTTTGCATTTCTAATTGTTTAGGTACTTCCATTCAGTCAACCCTCGGTGCCAACGGAGTGATACTAGACAGCCAGCCTATAGTGAAGAAAAGGCGGGGAAGGAGAAGGAACGTAGAAGGTGCTGACATCCTCTTTTTGAACAGAAATAAGCCACCCAATCATGTAAGTAAATCTACTGTAAAATTATTTAACCTTAAGCCTGAAATTCAATCCTAATAAGTACACACTTATTGTTTTATATTTTTAATAAAATGAATAATAAGGAAATTAGTCTTCCATACTCTTAAATTGGATCTTAATATTTGGCACTGGCAGAGAGTTATAAAAACTTTAACTTAAAAAGGCTTGGCAGGGGCTGGCGAGATGGCTCAGTGGTTAAGAGCGCCGACTGCTCTTCCAAAGGTCCCAAGTTCAATTTCCAGCAACCACATGGTGGCTCACAACCATCCGTAACTAAATCTGATGCCCTCTTCTGGAGTATCTGAGGATAGCTACAGTGTACTTACATATAATTAATTAATTAATTCTTTAAAAAAGGCTTGGCAGAATTTTATACAATGCTTTCTTCTTCAAAAAGAAAGTGACCGTTGAATCTGGACATGGGAGAGTACTTGTGTGACCCCAGTATGCAGGAGGCAGAGGCACAAGGATCACTGCCAGCTTAGGCCATCCTGGTGTGTATGTCATGAGCTCCAGGGCGGTCAGGAATGCAGAGCAAGGCCTGGGGCAGGAGGGGCCTGGAGAAATTCCTCTGTAGAACTAGAGTTAGAATGACGATAAGCATGGCAATGTAAATCGTATCTGATCAGTTTTCCCTCCCCAGAAGTTGACTTTACACTTAACCGCCTCACAGATTCCCACCGGGATGAACCCAGCACTGTCCTATCCTCAGCCTCAAAGAATTCCTGACACAGAGAGTCCTGTTCCAGTTATTAACCTCAAAGACGGGACAAGGCTCGCAGGAGATGATGCGCCGAAGAGAAAGGACCTGGACAGATGGCTTAAGGAGCACCCCGGTTATGTGGAGGACCTCGGAGCCTTTATCCCAGTAAGTAGACTTTATAGTCTCAGCAGTTGTTTTTTTGAGTCATCAAACATTTACTAAATATCCATTCTGCCTAAGATTTAGGAAAAGTATCAAAAAGAAATAATTGCCATATTTACTAAAACATAATTCTGTATTGCTTTCCTTTCTGCATTTAATAAATATTTAATTATAAAAGTCACTTCAGGCCAGATACGGTGGCACACACCTGTAATCCTAGCGCTCTGAAAGATTTTTTTATGTTCAAAGCTGTTTTTTTGTTTAAAAGATAAATTAAAAAATAAAAGACTTCTGATGTATTTTATTATACCCTTTGTATATTATAAAGACTGCAGTGGTATAAAACTTCTAACTCTTCTAACTCCAGAGCTCTGTCATTTGCTGCTGCGTACAGAAGAGCTGGCAAAGGAGCACAAGAGTCATATTAAAGTTTAAGATGTTAAATGGACTAACTAGAGAGTGAGAGCTTTCGCTCCACACAGGGCTGAGCTCCTGGGGTCAGCTCACTTGCACCATTCTGAAAAGTGTTGAACAAGGCCACGGGCTTCAAAGTGTTTCTCTGTGTGTTTCAGAGAGTGCAGCTGCACGAGGGAAGACCCAAACAGAAAAGGCATCGATGCCGAAACCCAAACAAACTCGATGTCAACAGTCTCACTGGGGAAGAGCGGGTGCAGCTGATTAACAGAAGGAATGCGAGAAAGGTATGTGTGCGGCTCATTACGCTTCACTGGCTATGCCTTTTAACTAGGCAGTACTTTCTAACAGACTAGAGAATGGGAAACCCAGCACAGCTGTGGGAAAAGGCATGTGTGATGATTTCATGGAGTCTGATATCAAATCCCACGTCGCTGACAGCGAGTGAGTGAGAGAAGCAGGGCTGCTATTTATGGCTGCACACTGGATGAGGGCACTCTGTCCCATGCAGAGGTTCCCTCAGGGGACATTAGTTGCTGTCCCTGACTGGTTCAGTTGCCACAGTCAGCACAGTGGGGGAGGGGTGAGAAGGGGGAGACCGCTGCCTTCAACTATAAGGAAGATGTCATCCTTCTTACAATACCTGAGGCCCTAACCCACCTGCCTTGTGCCAGAAGTCAAGAAACCTTACTCAAGGTGACAGCGTTTTCATTATCACTGTGATAATGAATGCCTTTTTATCAGGGTAACATTTGTCAGATAGCGCAAGTTAATCTTGTTTTCTCAAATAGGCATATTATATAATTTTTGATAGAAATAAAATGTTTCAAAGCTAACTTTATAGGTGAATGGAACTTCTATGCTTAGCTTGTGCTAACTATTCACAAATTATTAATAGTTGAGCTTTTTTCTTGTTTATATATCACAATTAATATTAACTTTGGTAGGCCTACCAAATAATTATTTCTAATGGCATTTTCATTCGTGTATATCCCTGTCCTGTGCTCATTCACCTATGTGTCACTCTTCCTTGTCCAGTGTACCCTCTAACCAGGCACATACTTGCTGTACAGACATGCGCGCAGGCAAAGCACTCATCCACAGAAGATGGTACTTATTAAAAAAACAACCACCTAAGTTGAAAACAGTAAAAGTGTAGGGGAAGGGGACACAGTGTCAGCAGCCACAGTACTCTCTGGAGGAATGGCCTTTGTCTGATCCTCCAACATCAGCACTGCTGGGTGTGGCTTTGGTCACGTTGGAGTCTTCTTTTACTAGGCCTTCTGTGACTTCAGCGCCTCATCTCAGTGTCTCTTCATCCAGCCCTAGTGTGTCCATTACAAACTGCCCCGAGTGCTGAGGCTGGATGTCCCCAGGCTTCCTGACTTCTAATTGTGCCTTATTATCAAGCCCCTTGGGTAGCTCAGTCCCATAATGGTGCATGAATAAAGCCGTGTGGGGTTTGCAAACTCCACTATTGACTTTTCCCATGATGACTTGGTATGCAGGAGTCCCACTGAATTCCCCAACAGGGCTTGAAGACATGGCAACTCATTCTGTGGTTAGGAAGGACTAAATGCCAGTCTCTTTAAACCAGAACAGGCTAGATTACCTTCTGGGAGGTTCTTTGGTGCCTCCTCCTTGCAGGTGGGAACCACGTGAACTGATCCTCAGTTACAGTGCTTAGCTGTTGTATTTCTCTAGGTGTTTCCAGCTATCGTGTGATCCTTTTCATGCCTTCCCATGCTCTTCTCTTGTTAAGAGTCCAGCTTTTGCTTCCCTGACTTTTCTCAGCCTTAGCATTAAACAATGGTTGCTTCTAGTCCTATGAATTCAAGTGTTGTTGGGGTTTTTTGTTTGTTTGTTTGTTTGTTTTTTCTACACAGGGTTTCTCTGTGTAGCCTTGGCTGTCCTGGAACTCACTCTGTAGACCAGACTGGCCTTGAACTCAGAAATCTGCCTGCCTCTGCCTCCCAAGTGCTGGAATTAAAGCCGTGCGCCACCACTGCTGGCTTAAGGGTTTTTTTTTTTTAAATATATATATATACTTATTTATTTGTACATTGTGATATGCATGTGGGATCCAGCTATGGGGCTGAATGGGGTCTGCAGGATTCTGGTTCAGCTGGTGGGTGGAAAGAAATGACTTCTCCAAGGACCTTAAGTGCCACTTACAGTAGCTCTTTTATATGAAGGCTTTCTCTGACAACTTTCAATGAAATGGCTCTGAAACAATCTTGGCTTGAGCACATACTTTTATTTGGGGTGGGTTTCTATGCGTATACTTCATTTGGCGTGAGCCAGGGATATATATGAGTTTTGGAGAATGGGAAGGGGTTTTTCTTAGAGTGAAGTTTCACTGGCTGAGGCTTAGGTTAGTGGGGATATCTCATTTGCATTGGAGAGGCTTTTCCAGAAGTTGAACCTGTAATTTCACGAGGGTTTGGGTTGGGCTCCCCCGATCAGACAGAGAAGAGAAAGCACTGTGTTCAGTTTGCACCAAGCTCAGGAAAGCTGTCTGGACATGGTAGATTACAGCCTTAGCGTTGAGGTGCGGCACCAGTGCATGGGGGATAGGGGTGGGTTGACTGTGCCTGCAGAGGACAAATGAGGGTGCCGGTCCCCTGGAAATGGAGTGCGGCAGTTGTAAGCCTCTTGATAGAGGTGCTAAGAACCAAACCCAAGCTCTCTAAGAAAACAACAAGGACGTTTACCCACTGAGCCATCGCTTTACCCCCAAATTAAGGTTTTTCTACAGGTTATTTCTGAGCCAGATATGATGTGATATTGGTAAAATTCTCATTCTATAATGAATTGTCCTTTTTTCCTTATAATATAAAGGCCAGGTGATTTGTGATATCCTTTGTATATGCAGCTGTAATATGCTAGCGTTTGCTGTCAGCTGAACAGTAAAATGGGTGAGAAAAGGTGACAGACATCAGGACAAGACTCAGCTCCCAGACTCACTTCACCCTGGATGTTCCGTGTTTTGCTTTCTGTTAAATGACCTCCCTGCTAAGATAGCAATACATAAAACCATTTTAACTTCTCATAAGAAATCCCACATTGAAACACACCATTTAAAGTAATTAGGCACTACTAATTTTCCCCAGTCTGGTAAATGTAGTTTATTCAACTTTTGGTAGTGTATTGGTTTGCTACATGGTGCTAAAACACTGACCTAAAGCAAATTGGGGAGAAAGGGGTTTATTTTATCTTACATTCCCAAGGGAAGCTGAGCAGGAACTCCAGGCAGGAACCTGGAGGCAGGAACTAAAGCAGAGACTGTACAGGCATGCTGCTTACTGCCTTGTTCCTAGGGCTTGCTCACCCTGCTTTTTCACACATCCTAGGACTAAGGGTCTAGGTTAGTTGACTGTAGGTCTTCCTGTGGAATTCCTATCCCCTCAGAGGCTGCTATTCTTCCTCCTATTCTCCCTTAAGAGTCTATTGTTTGGCTGTGGGTGTCTGCATCTGAGGAAGACTCACTTTTAATCTGAATCTTTTGAGATGAGAAAAGTCCATGTTTAATCTGGGGCACACCTTCTGACTGCAGCCTATCTATGAGGTATAAAAGAAGGAAGCTCTCTCTGGCTGCTGGCTCTCACTCTCACTGGCAAGCCCAGTCCTTCACTGGCATTGGAGCCTGTTGCTGCTTCAGGATCTCTGACATACACTGAGGCAGCTGAGACACCCAGCCTTGAGACTGCTTCATTCTTAGACTTTCTCTTGGTTGACAGCCAATGTGGCTAGGCCACAACCCCCATTCTAATATATCCTGTGTGTGTGTGTGTGTGTGTGTTTATAAAGGTCAAAGGACACATGCACAAATCAGTTCTCTTCTTCTACCATGTAGGTCCTGGTGATTGAATTCAGATTGTCACTTGGCAGCAAGCACCTTTTTCTGCTGGGTCATGTCACTGGCAGTAAATATTCTGAATATTAATGTCATAAACTTCTGGAATCTTTCTCATTTCCCTTGATTTGTAGAGTTCTCAACTACTGGCTTGTCTCTAAGATATAGATGAATTCCTAAGGAAAAGAATCTTTCTACAAAGTCCACTTAATTTTAAGGGAGGAGGTTATGTTATACTGTATTATATTTTGTTTTGTTTAAAACAAGGTCTCACACTGTAGCTCAGGCTGACCTGGAACTCACTACATAAGCTGCACTGTCCTCAAACTCAGAATATTCTTTCTGCATCAGCCTGGAGATTAAGGCCCAGGTTATAAGTTCATTTTACCCTGAAGGTTCATAAAGAATGGAGTGCAAGAGAAGTCCTAGAGACTGAAGAATAGAAGGCTATTAAATGAAAATGCTTAGAGGTATGCGTGATACACTCGCTGTGTTGAAGGAATGTGCATCCTATCAAGACACAGTATAGATTTGCCAGTTGGGTATGTAGCCAGGGACAGGCCCTAATTCAGTCCCCAAGGTATTACTCAAGAAGAAAATATGTAAAGCATATGTATTCAAGCGAGAAGAAAGAACTGCTCAAAAACCAGCTTTTAGACTGCAAGGAAACATTAATCATAGGCCAAAATCATTGATATCAATATTATTAATTTGAATTCTGAATTTATCATATACAAAAATGCTTACAACTTAATGGTATGCAATGTAGTTAATATGCATAATGAATAAACAACAGCATGGAATTCTGAGACCTGTGTTTTCTTGCCAACTTGCTTGACATTATTAGATGGCTTTATAAAGCTAGCTATAACTTCCCTGAAGCTCAGGTCCTTCAGTTTGAAAATAGAAATCGTATCTCAAAAAGATTTTGTAAGGACTAAAATAAAAAATATACATGTAGTGTTCTAAGCCCAGTATTTGATATATACTTACTGTAAGCCAGATATTTTTATAAGACACTTGAACTGTCTCATTTTCTGTTCATCAGACACTTTGAAGGAAATATTATTGTCACCCCATTTCATAGCTCACAAAAGAGACTCAAAAATATTTATTGATTTACCTGAGTTTCCATAGCTCAGAAATATGACTCTAAAAGGTATACTTTCAGGTGGGCTAGCCTGCCTGTCTTGCCTCCTATGGATACCGTGAATAATAATTCATTTTCTGTTCCAGTTATTTCACTTACAACATTTATAAGGTTTTTTTTTTCATTTTTTTAAAAGATTTATTTATTATTATACATAAGTTCACTGTAACTGACTTCAGAAACACCAGAAGAGGGTGTCGGATCTCATTATGGGTGGTTGTGAGCCACCATGTAGTTGCTGGGATTTGAACTCAGGACCTTCGGAAGAGCAGCCAGTGCCCTTACCCCCTGAGCCATCTCACCAGCCCAACATTTAAGATTTATATAATTTCTGTTTCAGTTCATTCCTGTCACTGTGACAGGTACTGTGACCCAAAGCAATGAGGGAAGGAAAGGTTTGCTTTCTGGTTACAGGTTCATCATCAAGAGAAGTTAAAGCAGGAACTCAAGCAGGAGCATGAAGGCAGGGCTGCTTGCTATCCACAGAATGTCATCCCTGACCAAGAATCTCATACCTAAGGAACTGCAGCGTAAACTATGGAGGAATGCTGCTTGTTGCTTCAGTCCTTGCTTACTAACTAACTTTGAGGCTTATGCTCGGCCAGCTTTTTTATATAGTTCAGGATCACCTGGCTAGGGAGTAGTACCACCTACAGTGGGCTAGGCACATCTACATTAATTAGCAATCAAGACAGTCCTTCCATGGACATGACCTTTAAGCCAGTCTGATGTAGGCAGTTCTGCAATAAAGAGTTTCCAATTCTAGGTTGCATCTGCCAAGTTGGCAGTTACAAATAACCAGAGGACAAAAGCTAATGTGTTTATTTAGTATTTCAGTAGCCCGGTTAGATTGGAGTGGCCCTTTTTAAATATAATTATACATATTGTTGAAGATTGCTCAAAAATACATATTTTAAAGAAATTCTATATCAGAAATCAAATAAACAACTTCATACTTAATAGTGTTAACCGTCTAACTACCTTTGTTTGTTTGCTTACAGGTTGGAGGCGCATTTGCTCCTCCTTTGAAAGACTTATGTAGATTCCTGAAAGAAAATTCAGAATATGGAGTGGCTCCTGAATGGGGAGATGTTGTTAAGCAGTCTGTGAGTATCTCACAAATACGCCATGTTAGAGATTAAACCATTTGATTCTACCTTAGATTAAGCTCTCTTTCCAGAATAAGAATTCCATGAACATCGACAATAGCTTTCAGTTCTCAGGCTTTATTTTTCAGAATGTGGAATTAATGATAGGGTAGAATTCAGACCAGGAATGCTTGCCTTTTTATTGCAAACATTGTTTGGATACTGCTACAAAGAATAGTCAAATAGGTATGCAAAGAAACTCATATAAAAATAGTCACCATGGAAGGGTCTCTGTAGATAGCTCAGACTGGCTTTGAACTCCAATTCTGCCTCAGCTCCCTATGCACTGGAGTTATACTACTTTGGTAACTTTCTATATATTGGAATTCTATACAACTATTTAAAAATGATGTCTTAGAAGATTATCTGGAATCAAGAGAAAAAAATGTTGGCAACACACTAAGTATCTTCGTAGTTCAGCTCTTGGGCTGTTAGAGCCTAACTACATACTAAATATTCTAAATATTTATTATTTCTATAGGTGTTCAAATGGAAAAGGCAGGCTGTGAGACTAAATTCATTGTAACTATGTTTTTATTTTGGAAAGGAGTAAGGAGAATCATAAAATAAATACAAAACAATTGATGCATTGGGCAGTCTAAATGCTAGCTGGGCTGAGTGGCGAGAGGAACATGGTTCTGTTCTCTGTATTTATTGCTGTACTTTCTGCAGTGAGCCACAATGCTTTTGAAGAGAAAAAAAAACAAGCAAAAAGTAGTGCCATTAGATTTCCCCTTAGACCATAGCTTACATCTGCACCTCCACAGACAGTGGCCAGCCGCTAAGCACACGGATCAAGAGTGCTCAGTTACAAACCGTACTTCCTAGGAACTTGGAGGCATAGTTTTAAAAAAAGAATATAAGACATCTCAATCTTTGTACATTACACAATAAAATGAAGACTTTCATGTCATATTTTATTTAATTAGCCTATATTGCTAAAATTCATGTGGCCACTAGAAATTTTTAAACTGCTATGTGACATTTCAACTGGAGAGTGCAGTTGAAGAACTTATACAATAAAACTGAGGAATTTTGCATCCCAGAACACCGTAGGAGAATGCTATGAAGGCAGCACAGACTTCATTTGTCCTGGGCGTGGTCATGCTAGTAGCAGGTTCCATCTGAACTCCAATTCAGCCAGCTGGAAGCCCTTATATTTCTTCCTTTGTTTTTAATTTTTAATTGCTTATCACAAATATATAATTTGAGTGACTGACTATATAGCAAATGCAGAACCAGATTTTTTGAATATAATATTTCATGAAGCCCCCTGCCTGTCATAAACATTTACAAATGATAGAGATTTATACACATGCACTGAAGCCCCCATTGTATCCAGATAATAATGGGTAGTAATGTCTTTCCCCTTTTGAGTGTATCTTCTGTATCTTGGCCCTGTTTACCTTATTTCCAAAGTGATAGTCAAGAGTGATTCGAAGCTTCGCAAGTTAACCTCAGCCTTTGTGGCCATCCCCTGCCCTTCCTCCCCTGTACTTCCCAGGGCAGGTCTGAGCAAGTGCTGATGTGCACAGAAAGGGCTATGAGAACACCTTGATAACATTTCTTTGGCCCTTAGATTTTCTGTCCTACAAACTTAAGCTTCATAGTATAAAGAAAATTAAATCGCTTTCCATTCTCATTTATATGATTTTTAAAAAATGGGCATGGGAAAAGCTAATTGAAGTCATCACTTAGGTTAAAGTTATGTCTTTCATAATTACTTCATATCAATTCTGAATAGGTTTGTCAATAACTACCTCTTTTTTATATATTTTTATTAGGTATTTTCCTCATTTACATTTCCAATGCTATCCCAAAAGTCACCCATACCCTCCCCCCCCGCCACTTCCCTACCCACCCACTCCCACTTTTTGGCCCTGGCGTTCCCCTGTACTGGGGCATATAAAGTTTGCAAGTCCAATGGGCCTCTCTTTCCAGTGATGGCCGACTAGGCCATCTTTTGATACATATGCAGCTAGAGTCAAGAGCTCCGGGGTACTGGTTAGTTCATATTGTTGTTCCACCTATAGGGTTGCAGATCCCTTTAGCTCCTTGGGTACTTTCTCTAGCTTCTCCATTGGGAGCCCTGTGATCCATCCAATAGCTGACTGTGAGCATCCACTTCTGTGTTTGCTAGGCCCCGGCATAGTCTCACAAGAGACAGCTATCTCTGGGTCCTTTCAGCAAAATCTTGCTAGTGTATGCAATGGTGTCAGTGTTTGGAAGCTGATTATGGGATGGATCCCTGGATATGGCAGTCTCTAGATGGTCCATCCTTTCATCACAGCTCCAAACTTTGTCTCTGTAACTCCTTCCATGGGTGTTTTGTTCCCAATTCTAAGAAGGGGCTCTTAATAGGCTATTTGATAAGCAATTTGATACTGATTTTATCTTCACGTAGCTGTTATTAACGAATATATATTTTCTCTAGGGGTTTCTTCCAGAAAGTATGTTTGAACGCATTCTCACTGGTCCAGTTGTGAGAGAGGAAGTAAGCAGGCGGGGGAGAAGGCCTAAAAGTGGAATTGCCAAGGCTACCGCAGCAGCAGCAGCAGCAGCAGCTCCTGCCGGCAGTGTGCCAGGCAACCCTTTGCTGGCCAATGGATTGCTTCCAGGCATGGATCTCACAGCTCTTCAGGCCTTACAACAAAATCTGCAGAACCTGCAGTCACTGCAAGTGACTGCAGGGCTGATGGGCATGCCTGCTGGCCTCTCTCCTGGAGGAGAAACTAAAAACATGGCTGCTATGTTCCCCATGCTGTTCTCAGGAATGGCCGGGTTACCAAATCTGCTAGGCATGGGAGGACTCCTGTCAAAGACTGCAGAGTCTGGGGCGGAAGAAAAGCGAGGAAATGACTCGAAGGAGCTAGAAGGAAAAAAAGAAAGGACAGAGAGCCAAAGTTCAGAGAATGGAGGAGAACGCTGTGTGCCAGGTTCTCCTTCGACTTCCTCCACGGCTGCATTGAATTCAGCTGCAGCTGCCAAGCCCATAGCTCTTAACCCACTGTTGCTGTCTAACATACTTTACCCAGGGATGCTGCTCACTCCAGGCCTTAATCTTCATCTTCCAACCTTGTCTCAGTCCAATACTTTTGATGTACAGAAAAACAAAAGTAGTGACTTAGACTCATCTAAGTCAATCGAAATAAAGGAAGAAGATTCCAGAGTTAGAGATCAGGAAGAGAAAGGGGGAACTGAGCCTAGTCCTCTCAACGAGAACAGCACAGACGAGGGTTCAGAGAGAGCGTCTTCCGGGTCTGACAGCTCCTCCTCCTCCTCCTCCGAGGATTCAGACTCAAGCAATGAAGACTGACTGGGGCTCTGCAACCTCCTCCTGAACTGGTTTTGCCTTTTCTTTAATTACTAACTGTAAATAGCCCAGTGTTGAGTGCATCAATAACTTACTGACAGACATTTCAGGTGTTTGTTTAGAAGTGCAAACTGCTTTCAGAGATGTTTTGCATGTCCTCTTTCTTAAGATCCATACGTTTCTGAACTCGATGTACTATCCGATACATACACGTATAAAGTTACAACAAAAGGCATTAGAATTTTGTTGGGGGTTAATTTTATGAAAATGATGCTCAATAAGAGTTGTATATTTAATATATTTGCAGTGAACACAGAATACTTTATGCATATTACTGATTTAATTTGAATATAGTTTTACAGCCTCCTTGACACCTATAATTTACAGATCAAAACTCAGCAATAATTTGGGCAGCTAATGAATGTCATGAAAGCTGTAGCCTCTCCGTCACCATCCATTGCTTTAATTACATGACAACGCTCTAGTGTCACGATGCACTGCTCATGTCTCCAATTCAGGTACAAGTATGTTTTAAAGAAGAAGTAAGTTTCCCAATCAGCCATTTATCTGGCTACCTGTTACCTCAGCTGAGTTAGTTTAGGAAGGTTTACATTCGTTTCTAAGTCTGTGCTTGTTTTCAGGGGTTTTAAACACATCCTCTCTATCACGTCAATCTGGCCAGGACCGTGACTTGCATTTTGCTGAACTTAACTCAGAAATCAGTAAAAATGAAGTCATAAAATAATCATGTGTCATATGGCTTTGGTACCCTGTACACATACATTAAAACTTTTCGAAGTTTGGCCTCCTATTAAAATAATTATGTCTCAGATGAATAATGTCTTGTTTCCAGGGTTCAGAAAGGCAAACTCATGAAACGCCACTGAGAACTTTGAACACCGCACCCTTCACGTACAGGAAAGTGTGTGTTTGCTTTATTTGTATAGGTTTCTGTTTGTGTCTTATGTCCTGGAAATATTCCAAAATAACAGGTAATAGTAGTCAAGTAAAATGCAGATAGTCTGAATTAATTGAGTTTCTAGGAGTAAGAAGTCGGCATGTTACCCAGAGTCAGTGTTGGGCTATCAGTTTATAATAAATGCTGAAATATGCCCACTTTGAAAATGCACTTTGACTAATCTCAAAATGATGTACAAATTATACCTATGAAGTTCAAGGCTTCTGTTCTGTTTCTTACAATCCTTTGTCATGTACAATTTGTCTGGTATTTGATTTGTGATATCATTTCTCCTGCTGAAGCTGCTATCATTCTGACAAGGTAGAGGTCCAAGGTTTACCTTCATATACATTGGAAACAATTAGAACAGACTTAGACATTCTAAGGAGAGATAAATATTAGCATTTTCCTCGTGTCTAAATAAATCATGCTAAAGTTTGCAAGGTGATAAATTTGGGAGGAGTACCCCAGTTCTTTCCTATGGGAAAACTGACTTCCAGTATGATTCAACAGAGCTGTTGTTGTCCTGGACTAAGCGATTGTACTGGGTTTCCCAAGACCTTTACCAGTAAATTATGTTTCTGTATGTAAAAACGTAACCCATTATTAGACAATGTTATATGTATTTACCAAATTATGTAAGTTCCATTGGGATTGTATTATTAATTTTTGTATTTTCTCAAAATAGTACTTTGAATTGATAGTTCTTTATGCAATGTTTTAGCAATAGTCACTGTAATCCCCATCCAGGAGCAGTGGGTAGTAACCCTTCATCATGAAAATGATATACTACATATTTACTGTGTTCCCTTTGCAGTATTGCACTTTTGTTTAACTAGAACATACCTGTGAGATAGCCAAAGTTTTTCAGACAGTTACCTTGGTTTTCAGTGGAGTGTTTCAATACCACCCGCAGCCCACTCTTCCTCTAGGCCTGCCCATAGGACCTTTATTCCTCTTTCCCAATTAAAAGGAAAAAATGAGGTTAAAAAAAAAAACTTAGATCTTGTCATTAAAATCTAATTTATAGCAAAATCTATGAGATAAAGTATTTTCCTAATTATGGTCTAATAAATTTGGGTAACATCCTAGTGATTCTTTCTATATATACGTTAGTTACTGTTTTCAAAGCATAAGGCTAATGTTAACTTTAAACATTCTCTTGGGTTTCAAGACATGTCTTTGTAGATTGATTGGGGGAAGGTGGTCCAGGTGTCAGCTAAGAAAACCATGCAGATCTGGAAATATAAAGTTAAGGATTATAGGAAGCAAGTCGATGCAGTTCCACTTACTCAAGCTGCAGCTGAAAGGCTATCCCAGTGCGTGTCGTTAGTTCCTGAGAGAGTTAGAGCTGGTGTTGCCTTGTGTTCTACCCCTTGTTTCAGGCCTCATGACTCAGTCTTAGTCCAAGTTTTCTTTTGGACATTTGCAATATTTACCAGTTGTGTTTTGTGTAGTCTAAATTTGCTTTCTGTAGTTGAGCAAACGTCTTAAAAAGTCATTTGTAATTTATTAAATTACTTTCTATGATGTTCTATAGAGCAAATGGAAGTTTAATTATTTTTTATTAAACATATTCTTTGACTACCCATGATGTCAGCCTCCCTCCGTACCTGACACTACTTTTTCACTTGAGTCTTAATATAATTTATCTCACTCAAGTTATAAAGGAAACCATAGTTATAAATCTTCAACAGCACTGCGTACTTTAGAAGAAATGCGGATGTTGGTCTTGGTGTAGTTTTTCACTGGGTATTTGTCACCTAGGTTGGCCTCAAACTCGGGGCTCAGTGATACTTAAGGGATTGAAGTTTTCTACATTTATATATAATTGCCTTTTAAGTGCCAGGTTTTTGTTTTCAGGTCATTGATGGTTCACTGATATTGATGTCTGCATGAATAGGAAACAGCTCTTTTGGAGTGTTGACTATTAAAGCCCATATGGATGTGCTTGATAGAAAAGCAGCCTCCCTCCCTCCACCTTATGCCAAGCACTGTGTTTCCTTTCTTCCCCTTGGGTCCCTAAAACTTCCAAGATGACTAAAAAGACAAGCCTCACCTTGCACAGGAGGTGCATTTCACCAATTTTGGAAATCAATAATTAGCTCTCTGCCCTAAGAATTTCTTCTGACTCAGCGCCAGTTTTGGCTGTGTGTTTTGGAAACATTTAAGAAACAGCTTCTCTCATTATGGGGGTAAAACGCCTCCCCCAGCACCTGGAGCTGTGCTGACTTGGGTGTTTTTGAGAAAACACATACTGTGTTTATATGAAGTGACATATTCAGACTTTGTGAAGAAAGGAGAATTGTGATTAAATAGTGGTCATACTGGTTTAGGGTGTCCTTCCAGGAAAAGGACAGGACAAAGACAACCATGGAAGATGGCCCTGTAGCAGGCAGTAATGGGAGGGATTTTGGTGATTTCCAGCCGAGGAACACCCAGGACAGGGACCACTGCTAGGGACAGGAGAGGTGCGGATGGAGTAGACTGCTTCAGAGCCTCTCTGGGACACGCC
Source organism: Mus caroli (assembly GCF_978045245.1). Lineage (NCBI taxonomy): Eukaryota > Metazoa > Chordata > Mammalia > Rodentia > Muridae > Mus > Mus caroli. Next base: position 38,451,062 of record NW_028227265.1, on the reverse strand, counting down.
ACCAGCATCTCCATGGGCGTTTACTTTCAGCCTCGACCCTGAAGAATATATTCCTCTTGTTTTAAGACCTCCTCTTTGTGGCATAGAGAAAAAGCATACATTTTCATATTAAATTATACTCCATAATATTGGTATATGTACAAATACTGGATCCTACAGTGCAGAAATGAAACTCTTGCACCCATCCCTAAAGAGTTACTTAATTTCACTAAGTGTGCCTCTTTTTTCTGTTACATAAGAGGCTGAGAACTGAACCCAGGGCCTCCCACGTGCTAGGCAAGCATTCTGCCACTGAGCTACACGGAGCATGCTTCCTGGTTTCCTCCGTATGTAAGGATTTTCATTTATGTTGCCGAGTTCAAAGAGAAACTTTTACTTCAAATTGTTCTTGTCCTTGGTGAAAAATAAGACATCTGTACCGGAAAATCTGGGAGGAGAGCCCGAGCATATGGCAGGAGTCGCCCAGAGCGCTCACACCGATGGAGACGCCTTGGTCCTTAATGACCTTCATATTCAGAGATGAGTGCTAACCTTTGTTTTCTGTGTGTACTTACAGACTACTTTAGTAAGAGTGGAGTTGAGGGATAGTTGCATGTGGTAACTCATGCCTATAATATTTATGTCTGCATAAATAGGAAATAGCTCTTTTGGAAGTGTTCAGTATTAAAGTCCGTTAAAGAAGAGAAGGCAGGGAAACAGTTGTATTCTATTTTGCAGACTGCTTTTTTTCTGACCTTTAAAGACAGTGTCTCCTGTAGCCCAGGCTGGCCTGGAGCTTACTCTGCAGGCAGATATAAACTTAAACCTCGGAACTTCCCACCACTACCTGCCAAGTGCTGGGGTTACAGGCGTGTGGTACCACAACTGGCATAGTTATGCTGTGAACTGAACACGGGGTTATTCCTGCATGCCAAGTGAACACTCTAACTACATCTCCCAGCAACCTGCTTATTGCCTTTACTGTATCATGATTATATCTCCATGTCATTGAAGCAGCTTACACATTGTAAGGACTTCTACTGTCCCACCATACTGTTTAAGTAATGCCTACTTCTTGAACATTTAGTGTTTTAGTATTGGGCTAGTTAAACACAGTGTGTTAATAGTTCAGTGTTTAAGGCTCTGTTACCCCTCTTGTGTTTCTTGGTTCTGACTTGCAGGTGTTTTGGTTTTGAAGGTGCGAGGGCTCATGGCTGGGTCTTTATACAACATAAGCGGTCCCCTACTATGGATTGATGTCAGGAGTACGCATGGCGGGTGCTGCAGTAGGCAGAGAAGCTCGCCAAGGTGCTAAGCCTTCATTTCCTGAAGGAGCAGAGGGCTTCGGCCTCTTGCATTGACACCCAGCTTGTTCACTCCGGTTACTTTATTCAAACACTGTACACATGTTAACTGGGGCTGGGAAAGGTTCCAGCTACCAAAGTCACCTTGGCTTTGCCGCCCCTGAGAGCAGACCACCCACATAGATCCCAGTCCCTTTTGACCATGGCCTCCCAGGTTTGCCAGGAGGGTCTTAGGACCTAGGTTCTCCAGAGAGACAACATTTCTTAAAGGTTCAGACAGTCTCATAACAATTTCTCAGTCTCTACTGATTAACTCAAGCATAGCAAAGGCTTTGCTGAAACATTTCACTAAAAGCCAGACATAAAGGCTTTACTATACATAACACTAAAATCCACTTCTGAGCTCCATTCCCAATGCCTTATAGTTAAATTGTTGTGTAGTTACTTTGGGGAATGTGTTGGGTTTGTTTTGGTTTGTTGTTGTTGGTGGTGGTGGTGGTGGTGGTAGTGTGTGTGTGTGTGTGTGTGTGTGTGTTTGTGTGTGTGCTACTGGCTGTCTTAATACAAAAAGTGTATATAGCCCAGGCTGAGTTCAAACTCACAGTAATCCTCCAGCCTCTGACTCCCAACTTTGTTCCTCGTTTTTTGAAATCCTTTTCACTAGGTAAAATATGTTGATTCATAATGATCTAAGTGTCTTTCTCCTGCTGTGGGTTCACTGTCCAAGGTCTGTGGCACTGTTCTGCACACGCGATGTCTTCTATCATCAAGCCTCTTTATTGTTAATGTGCAAGTGTTTTATTTTCTGTTGGCTTTGGGAACAGTTCAGTAGGAAGCCTATACTACAAGTACATGTAGAGGTCTAAAATTAATGTAAGCTGTTTCTAAACCATCCACTCTGTGTGTGTGTGTGTGTGTGTGTGTGTGTGCACGCATGTGCAGGTGAAGGCCAGAGGTCAATGCTAGGTGTCTCCCTTGAATCCCTCCTCACATTCTCTTTGAGACAGGGTCTCTCACTGGTGCTTGCTGACTAGACAGCAGGCGCTAGGGAGCTACCACTCGCTGCCCTCACTGCACTAAGGTCACAGAGGCACAGAACTACGCTGTCTTAGTGTTCCTATTGCAGCAACGAAGACACCAGGACCAAAAAGCAAGTTGGGGAGGCTTGCACTTCCAGATCATTGGAAGAAGTCAGGACAGGAACTCAGTCAGGGTAGGAACACGGAGGCAGGAGCTGATGCAGAGGCCAGGGAGGGGTGCTGCTTGCCGCCAGCTTCCCCAGGACTTCTTCAGCTTGCTTTTTTTTTCCAGAGCTGAGGACCGAACCCAGGGCCTTGTGCTTGCTAGGCAAGCGCTCTACCACTGAGCTAAATCCCCAACCCCTCAGCTTGCTTTCTTATAGAACCTAGAACTACCAGCCCAAGGATGGCACCACCCACAGTGAGCCCCGTCCTCACCCTCTGCTCACTGATTGAGATAATGCTCTACAGCTGCATTTCACAGAGACATTTCCTTAACTGAGGCTCCTTCCTCTCGGATGACTCCAGCTTATGTCAACTTGATCCACAAAACCAACCAGTGCATATACCTAGCTTTGATAGCTGCTGGGGATCCAAGTTCAGCCCCTCATGCTTGCTCGGGATTATAGGTGGGCCTAGCTTTTTACGTGGGTGCTAGAAATTCAAAGTCAAGGTCTTTCACAAGCACTTAACTGAGTTATCTCCCTGACCCCTGGGTTCTGTGGTTATTGTTTGTTGGGTGGTGTTTGTTTGTTTCTATGTTCGTTGGCCTTTTTGGAAACGGGCCCTCTTGTGCATACTAGTCTGGAGCCCAGTTACCTCAGCTTCCACAGAGCTTGTGGTTAGCTTGATACAGGATCTCATGATTTTGTCCAATCTGGTCTGGAACTTGGCTCAAATGATCCTCTTGCCTGTGCATCTTGTAGTGCTGAGAGTATATGTATGCACCAGTGCTCTCAGCTTTGAGGTGTGCAAGTTTTAATATTTTTAAGAAAACTTTTTCTTGGTTCTTTGTGAATTTCACATTATGCACCCCAATCCCACTCCATCTCTCCCTCCACCCATACCTATCCCCCGCCCATGCAACCTCACCATAAATAGAAAAAAAAATCATTTTGGAAGCTGTAGTGTGTCACAGTGTGTCCCACAGTGTACCCTTTTGTCCACACTTCTATTGCAAATGTTCATTGTAAGACTTGGTGGCCTGGTACAATGCTGCCTGCTTCAGCTGCCCTATCAATACTGGAATTTCACTGATAATCCTCTCAGATATCCTGTTGTTGCTGTGTGTCACGGAGATCCTGTAGTTTTGGATCTGTGAGACTGGTCCCTTCCAGCAGTTCATTGATGGAATAGATGTTGGCACAGGCCAAATCAAAGCCCTGGATCTGGGCCAGAGAGAGAGAGCTGAAGTGGTCAAACCACAGGCTCTCCTGCTCTCAAGCCCTTGAGGCTGGCTCACCAGAAACCACCACCACCAGAACCAGTTCTACCCTGCTGCCCAGGTGAGGTACAGAGCCTGCTCTCTCTAGGGTTGCAGCCAGTGAGGGATATGGCCAGCTCTCCCTCATGCTATAGATGTGAAGGGATGAGGTAGAGGGGGAGGGCATCTCCTTCATCTAAGCCACTGCCCAGCACAGAAGAAGGGCAGGACCAGTTCTCCCACATTCACGCCCTTAGGACTGGCTCATCCACAGCTCCCACGTCCAGGGCCAGCTCTACTGTGTTGCCCAGGTGAGATACAGGTACAGAAGGTGAGGGGCAGAGCCACATCTCCTGCCTGCCATAGGTGGTGAGGGGCACTGTGTGTGTGTGTGGGGGGGGGGGTGTCATCTCTCCTGTTGCAGGATATTTGATCATAGTGTGAACTCCAAGATTGTATTATTTACTGAAAATACCTGTTTCAAGTTGTGGTGTGGCTCAGCCTTTAGCACACACCTTTAATCCCAAACAAGGAAGGTAAATTTGGTTTGTAGAAGGAAGCACCCATGTTTGAAAGTGATATCTAAGTGAGTGGCAGGCAAAGTGATGAATCGGAGAATGATATGACAGAATAGGATCTGCCCAGCTCTCACGAGATTGGGGTGGGGAAGGGAAATACTTAAGGGGCAGTGGAGAGAGACAGAGAGAGCATGAGAATTCGAGAGCACAGTTTTACTGGGATAGTTGTAGAGAGACTGGTTGACGAGAGAACAAACTAGACATAAGTGAAAACAGAATGAGTCAGAGACTGAGAAGGAGCCCGAAGATTAGAACAGATTGTCAAAGTTAGTATGAGGCCAAACAGAGCAATTCAGTAAGAAGCTGAGGGAAGTCAGATTGAACTCATCTTGGGGAAGAGTTTGGAGTCACAACAGCTAAGTTGAACCCAGCCAGCCAGAGTTCAAAAAAAACAAGAGAAGGTCAGCTTATTCAGCAGTTTAAGACTCAGAGGCTGAAAACACTGTAAGCCTAGATAAGATTGTGTGGAGGCTAGAAGCTTCTAGAACTAGGCCCAGGTTACCAGATGAAAGCAGTAAGTCTCAGAGACCACATTTACGTCAAGTGAATAGAAATTAAATGTATACTCTCCCTTGCCCATGTCACCTCACAGCACACAAGTTTCTGGTCCAGCCCTTTCATGCTCACACACTTGGATCTGGCTTGACTGTGTCCCAACCACCAGGGTCAGCTCTACTGTACTGCCCAAGCAAGGTGCAGAGCCTACTCTCCTGAGTGCTGAAGCAGGTGAGGGACAGGGCCACCTCTCCCGTCTCATTCCTTCAGGGCTTGCTCTCCCATGATGCTCTGGTGAGAGGCGAGGCCAGTTCTGCACAGCCCTCAGACATCCACGTGTCTCTGGGCAGCAGCCCAAACCAGAGACATCTGCCTGGCTTTCTGTGGTAACAGACTGCTGCTGCAGGTCCCTGGACCCAGACGTGGCTCCTGGTGGGAACACAGACCAGGATCCCGCCATGATCTCAGGCGGCATTGCCAGCTACTAACATTAGGCTGCTCCTTACTACCCTCGAGTCTCCAGTTCTGCCTCTCGTCACTGTGCCTGCCCACATCCTTCTGTTTCTCTTTCTCTCCCTTTTCCCACCACTTACTTGCTCCTCTTGCTGGTTGCCAGGGTCTCGTGAGTGAGTGTCTGGGGACATCTCCAGAGTGGTCTCAGGAATACTATGCTTTGATGGTAAGTTATGGCACTGGGCAGGGGTCATCTAGGGCATGGTCCTGCTCCCCCCAGGCCTGCATGGCACCAGACTAGTGGTCTTCTCAGGCTAGCTCCCTGTCTGAGCCCCATGGTACCAGGCTGGTGGTAGGCTCAAGCTCGCGTTTTTTAGAGAGTGTAAGGCTACTACTAATCAATCGTTCAGATGTTCGCAGGTCAGAGCACTGTAGACATAGGCTTGCTCCTCTCTGCCTCCTACTGATGGTTACAGGTGACATAGCCACACCTGCAAGGGCTCTAGTGGTAGGAAGTTTTAAATTTTTAGATGGACATTTCAATCTTCCCTCCTTTATGGTTTCCACTATTAATATTTTTTCTCATGCAAAAATATTTCACCCCCAAATCACATACATATTTTCTTTTGTGTTCCTTATTAAAAATATTTAATGTCTTTTTTGGCTTAGAATTTATTTTTGGTAGCATAGATTAAGATAGGAATCATAATTATTTTCCAGATAATTAATGCCTTAGCATTATTTATCTCTCCTGATTCAACATGCAAGCCTTTGTCATAATTCATTCACACATTATGAATTAAAATAAATGCGTATATTATTTAAAACATATACGCATGATATGCAATTCTTTTTTTACACTGCAAAACTAAAAAGTACCAACACAATGAAAAGAAAAATGCGCAGTGCAACAAGAACTGGTGGACCTTCTAATATCCAGTGTGATGGTTTGTATATGCTTGGCACAGGGAGTGGCACTATTAGAAGGTATGGCCCTGTTGGAGTCGATGTGTCATTGTGGGCAAGGGCTTTCAGACCCTCATCCTAACTTCCTGGAAGCCAGTATTCTGCTAGCAGCCTTCAGATGAAGATGTAGAACTCTCAGCTCCTACACCTTGCCTGCCTGGATTTTGCCATGTTCCCACCTTGATAATGGACTGAACCTGTAAGCCAGCCCCAATTAAATGTTATCCTTATAAGAGTTGGCTTGGTCATGGTGTCTGTTCACAGCATTTAATCCTTAAGACACCCAGGCATAAATCGTGACTAGAACATGGAGGCAGAAGGCCAACAAAAAAGAAAGTGCAAGGCTTGAACAACACCCCAAGCCCCATTAGCATAGACCATGGAGCATCAAACAATCTCTCAAAATGTAAGAGTAAAGCAGAAAAGGTACTTTCTAACCATGGTAGAAATTAGAAATCAGTAATAAAGCTTTGAAATTCACAAATATGAGTCAGGTGGTGGGAGTGGCGCACAACTTTAATCCCAGCACTCGGGAGGCAGAAGCAAGCTGATCTCTGTGAGTTCGAGGCCAGCCTGGTATACAGGTGAGTTTCAGGACAGCCAGGGCTACACAAAGAAACCCTGTCTCAAAACAAAACAAAACAAAACAAAACAAACAAACAAAAAAAAGAAATTTACAAATGTGTAAAAATTAAACAATGTTTCCTAAATAACCAATGAATCAAAGAAGTGATCTCAAAATTAAGAAAAAAAAAAAATGAAGCCAGGCGGTAGTGGCACACGCCTTTAATCCCAGCACTTGGGAGGCAGAGGCAGGCAGATTTCTGGGGTTGGGGCCAGCCTGGTCTACAAAATGAGTTCCAGGACAGCCAGAGCTATGTAGAGAGATCCTGTCTCGAAGAAAAAAAAAAAAAAAGAAAAAAAATGAATGGAAATACAACATAGCCAAAGTAAGTGGAAATACATAGCTTTAAACATTCACTTTAAGAAAAATGGGGGAAGGTTGGCTCCGTGGATAAAAACACCTGCCACAAAGGCTGATTGCCAATCCTGGGACCCATGTGGAGAGAACCAACTCCAACACGTTATTCTCTGACCTCTGTAACTCACACATCTACATACCTGTAAATAAACATAATAAAAGAAAAACAATAAGATATCCCAAGATATTGATCTGCTCTTGGTAGCATTTACAAAACTGTTTTAAAAAAAAAACAAAAATAATGTTTTGTCATAATTATATTATGGGCAGCAAAGTTTGTCAGGCTTTTAACTATGTAGAGAATTGAGTTCTGAAATCAAGTCATTAGATTAGAAAGTCTGTTTTTGACTAAACGATGTCTAAATGTTATACAAAAGCAAAAAATAAAATCCAACACTTACTCAAGACTAGTAAAACTTTCCTTCTGTGTGTTTGACAACCAAAACTTAGAGCCCTAAACCAATGAGGACTGAGGGCTAAAAGGCCAGCCAAGAGTTTGACCCTTGCCTTCCAAGGGCAGCCAAGAGCTAACAATGACGGGAAGCTTTCAAAAGGGAGTCACCAGAGGAAAAGGTCCCCTGTTTCCAGGGGAAGCCACATGGTTAGCAAAACCCTGACTTGTCCGTGCAGATGGAAAGGCTGGTAGGGGACAATGATAAGAACCTAGGGAGCTCTTCATTTTTTCCTACCACTAAGCCCTGTGGAGTTCAAACCATGTTCAAATGACGGGTCAGTAGCAGAAGGTTGACTTTTGGTCACTTTGACTTAGTTAGGGTTTCACTGCTGTGAAGAGACACCATAACCACAGCAACCCTTATAAAGGACAACATTTAACTGGGGCTGGCTTACAGGTTCAGAGGTTCAGTCCGTTATCATCGTGGCTGGAAACATGGCAGCGTGCAGGCAGACATGGTGCTGGAGGAGCTGAGAGTTCTACACCTTGATCCAAAAGCAGCCAGCTCTTCCTCACTGGGCAGAGCTTGAGCACTAGGAGCCCTCAAAGCCCGCCTACACGGTGACGCACTTCCTCCAACAAGGCCACACCTCCTAAGAGTAGCACTTCCCATGGGCCAAACATATTCAAACCATCACGAACCTTATGTGCTCTTAAACACCCAATAGGAAAGTATCAAAAATGAAATAACGAGGGGCTGGAGAGATGGCTCAGTGGTTAAGAGCACCAACTGCTCTTCTGAAGGTCCAGAGTTCAAATCCCAGCAACCACATGGTGGCTCACAACCACCCAAAATGAGATCTGACGCCCTCTTCTGGTGTGTCTGAAGACAGCTACAGTGTACTTACATATAATAAATAAGTAGATTAATTTTAAAAATATGAAATAACAAAACCAAGCTCTACAGGAAGCAGTTAACCTGTGCTGGCTCTGTGAAGGTATTCTTTCAGCTGTAGACTATCCAAAGGGGACTTAACCAGGTCTTATTAAAAGTATTTCAACAATTGTAAAACTCCAGAAAATTACTAAAGTGGTTTCACCTGTCAAAGATAAACAGTTTCTTTGTTGTAGCAATAGACAGCCACTTAGGGGCTCCATCATTAAGAGCACTGGCTACTCTTCCAAGGATCTGGGATTCAATTCCCAGTACCCACATGGTGGCTCACAGACATCTGAAACGCTAGTCCCGGGGAATCCAACAAGGTCTTCTAGCTTCCAGGGGCACTAGACAAGCATGCAGTGCATAGACATGTATGCAGGTAAAACATCTAAACACATAAAACAAAGATTTAAGTAAATTAGGTAAAGCCAGGCAGTGGTTGCACACGCCTTTAATCCCAGTACTTGGGAGGCAGAGGCAGGCAGATTTCTGAGTTCAAGGCCAGCCTGGTCTACAGAGTGAGTTCCAGGACAGCCAGGGCTACACAGAGAAACCCTGTCTCGGGAAAAAAAAAAAAAAAAGGTAAAATTTTAAAGTAAATTAGCCTTCATACCTGCTTCTAGATTAAGAACTCTGGTCACCCAACCACACATGGCCGTAATTGTATCCTTATACTTGTTCCTCTTGCATCATGATTCAAAGAGCTCAGAGATTCCTTCGTGGCTGTCACAAGTTGCATGTGCCTCACTTGACTCTCTTCCACTGTCTTGTTCCCCTAAAGTCCGCTTCAGGGAGCACTCTTGTCTACCCATCTTTACTGCTCACAAAGAGAGCAGTCCTCCAACCCTTGGAGCACTCTCTAGATATCACCCTTTGACCTCTGCCTTATGCACTTACTCGGAAGCTTTGTTTAAAGAAGCCAAGAAGTCATTAAGAGCCGAGTCCTCCAGATGTGTAGGTCGGCCTGTGTCTGTGTCTTGATGTATTTTTGTTACATACATGTGCTGGTTGGGTTTTGTCAACTTGACCCAAACCTCAATATATCTGGGAATTGCCTCCAGAAGACTGTCCTGTAGGCGAGTCTGTGAAGGCATTTTCTTGTGGATTGATGTGGGAGGGCCTAGCCCTAGGAGTGATACCAACCCTAGGAAGGTAGTCCTGAGTGGTATAAGAAAACAAACAGAGAAAGCCAGTAAGTAGCATTCCCCTGTCCCCTGTGACTTCTTTCTCAGTCCCTGTCCCCAGGCTTTTGTCTTGTGTGGGAATCCAGACAGACTCAAGACTTTCTCAGAGGCACTGAAGGAATAATAAGGGGAGTGTTAGTTCTGTGTCTTTGTCCAGAGGTGGAGTTGGCAAGGCCATTGTGAGGCTGGAGCCAGTACCTCAAAGGTTGTGGTTTCTGGGAACCCAACTCCTCCCCCTGGGCTGTGGTTATGAGTCCTAAGACAGCCGTGTCTGAAGTACCACATGTTCTCTTTGCCAGTGTTGTCTGACTCCCTCCTGACCTCGGGCCATCTCTCTGATGAACAGTTTATAGGATGCTGTACTTCTTAATAAACTTGCGTGGCATGAGCTTAGGCAAGACCCCCTGGTCGCAGCTAATGCCTTTGTCTTCCTTATTTCTCATTCCCTGTCCTCTCAACTCAATACCTCACCATTCAGCACGCTTATTCTTGTGGGTCTGGGTCAGTCTCGAACTCCTGCCTTGGATTCCCTCAGTGAGCTGTGACTAGGGGTGTGTAAGCCAAAGAGACCCTGTCCTACCAAGTTGCTTTTGGCCATAGTGTTTATCACAGCAACAGAAAGCAAACTAGAATAACACCTTTAGACAAATGTTCTGTCATGTTTTTATGATAAAGTCCCCAAAAAGGGTTTAATTCAAGGTGGCCTATAAGTAAACAAGTGTACCTGTAATCCTTGTCCAAATTAATTCTGATTCAAAAATGTAAACAAATGTGAGAAGTTAGTGATTTTAAATTTAGGGGGGGAGGATAAGGTTGCATTATATGAGAATATCATCAGGCAATTTAAATTAAATGTTAAAAATAGCAATATACACTTTGGCACTATTCTCTAGCTATATCTACTTTATAAAACACAAAAAGCAATTAAGTGTGGCCTATGTTCAGGCTTTTATGGCTTTTTTTTTTTTCAAGACAGGGTTTCTCTGTGTAGCCCTGGCTGTCCTGGAACTCACTTTGTAGACCAGGCTGGCCTCGAACTCAGAAATCCGCTTGCCTCTGCCTCCCCAGTGCTGGGATCAAAGGCATGCACCACCACGCCCAGCTTATGGCTTTAAAAGTCTAATATTACATCAGGAATTTCCTTTTGAAAAGCTAGTCAGAATTGTATTCTTTAAACATGAATTTTAGGTATCCAAATAATAGAGTGTCAAGATTATTAGAAAGATGTTTAAAATCATTATTTTGACTTTGCATATTCTAAGGAATGCTGATTTATTGACCCTGAATCTCAAAGAGTAACATGTCAGGAATTTAAGAACACTGAGAAACGTGTTTGTTTTCACTGTATGTTATAATTCTAACTATAATATAATAGGGGATCATTACTGCTTACTGAAATATCACATTAAAAAGACAAAAAGGAACCATTAAATGTATGAAAGAGATATAAAAGTATAGAAACATGTTTTTTAATTTATGTGTTTTATTTACAGAGGATCTGAGTTCAGTTCCCAGCACCCACAGCAGGCAGCTCGCAGCCCCTGTAACAAGCTCTAGGGTGCTCAATGCCTTGTTTTGTCCTCTGTAGTTACACACAATCACCAGCACACACCTACATACAGACACACACAGAGACACAGATACAGACAGGCAGGCAGGCAGGCAGACAGACACACACACACACTTTAAATCAAAATAACTCTTTTTAAAAAGAAGAAGAAAGAAATAGTAGCCTTTGTAACTCCAGTCCCAGAGGATCTGACACCCTCTTTTGGCCTCTATGGGTAACAGGCACACATACATAGTACGCAAACATACATGCAGGCAAAACACCCATACACATAAACTAAATTAATTGATATATTTTTTAAATAAAGCAGATACATTTTATGCACTCGCTCATTCTCCCTGAGGCAGGCCATCTGAGGTGCAGCACATTAGGTTCTCATTGCTTGTGTGAGGCCTTGAGAGTCACTGGGTCAAGCTCCAAGCTGTTATGGCCCAACTAATAGAGTGGAGAACTTTTGTTTTTCTTTTTGGTCATCGTTATTTTGGGGCCTTTTTGTGTCTACACTTTCCCTCACAACAGGATATCCAGGTAAAATCTTTTTTTTTTAATTAATTAATTAATTTTATGTGTGTGAGGGCATCAGAACCCATTACAGTGAGCCATTTTGTAGTTGCTGGGAATTGAACTCAGGACCACCTAGCCATCTCTCCAGCCCCCAGGTGAAATCTTTGGCAAAGGAGTTAAGCTTTCTTTTTTCTGAAACTGCTCCGGAGCAGACGGGGGTGGGGTGGGGGGGTGGGGGGGAAGGCGCTGCTCCTCGCTGCTGGGCTGTCCACAGAGTGGACAAATGTAGGTTGCATTTGGAGGAGGGAGGTGATCACAGGAGGTTAACGGTCGGACTGTGACATTGCTCACAAACTAAGAGGGCCTCAGTGCGGCGGGAGACAACATCAGCAGAGATGATAATGGTTGCTATTTCGGGGGTGGGGGGGGTGGGGGCTGGGGAATCACCTGAGCTTAATGGATTAATTAAGTAATTAAGAATATATCAAACATGCCGCTGGGTTGGGTGTAAGACAGCAAGCAAGGGACAGCAAGAGCAGGGCTGTGGGAGCTAAGGCAGCCCAGACACCTGGAAAACTCTGCCTAGAAGCCATCGTCCTCTGGAGGTCTGCTCACCAGAAGCCATCGTCCTCTGGAGGTCTGCTCACCAGAAGGCAGCATGTAGGAGAGTGGTAGTCTTTCAGTTAAAGGTTGCTAGGAGTGAGGGGTTCGCAAGACTCCACTCTCCCCAAGGCATAGCCACTGCTAAGTTTCTCAGTGTTCCTGTAAATAGCCCCTCCCTCTCCCCTCCCCTCACCTGCGAAAAGCCCTAATTAAACTCACTGAGTCATGAAATAAATAAATGCATGAAAGAGAAAAGAGGTTAGTTGGGGCATGGAAGGGGGTCAACAGGAACGCTAGGAAACAGAAGAATAAATGGGGGGAGTAAAAGACTAAAATATAAACATGTGTGGAGGAAACATATCCGTTAAGTGTAATTAATATGTAGTAACACACACAAACTGTAAAATCCCACTTATTTCAAAGTCTTGAGGCAAGATAGCTAATTATGACGGAGAGGGGACATTAGTGCAGATGCCACAAGTCTAGAAGAGGGTGTAAACGCCCTTGGAACTGGAGTTCCAGGTGGTTGTGAGTGTGCCATGGTTGTCTGGACACGAACTCAGGTCCTCTGGAAGAGCAGCCAGTGGTCTTGACGACTAAGCTATCTCTCCAGCCTACAAAATTGTCAAAATAGCTAATGGATGATGACTTCAATCCAATGTCCTCGTGACCCAGAACTAAGTATCTTTTTGGTCAGTATTGTTTGCGCACGTGTGCATATGTTTGAATACATCGGTGTGTGTATTCAAGCCTGTGCACATGTGTGTGGAAGCCATAGAACAGCCTCAAGTGTTATTTCCCAGGCCCCTCTCTTTTTCAGATCCTGACTCTCACTGGCCAGCAAGTGAGACTCTCCTCAGGACTCCACCAGCTTATGTTTCCCCCGCTGCTGAGATTACAAACCAACCCTCCAGTCCTGGCTTTTAACACCTGCTCCTGCAACACACGTGAGTTATACAGGTTGATCTCAGGTGAGCGATTTTTTTGCCACTGAGAATCTCCCCAGCCCTTGTCAATCAATGTATTTATCCCCACTAGATTCTCTTCACCACCTGCAAGCCCATGCAATGTGCCTTAAAAGTTTCTTTTCCATGAGCAAATTCTTTGAAATTCCCTTCATATCTAAGCTTAGTTAGAGAGTTGGTAGCTTTAACACCTCAAATCACAAATACAGCTGCTTGTGCAGCTGTTTCAAATCCGGGGACAAAAGGCTGAGGTGCCTATTTAACATATCAAAGAGGACCTGGCTGCTGTTCTCCCCGTAACCCTCAACCTCTACCTGTTACCATAGGCAGCCCCCTACCCAAAACTCTCCAGCTCAAGGGGGGCTGCGCTTCCCTATATAATCCAGACATTTTAGTTTCTAGCTCGGTGTACCTTTGGGCCTTCTAGCTGCTGCACCTGGTTCCCCTCTCTCCCTTCTCCCTTCACCTCCCACGCGCCCTCCCCGCACTCTCCTCCCTCAGGTGGCTCAGGGTCACGTCCACTCTGGACTCATCCAGATGTGCCTGCTCTACGCTCTTCCTTTTATCTGTAAGAAACTTTAACCGTATCTAGGAGCAGTTATGTGATAGCTAATATACATTTTACGTTATTCTTGAAAACACATTCATGATTATTTGTGCGGTTGAGGGTTTAGGGTTTTTTATTTTGTTTTTGTTTGGTGAAGTGAGATCAATTCTTAGCCCAATATACCTTTGCCATTGATAGCGTTGACATAGGAGTGTCACTTGAGGAATTCTCTCTCTTGGATTGACCTGTGGGTCTTGTCTAGGGAGGTGGCGGCAGCGGGGGTGGGGTTTCGGAGTTGTATTAAGAAAGTAGCTGATAAAGCAACGGGGAGCTAAGTCAGGAAGCAGCGTCCTGCTTTAGCCTCCGTCAATGATGGACTGTAAAGACTAAAATGAAATAAGCCCTTTCCTCTCCGAGTTGGTTACAGTCCGTGTTTATCTCAGCAACAGAGACGTGAACTAGAAAGGGCAGGCAAACTATTATCTTTACTTTGGACCTTTTAGCTTTATTATCTGAGGACCTCTAGGTGAGGAGGATGTGTTGTAAAGGGCTTATATACTAAATCCTGTCGATATTTCTTGGTCTTTTTCTCTTCAAACGAGCCTTCTGAATTGTCTCACTATTGAGAGATGCTTTTAAAAACCGGAGAGGGCGCGTCCATTTACCCCTAAATGATGCACAGCTCGTTTTTTTGTTTTCTTCTTCCATGACTTTTGGTCCCCCTGAGATCCCGGCCGAGACTACATTTCCCAGCAGGCCGTGCTCAGATCTACGGGTGCCCGCATGGGACTGAGGAACTTTGGGGGCGGCACAGTAGCTGGACGGGCTGCTGACGGACCGGCGCTTCGCGGTTTGAATGGCTGCGGGCCCGGGCCCTGAGCGCATCTGAAGAGCCGCGGCCTCGGGGTGCGCCATGGCATCTGGAGGCAACCAGTCGCCACCGCCTCCTCCTGCTGCTGCAGCCAGCTCGGAGGAAGAGGAGGAGGATGGCGACGCCGCGGATCGCGCGCAGCCCGCGGGGTCCCCGAACCATCAGATCCAGCAGCGGTTCGAGGAGCTGTGCAGCCGCCTCAACATGGACGAGGCGGCGCGCGCCGAGGCCTGGAGCAGCTACCGCAGCATGAGCGAGAGCTACACGCTGGAGGTGCGTGCTCAGATCCTCCGTGGAGATCGGAGACTCCGGGTGGCCCTGGGATCACTTGGTGGTTTGCCCCGCACCATTGCCTCCCCCTGGCTTTGCAGCCGTCAGAGGAAACTCATTAAGTTTCGGGCTTGCTTACGTGTGAGAAAGGCTTATGATTTATTGTCCCCCACCCCACCCCACCCCGGCAGATGAAAAGCGGGTGTAGACACACAACATTTGTTGCTGAACTCGGGCACTCTTTTTGGCTGTCATCCAGGTGTATTCTTGTTATGTTCCGTTCTTGGGACGGGGCTTGCAGTTGACGAAAATGGCTATTCGGGCCAGTGCCTGTCAACTCTGCAGGCACCTCCCCTGTATGGGCCAATGGGAAGTGACACGGAAGTCCGGATTGTTTATCAGCTGCCTGTGCGTATAGACCTTTGATTTTATATATAGCTTATGGAAGTTGCAGAGCAAAGAGGCCTCCAATCCGAAGGCTAAGCAAGGTGTTATTTAACTATGATATGGATGCACTTGTGCCATTTTTCTGAGTCGGTTTATTTCTATTTTTTTTTTAATCGACACACATCAAATTCCCCTCTCTCCATTTGTTACACCCACAAAAAAAGAAATATGGCAGCTTTAGACCTGGATCTGAGTGACTCTGGACAAGTTTTCAACCACAGTGAAACTCAGTTTTGTTGTGTAAGCAGTTTTGTTACTTGTGCCGACTTCAAAGTGCTTACCTAAAGCTTAACTAAAACAATGTGTGTATGTGTGCAGAAAATTTCCTAGACTGAAGCAGTTTGGCTGAAGAGACCGTAGCCGCTTTCCTTACACAGTGTTTCCTATAGCCAGGCAAAGAGGAGAACTTCTGGTTTGAAGGACATTCATACTCCCAAACGAATTCTTTCTTCACCTTAGAGATGACGCTGTAAATTAGCAAAAATGAGCATTATAACACAGCAGAGGCTTCAAGTCACAGACTAAGACATATGAAGCCTGGTGTCACATATGCAAGTGGTATTTAACAGATGCTTAGTAAATTAGTGTGTGTGTATGTGTGTGTGTGTGTGTGTGTGTGTGTGTGTGTGTGTAGGTCAGAGGACGACTTTGGGGAGTCAGTCTATCTTTTCACCAGTGGATCACTGCAAGTCTGTTAAATCTGTTTGTCAGCTAGTGCCTTTACCTGCTCAACCTTGCCGGCTCGACTAGTAAATCATTTTGAAAACATAGTCACTATTTCTTGTTTGGCTGGGGCGTTCTATTTATTTGTTTGTTTATTATTTATGTTTTATTTGGATTGGTTAGTGGGGTTTTAATCTCGATTCTTAGCCCAGTCGACCCTTGCCATAGCTTCAGTTGTCAACTTGACACACCAGGGAATGGGGAGACCTCATCTGAGGAGTCGCCTCCATCAGATGGACAGTGGGCGTGCCTGTGTGGCATGCTCTTCATTGCTAATTGATGTCGCCCACAGTGGGTTATGCTGCCCCTCCTGGTCCTGGACTGTATAAGGGAGGCCCCATTACCTGTCTCAACTCTAGCCTCCCAGTTCCTGCCTGGAGCTCCTAATGGTAGCCTGTAACCCTTTCCTCCCCAAGTTGCTTTTAGTCACGGTGTCTATCTTAGCACATCTAGGACAGCTCTATACCGGCACGAATATTTGTTCATTTTGGCGTATTTCCTGAGCCCCTATCTCTTGCCATAGTTCTCTAGGTAATGGGAAGAAAGCAGTGTGTGAAACCTAAAACTCCCTGATGCATGAGTTTCCAGTCAGGAATACTGGAGAATAAGTAATGTAGACCAGCAGTTGTCTGAAAGCACACAGAGGAAATAAAGCTCACTTGATCATTAATACTTATCATCTGCTTTAGAATTCTCTCAACTGTTTTCCTGAAATCGATTTTAAAATTTTATTTTATGGGCTGGTGAGATGGCTCAGTGGGTAAGAGCACCCGACTGCTATTCCGAAGGTTCGGAGTTCAAATCCCAGCAACTACATGGTGGCTCACAACCATCCATAACGAGATCTGACTCCCTCTTCTGGGGTGTCTGAAGACAGCTACAGTGTACTTACATATAATCAATAAATAAATCTTAAAAAAAATTATTGTATGCAAATAAATGCTTTGCCCACATGTATGACTGTGTACCAAAATGCAGGCTTGGGACCTAAAGAGGCCAGAAGAGGGTGTCAGAGCCCCTGGATCTAGCATTATTCGGTGAAGTGCCACCACATGGGTAATGGGAATGAAACCAGAGACCTCTGGGAGAGCAGCCACTGCTCTTAACCACTGAGCCATCTCTCCAGCCCCATATTCTGAATTCTTGTAGTTTATTTAATTCTCACTGTTGTCAATGAAGGAAATGAAACCTCTGGTCTTAAGTAGTTTGCCCATGGTGAGCTCTCTAATATGTGGCCAAGGCAGATCTACTTGAGTTACATGGCCATGGACTGTGATTAGAAATGTCTCCTCCTCACTGCCACTCATTTTGTTTGTTTGTTTGGGTTTGGTTTGGGTTTTTTTTTTTTGGGGGGGGGAGCGGAGGAGGTGAGTTATATGAGACAGGGTGTCATCTAGTACAGCCTGGCCTTGATCTTGCTGAGGATGTAGCTGAGAATAACCTTGAACTTCAGATCCTCAAGCCAGTTGGGGTTGTAAGAGTGGGCCACCATGTCCAGTTCATGTCCAGGACCTCAAGCACACCAGGGAAGCAGGACCCACCAAGCTGTCTCCTCAGCCCGACAAAGACTGTTAAGGATTTTTTTCAATAGATATTTGTTAGGGTTAATGATGAACCAGGTCGGAGGAATCTTCTCTCTGTTGGTGGTGGCCCCAGGCATGTATTGCTTTACAAAGCTCATCTCCATTTCCTTCATCCTTCAAGTGTTGTAACATTCTCATGGGTAAGACTGTTTTTTGTTTTCCCTTTTCGGGAATGATGTAGTTACAAATTCTCTCATCTCCCTTAAACCCTTTTTTAGAACAAAGATGACATTGTAACTGCTTAGCTGTATCCTTCCCAGTAGATCTTGATGGCAGAAACAGTCAGTAGTTGAAAAGCTCAGTTCACCTCGAGGCCATACAATGGGGGAAATGACACCACCATGGGATTGAGGATGCTGTAGTGGAGTGTGTGTGGTGAGGCCTCGGGTTCTAAGACCAGCAGTGACAAGACAAAAACCAAAGACCAAAACTGTCCTCCAAACCAAACACGGCACGAAACCATTGCTCAGAGCTGTGCTGACGGGAAGGAGAGAGGACTTGGTGGGTAACGCGCTGTGTGAACATGTGGACCTGAGTCTGGATCTCAACCTCCTTGCTGAAAGCTGGGCTACTGCGCTGTGGTGTGGGAATTCCGGCAGTACCAGGTAGATGCCTCGTTTCTGCATCAAAATGACTGTTGTCTCACCCGGAAGCATTGAGTCACAAGGGTGGGCATAGCTTAGCATGGCAGGGCTCCTGGGGCATCTCTCTCTAACTACTGCCATATTTTCTCTCTCAGCATGACAGTTGAAGGAAGTCACACTTTTTCTATGCTGGTGTTTGACACTCTCAAAGACAGAGGCAGGTGGTATTAGCGTTCCCTTTGAAGTTGTATAGCATCACTAATACCTGTGGTGTTAGTAGAGACAATCGGGTAAAGAGGCCCCTGAAGCCCTGCTTCAGTGGAACAGAGACACAGTACTAGGCATAGACGAATGTCAGGGTCACGGACTGGAAGAGGCTGTGGGCAAGGGCCGTCCTAGAAGTATCACTTTCCATATGAGTGCAGGAAGTTTTACACTGAAGCACACAGAAGCCATTAACCGAAACTGTTTTCTTCTTCAGGGAAATGACCTTCATTGGTTAGCATGTGCCTTGTATGTGGCTTGCAGAAAGTCTGTTCCAACTGTGAGCAAAGGGACCGCTGAAGGAAACTATGTATCTTTAACCAGAATCCTTCGCTGTTCGGAGCAGAGGTAAGTAGAATGTAGCTAAATTCTTCAAAACCTTAGCCATCACACTGATAATGCACATTCTCTCTGTTTACTGTTTTCTGCGCATCTAACATGTGCACAGCCAAATTTAGAATCTGAGTCATGGTTCTCCTTTCCCATTTCAGAGTCCGGATCATATCATACGAACTTGAGTGTATTTGCATTGTAATGCACTAAAGGTTATAACTTATTGTATATGTTGCTGTGAGTTTAAATAAAGATATTGAGAAGCTTTTGAAGATAGTCTAGATTGAAAAGATAAATAAATATGAATTATGAGGCAGTATGCTTAGATACATATGCACAGGACTTGTGTTTTAATGTACATGGAATACGGAGTAAAATTGAAGCTGCGTATTCTCTGATCCTAAAGAAACTCCTGCACACATACAAAGATGTTTATTGCAACATTCAAAAATTCATGGTTTTTATATGTGTATGACTGCTTGCATGTATATATGTGTACCACATGGGTTCTGGTGTCTGTGGAGTCCAGAAGAAGGCATTGGATCCCCTGGAACTGGAACTACAGATGGTTGTGAGCTGCTATGTGGCTGCTGGAACAGAACCTGGGTCCTCTGCCAAGAGCAACAAATGTTCGTGGCCTCCAAGCCACCTCTCCAGTCCTACCCCATTTTATTAAAGGAGAATTAGAAGTAACCTGTCTCTGGTCATTGAGTGAATGCAGAAAGTTATTGTGTGTTCGTAGGATGGGTGGTTTTAGTAATTCAATAAGTGAGTTAGATATTTCCATTATTGACATTAATGAATCTCAGAAACATTAAATGAAAACTAAGTTGCAGAATGTTACTTATAGTGTGATACATTTTACATAAAGTGTAAAAGCCAACAAAAGATACTACCTATTTTTTTATGACTATATGTAAGGAAAAATAATCAAACTACCTTCAGAATTGGGGTTGCATTTGGGAGGGGTGGAGAACTAGATTAGGAAGACGTAGAAATTGAAATTTGGACTGTTTCTATCCTTACTTTAGTACCTTTTAAAAAATTTTAAAGTTCATTTCATTATTTTATATGTACAAGCATTTTGCCTGTCTGCATGTATATATGCATGTATGTGGTACCATGTGCATGTTTGCTGTCCAAGGAGGTTAGAAGAGGACATCGGATCCCCTGGGGCTGTAGTAAAAGATGGTCATGTGTGACCTTGTGGTTGCTAGGCACTGAAGCCAGGTCCTCTGCGAGAACAGCAGATACTCTCTCCAGCCCTATAGTTCTAGTCTTTAAAAGATCGGAGCTGGGGCCAGTGAGAAAAGTCCATGGGTAAAACTCCTGACACACCCAGCAGAAAAATCCAAATGATAAAGTCATTGAGGAAGGCACTGAGCATCAATTCCTGTCTTCCATGTGCATTCCCACTCGTCAGCTACAGGAACACACACACACACACACACACACACACACACACACACACACACAAAGAAAACAAACCTGAGCAGAGTAGGTCCGGAGGCCTGGAGTGAGAAGGCGAAGGGCAGGAGATTAAGCTAACCAAAGGCATCTGCTGGGTTTTATAATATAATTCTAAAATAATAGAATTCAATGAAATGATCTTGGTTTACTGTATTGGCATTCACTTGTTCTGGCATAATATCACCTTTACGTTATTAAAGTGCCTCTCCTTTATTTTTAAATATCAGCCTAATTGAATTTTTTAACAAGATGAAGAAGTGGGAAGACATGGCAAATCTGCCCCCACATTTCCGAGAACGTACTGAAAGATTAGAAAGAAACTTCACTGTTTCTGCTGTGATTTTTAAGAAATATGAACCCATTTTCCAAGACATTTTTAAATATCCCCAAGAAGAACAGCCTCGCCAGCAAAGAGGAAGAAAACAGAGGTATGTGTCTGTTCTCTCTGGGAAAATGCTCTCAGAAATAACTCCTGAGAAGCTGGGACTTTTCTGCTTGTTTGATTTGAGACAGGGCCTCCCTATGTAACCTTGGAGGTATGGGATTCACTATGTAGACCAGGCTAGCCTTCAGCTCAAAGATCTGCCTGCCTCTGCATCTAAGTCCTGGGATTAAAGACATGTACTACCATGCCTGGCTTAAAAAGTATTTTTTTAAAAATAATAATTTGTTGTTGCTCTCTGCCGTATGTTAGAAGTTCCCTGGCTTCTTTCACAATTCAAAATGTTTGGGCTTTACGTTGATATAATTTACATTGATATAATTTGCATTGATATAATTTGGACTTTACATTGATATAATTTTTCCTTTTTATTTAAGCAACCAAAAGTACAGGTTGCACAAGTCAGGCCCCACCACTTTTTCCAGTTGACTTTCTTGGCATTGATCAGATACTGATATTTTCTATTATTTGACCTTTATGTCAAGCTGAATAATAGTCCCTGAAATGAGTTTGATGTTCATAACCAGTCAACACCAAAGAAACTAGGTTAGGCGAGACTAGGGGAATTCACCTGCTGTGAACTTGTTTTCTGGTCAGGTCTACAAAAGCAGCTTCCTCTAGCTAGTTCTCCCTGTCTTTACAAGACACAAGCTGGCCTCCTTTAGTAGCCAAGGCTATTTAAAACAGAAAGGGAAGCTTTGCTTTTAAAGTATGTGAGGAACTTTTTTCTTAAGTAGAACTATAGCAGTACATAGATGTACAAGAGACTGGCTATAGTTACACAGGACTGAAATCCCAGCATTAAGGAGGCTGAGGCAGAAGGATCACCTGGACTGTATAAAAGAGATCGTGTTTTAGACAAAAAGAGAGAAATAAAACAAAGCAAAATCAAAACCCGCTAAAATGGGGGAAAATGATATCATTGTGTACCCAGGCTGGCCTCAAACTTGCTATTCTGCTGCACCGGCCTTCCAGGCGCTGGGATTACAGGAATGTTCCACCACACCCAGTTTACTCTATAGGTCTTGGCACTTTCTAGCACTCTCTGCTAACAGTCATACTATGATGTATGGCACGTAACTAGGTGTCGTGAGGCAAGCGCTCTTCCCCGGTGTGAGCTTGTAATATGACAACTTTAGGGGTCTGAGCCTTGTTACATGGGGGAAATAAACTCCTAGAAAGCAGGCGGTCCATGCACCTGACAGTGGGTAGAACTGCAGAACCTGAATGCTTTACCATGGTGGCCTGGCCTCACGAGTATGACTGTGATGTACAGCTGTGACTATGTCACTGTGTGTTAAACACAACAAATTACCATTTTGGTATTGTGTTGTGGATGGGCATTCAAAAAGAACCGTGGTCTCTCTTCTGAGAGCTGACAGTAAAGCAAGAGAGAAGAAATAACATACAGGCCATAAGAGTGCAGCAGGCATAGAGAAGTGAGATTTCTGAGGCCAAGATAAACCTAGATGACCCAGTTTGATAGCACTGCATAGAGGAAGCAGAGGGTAGGACTTGGCAGATGACTATAGAGACAGAGATGGGGCCTTCAGTACAGAGGAAATAGTGGTATCGTGCAGAGGCCCGAGAGAGGCGTGCGGAGCAGATTGGTTAGGTATAGGTACTTCTAGGCCCCTAATGTTAAGAGCTAAAATGTATAGTAGCTATATATTACAAGCAAAAAGGCCTAAATTTTATATTTGAGGCTGATCAAAAGCACAAATAGGTTATCGTATACTATTGCAGAAAGGCCATAACTTTTTTTCTTTTTGAGACAGCATCTCATGTAGCCCGAGTAGTCAGCATAGGTCTGACTGATTCTCACTATGACTATGACCTGAAGCCAGTACCACTCCTAAATAGAGTATCTTGGACAGATGAAGGAGAAGGGGCCAGGGAAACAAGAGCCTGCTGGGGCTAGGACCAGAACTAAATCAGCCCCTAGCTCTTCTCCAGGACCGGCTGCTCTTCTTGTTCCTGCTGTAAAGCTGGGTATGGTGACATCCACCCATCATCCTAGCATTTGGCAGATATAGGTGTTCAAGGTCAGCCTCTACTACATAGCAAGTTCAAGGCCAGCCTGGGTGACACAAGATCTTGTCTCCAAAAAACAAAAATAAAATGAAAGATGAGGCTCTTGTGATTTGGGCCCTATAGAAGTCGGGTTTAAGCACTGGCAAGAGATCTTGGCAGAGAAGCCAAGCTACAGCAGATCTGAGACCCCCGTTAGCAGGCAGCTTGGTCAAATACAACAGGTCTCTTAGTGGATGGAGTGTAGGCATAAGGATAAGGCCAGAGTTTACTTCAGAATGACCTTTTGTGATTTTATAGTGTGGAGCATTCTAGGGAGAGGGTTACAGTCCATCTGCACAAAGGGAAGCAGTCACCCCAGACTGCCTGCAGCCCAGAAGCAGCGTTAGCTGTACTGACGTCAGTGCCAGAGCTGTCGTTTTTTCTTCTTACTTTGTGCCTTCTGTTCTTGACCCCAGAAACATAAAAAGGAGTTTGTTTGTTTGTCTGTTTGTTTGTTTTACCTCTGAGCTGCTTTTTCTCCCTCCCAGCTGTTTGCTTTCAGTATTTGCTTGGGACAGAGCATCTTGTACATTTCCCTGAAAAGCTACATCTGTTATCCCTCACCTGACCCGGGCTTGTTTTGTATCTGATTTGAGTCGTTTGGGTTGTCTTTTTGTGATTGTTCTATTTGTCTCACAACTTTGTTTTTCTCCCTCCTCCAGGCGACAGCCCTGTACCACATCTGAAATTTTCCATTTTTGCTGGGTGCTTTTTATATATGCGAAAGGTAAGAGTAACGAGTATTCAGACAGGAGTTAGCTAGCCATTTCTAGGTGCTGATTTCGTCTGCTGTATTATGAATCAGGAAGAAAGCCTCACTTTTCGTATGAGGCTCTTCGTTACTATCGTTACAGTATCCACGTCTCCTCGTATTAAATGCCACACCCTTCGCTTTAGTCTTGACCACGCCTCTTTGACGTGAAGCTATTCCTCTGAGTCGTGAACAGAGCGACCACACTGTGCATTACCATGTACGTGGGGCTCTGCTCCTTGTAAGCTGTGTCTGATTCACTGAGTGGGACTGAAGTCCTCAGAATAGGTTAAATGACTTTCTGCGTGTCTACAGGTAAGGAGCGTGACTAATCTTAATTAGATGCTTCGAATCTCATTCTCTCCTCTTCTCATTCCATTACCCACGGCAAGGTATGCATGCACTCAATACACCTCTGTGACTTTGGTATATTCTGTCTAGGGATAAAGCTTAACAGTCTAAAGGAGAAGGTACAATCACATGCGTTAGGGTTTTCTCTATAGACTGTGCATACTGCTGCCACTAAGTAGTTCAATGAGATACAAAGTGTCAGAATTGGAAGGAGCTCCATGCATACTGGAGGCCCCCCTTTATGTATGCAGGATACCTCCTAAGACCCGAAACCAAAGATAGCTCCACCTCTTGAACGCTATGATTCTTGCTATACATACCTACATAAAGTTTAATTTATACATCAAACACAGTAAGAGATAATAAGAACAGAACAGCTATGGTAGTATAGTAGATGTTATATAAATTCTGTCTCTGTCAGTTACCTTATTGTACTCTTAAGTCTTAGCAGCATCAGCATAGGATTCTTTTGAGGTTTCTGTTTTCTATGCATGGGCGTTTACCTGCATGTCTGTCGCCATGTGCATGCAGTACCGGAGGAGGTCAGAAGGGGGCGTCGGATAGTCAAATGCTTGTGATTGTCCAAGAAGTTGCTGGGAATTCAACCCTGGGCTCTCTGGAAGAGCAGCCAGTGCTCTTAACAACTGAGCCATCTCTCCAGCCCTTTTAAAACCCTTTTTTAAAATTTAAATTAAGGACACTCAACTTTTCACTTAATGGAAACACTTCCATCTTCTGGCTTTTCTTTGGCAAATTGCTGTACGACCTTAGGATCATTGCTAAGTGAAATACAGGTTGCTTGAATAAAATCTCTGCTGTATGGAGACAGTAGATCAAATAATCACAAAAGCAGCTAACTGGTTTATGGATACATCGCATATTTGGCCTAGACATGCGGGACACAGGGAGGACAGAGCTGTCCACAG
Organism: Mus caroli; assembly: GCF_978045245.1. Classification (NCBI taxonomy): domain Eukaryota; kingdom Metazoa; phylum Chordata; class Mammalia; order Rodentia; family Muridae; genus Mus; species Mus caroli. The sequence goes on along the minus strand of NW_028227265.1, from coordinate 38,426,068 downwards.
AGCTGGGCAGAACAGTGAAACATGCCACTATAAAGGTAGTTTTTATTTGTTTGAGGCTAGCTCCTTAGGCCAGTCTGACCTGGAATTTGTGACCCTCCTGCCTCAGTCTCCCTAGTACTTGGATTATAGGCATCCCTGCCTATCTGAGATTATTTTGGTCTGTTGATCAAAGGTAACTGAAACTATAAAAATAAAGCCATGGATAAGGGAAAATTACTGTATAAGAGATTCCCTTTATCAGATCAACTATCACAACAGATTCCTTTCAAGATGAGGCAACTAAAGCCAGAAGCTGTTAAGGTCACGCTTGCAGACAGTACCCTAGCATAACTGTCCTCTGTGAGCCTCCATCCAGCAGTTGACCAAAACAGATGCAGAACCCACAGCCAGACATTAGCCTGAGCTCAGGAGTCTTGTGGAAAGAGTTGGGGAAAGGATTGAGGGACCCAGAGGGGATAGGAACTCCACAAGAAGGCCAACAGAATTAACTAACCTGGTCTTTGGGGACTCCCAGAGACTGAACCACCAACCAAAAGAGCATATATGGTGCCCCCCCACACACACATATGTAGCAGATATACAGCTTGGTCTTGTGGGTCCCCCAATAGCTGCGGTTGTCCCTAACTCTATTGCCTGCCTGTGCATCCTGTTCCCCTAAGTGAGCTGCCTTGCCTGACCTTAGTGGGAGAGGATGTGCCCAGTCCTGCAGTTACTTGATATGAGTTGCTACTCAGGGGAGCCTCCCTCTTCTCAAAGAAGGGAAAAGGGTAGGGCCCTGAACCTCCCTCTTCTCAGAGGAGAAGGGAAGGGGGGAGGGGAGGAGCTGTTTAAGGAGGCCTGGGAGGAAAGAAGGGATTGCAATCAGGATGTAAAGTGCATAAATAAATTAATTAATGGAAAAAAACAAAAGAATAATGTAAGGATTTGAACCCAGCTCTCCTGTCTCCTGGTTTGAGGCTGACCATGAAGGTGTGGTCACCAGGAGTGCTGTTGTAATTGCAGCTTGGTCCTCTCTAAGGCAGCAGAGGAGTCCCCTCTCATTATCTGAGCTGTGTGCCCAGTGGAAGGAAGGAAGGAAAGAAGAAAAGGAAGGAAGGAAGGGAGGGAGGGAGAGAGGGAGGGAGGGAGGGTGGGTGAGTCTTTTCGAGCTTCTTAGCTATGCTTTCCATAACAGTGACACTGGTAACCTCCTTCAGTGCAGTCAGAAGTGACAGACGTGGCCTAGTGGCCAAGTGCTTGTCCAACATGCACAAGACCCTGTATTCAATCCTAAGCACTACAAATACAAAATAAAATAAAAGTGATACAAATCAATGACAAAATAAAAGCTTGGGCTTTTCTGTGAAGGCTGCCATGTTAGCTTGTGTGACTGGTAGTACATATGAGAGTAATCTTACGATCGTATTGGATAACTATGTGGCTACTAGGATTTTAATCTAGTTCGTGTGTGCTTAGGAGTGAATGTATTTTCTAGTGTATAAACTATTAAAATAATGGCAGAGTCTCAGGCAGAATCCATTGCACTTAGCTTTGTTGTACTTAGCTTTGTTTTAGGGTTGTTTTGTTTTTGTTGTTTTGAGATGGGACTCTGTCTTTGTTCCCTGGGCTGGATCGAAGCTTCCAGCATTGGGCTCAGGGGCACAGCACAGCTCAGTGTGGCTTACATGGTGTGTGCTTAGATTGGTAGCTTAGCTGCTTTAGCTCAACGCTTGTTTTCTTTCTGGGGGAAGATCTACTTTGCCTGTAGGCTATGGTCATCATAGATCATCTCCTTCCCAGTATTTAGCATGGCAAGTGACAAGTTTGAGCTGTCACATGAAGGGCTTTTTGAGCAGAGGACCATTTTCTGTTGTCATGACACCGGAAATGTTTTGCCTAGACAAGTAAGCCAAATCTAGAGGTTAAGTCTCTTGATTAAATGGTAAAATGGCTTGTACATTACCGTCCTTTTGTAAGGTCAGGGTTTGAGATGGCCAATATGTCCTCTTGGGACTGTCCTGAAATTTCATTTAGAACCTGACTTTTAGGGGCCTTTCAGCCTGTGGTTAGGGGTTCCTGTGCTGCTGTAACTGCTCTGCAGTGAGTGCACACGGGGCAAGTCCAGGCTTGCCAGTGACCACTTACTCTCTTAGAAACAGGAAGTGTGGCTTCCTGCTTTATGTACAATAGGGGTACACTTTTAATATTTGACCTTTTATAGCAGAGGCAAGCAAGTTAGCTTGGTTATACCAATGCAGAATTGGATCTCTTAATAATTATTTTGCCTTTCGGGCAGCAGCAGGATTTGATTGATTGGTTGGTTGATTCAGCCTATCCCCCAAAGGAAAAGCTGACATAGGTAGTAACTTTCTTTGGACCGAAGCAAATGGTCTGATACAGAGCCTACTGAGCCAAAGAGAAGCATGGGTGCTGGGTGCATTAGGGTAGGACTGTGTGTGGAAGTGTGGTTCGTGCTTTGTGTCTGCACTATGTGACAATGCAGAGGTGTGACCATGGCTCTTCAGACATGCTCGCTAGCTGTTAAACAGAGCGGTTCAGCATCCTTCATAAACAGCACTGTAGGAGAGAGTGTCTGCAGGCCTGCGCTTGTTTCATTTCCTTCCTCCCTCCTCTCTCTCTCTGTCTCTCTGTCTCTCTGTCTCTCTGTCTCTCTGTCTCTCTGTCTCTCTGTCTCTGTCTCTCTCTCTCTCTCTCTCTCTTTCTCCAAGCATGGTGGTTATCCTTGGGACAGTAGTAGCTTTTGAACTCAAATATCTACATCTGCATTCCATTGGATTAATGTGAATGTCCTCTATTGCTATATAGGAAAGCATTTTAAATTGTTACTATTAGTGCTCTAATGAAAGGCTTCCTTCTCTTTAGAGTTATGAGAAAAATCATACATGGCTCATTTTCTAGTGCTTTACCTCTAAATATTTCTAGTTATTTTAACTACAGAAAAACTTTTTTATGTAAAATAACTTGTTAGAGCTTAAAATAGTAAAATTTTGTGTGTGTGTTCAGCATTCTAAGGACTGGACCAACAATAATTAAAGTTTTAGTTCACTACTAGCTACTTAATGCCTATTGAATATATATTGAATTTAATTGAAGTTTTAGTTTCCATTAAATTCTTAGATACATTAAAATATCAGTGTCCTAAAATGTAAAACACAGTATCACTCTTGAACCAACTCGGTATAATGGTGTCTGGTGTCATTATAACTAAAGGAAGCAATTATTTTTAAAATACTGTGCAGTGGATGCTGATTTAACTGTGACTTTTCTAACCCTGTAGGAAACTTCCCCATGATTAGCGATGATCTGGTCAATTCCTACCATCTTCTGCTGTGTGCATTAGATTTAGTCTATGGAAATGCCCTTCAGTGTTCTAACCGTAAAGAACTTGTGAACCCTAATTTTAAAGGTAAGTTTATTGACAGCCCGTGTTTCTGCATGGTTTTTACTTGTGGGAACTGTATCCCCAGATGCAGGTTTGCTAGCCTCAGAGGACATGGGTATTGGAGAAATTCTGCCACCTGAGTCGTATAGTGCTTATACTGAAGTCAGCATCTCCAGACATTTTTTAATGTTTCACTTTATTTTATGTGTATGGGTGTTTTGTCTGCATGTATGTTTGTGTACCACATGTGTGCCTGCTGTTCCCACAGGCCAGAAGGAGAGTGTGAGATCCTGTGGAACCCGGCTTATAGATGGCCGTGAGCCATGGGTGCTGGGAATTGAACCTAGGTCCTCTGAAAGAGCAAGCTGTGCTCTTAACTAGTGAGTCAACTCTCCAGTGCCCACCCTACCCCCACCTCTAAAAAAGAAAGGCAAATATAACCAAATTTACTTTTAAATGATAACTTTGGAGGTTTTTGAAAAATATATAGCAAAAGCCATGGTAGTATCTTTTGCTGTTGGCAACTTTGGTGCTTAATGCACTCCAAGTAGCAACAAAGAGTTGGCTATAAGAACGGCATTTCACTTCTTTTGCTACAGAAAAATAAAATCTTGAAACAAGAACCTAGCCCTCTGGGTGACTGGTATGAGAGTCATACTCATCTTGGTAGTATGTGTACTGTGCTTTAGACTATGCAATTTCTATAAGCCACATACATAAATACTGAGGATGTATAGACTAGTCTGTATTGCTGATTCTGCGTGAAGAACACCGTGGAAGAATTCTGGCCGTCAGCTTGGGCATGGTTTCAATTAGAACTTCAACGTGCCCATCAGGGTTGGTTTTAAAATTAGTGGAGCTAGTTACTCCCAGTTCCCTGTGACTCGAGAGGTGTGAGATGTAGGCCTGAGATGGAGTTTGTGACAGACTTCTTGGCTGGCCCTGAGTTTGATTCTCAGTACTGACGAGAACAAACAAGATAGCAGAAAATCAAAGCAGAAAAAGAAGGTTTTAGATGTCACCGAGGAGTTTTTGGCTATGCATGTTCATCTAATTAAGATGGTGCAAATGGTCCAAGATTCCAAAGACTAAACTCTAAATCTTGATCCAAGCATTTTCAACAAGGAGCACCTGACCTTTGCCCCTTGCTGTGCGCCCCATTGTCTTCACTTTATTCTCTCACCTTTTGTTCTGGGGATTGGTCACAGGGTGCCCTGGTCCTGTGCCACCTCTGCTGCTTCCATCTGATATTGTTATTTGTTCTGTTTTTATCTCCTTTAATTTTCTTTGATTTTTTTTTATGTTCTTATGAAAGAGAACACTCTAAATTGACTCTTAGAGAGTAAACAGATTGTCAGGCTTGGAAGCAGGTGTCTTCACCTGATGAGCCATCTCAGCAGTCAGAAATGGGTAATGTCTGTCTGTCTGTCTGTCTGTCTGTTTGTTTGTTTGTTTGTTTGAGACAGGGTTTCTGTAGCTCTGGCTGTCCTGGAACTCAATATGTAGTAGACAAGGCTGGCCTCGAACTCACAGAGATCAACCTTCCCCTGTTCCTGAGTGCTAGGATTAATGGTGTGAGCCACCTCACCTGGCAGAACTGTATAATTTTTTAAGTGTTGTTTTGTTTTGTTTTGTTAATTCAAATGTAAGGCTCATTTGCAGAACACAGTTCTGATGTTTTTCAGATATTCCCCCAACCTTTTATTTTTCCAACAGCCTTTAGTCACATAACTGATTCAATTGACACTTTATGTAGTCCTTTCTCTGTGTGAGGCAGGATGTTACAGCTCAGGTCCTCCTGAGCATGGGTTACAGGTTGAGGAAGCGTGTCCCTTTCTGTTTGTCCTGGGGATGTTGCATATCCACCTCTGACATCATCTCTCTTCATCCTTTGAGGTATATGTAAATTAGTTACACATGCCCACCATGTCCTGAGCAGACTAACATTTCTGTTTCCGTGTACTGTATGTTGGTGAGTTGGTGCTGACCAGTGTCTCCATCTTGTGATTTTGTACATCACAGGCCTGTCCGACGACTGTCACCCCAAGGACTCTAAAGCGTCCTCCGAGCCGCCGTGTGTCATTGAGAAGCTCTGCTCCCTACACGACGGTCTAGTGTTGGAGGCCAAGGGGATAAAGGAGCACTTCTGGAAACCCTACATTAGGAAACTGTTTGAGAAAAAGGTTCGTAAGTAATGACATACGGACGTTTTCTGGGTAAAGACTTGGTCGCACGTAACCTAAGAACCTTTCTTCTCATCGTAGCTTCTCAAGGGGAAGGAAGAAAGTCTTACTGGCTTCCTGGAGCCCGGGAACTTTGGAGAGAGTTTGTGAGTACTTGCTGCAGACCTGCTAGGAAGGTTTGGTTGCTTGCTTGGCTTCTGGGTTTGTTTGTTTTTTTGGTTTTCTTGTTTTGTTTTGTTTTTTTGTTTTGTTTTGTTTTGTTTTGTTTTTTTGAGGCAGGGTTTCTATTTGTAGCCTTGGCTATTCTGGAATTTGTTCTGTAGACCAGGCTGGCCTCCAACTCAGAGATCCACCTGCCTCTGCCTCCCCGTGCCCGGCTTGCTCTGATACTTTAACTTACCTGTGAGGAGACCTCGCGCTCAGTGTTTGTACTGGCTGTACGTTGGACGGTTTTAATGCTTTATGGTAGAACTCATAGAAGCCATCACAGTTCTGGAACCTTCTACTATAACCATATGCCATATGTCTTTATTCTCAGTGAAACTTGTTTTTGTTCTGTTCAAAGTTTTATTACTCGATATTTTAAATTCTAAATTTTGAAATTAAGAAATGCTTTTGTGGGCTAGAGGGATGGCTCAGTGGTTAAGAGCACTGACTACTCTTCCAGGGGTCCTGAGTTCAATTCCCAACAACCACATGGTAGCTCACAATCATCTGTAATGGGGTCTGATGCCCTCTGCTGGGGTGTCTGAAAACAGCAACAGTGTATTCACATACATAAAGTAAATAAATATTTTTTTTTTTAAAAAAAGAGAAGAAAGAAATGCTTTTGTGTCTGGCCATCACGGCATGGGGCTGACATCTCAGCACTTGGGATCTGAGGCAAGGTGATTGTGAGTTGGGGGCTACTTTGTCTCGAAAAAGAATGAAGTTAAGAAAAGGAAAAAAGGACTGGTATTTGGATCTTTCGAGGTGACAGTGTGGCAATACCAGGTCTTCAGAGGTGCCAAGAACAGCTGAGGAAATGTTCCTGCGTGGTCATATGCCAGTTGTATGTCACCCAGCATCACAGCTGTTTATACTTTAGTTTAGTGTAATTTAGTATAATTTAGTTTATCATTATTTATTATTATTATTAGCTTATTGAAGGCAGGTTTGTTCAGAGTTCCTACCTTGACACACTGTTGAAAAAGTATATTCATTGTGTGCTGGACACTTAGATCAAAGCAAGTTGCAACTTCTCTTCGGTTTTTGTAATAAGCAATTATTCTACAGAAATAAATGACCTTGAGAAATTTGCGAGATGCTGTAGTGAGTAAAACCCTCGTGTGGAACACGAGCTGAAATGGCGGTCCTGTTTCCCCATAGTAAGGCCGTTAATAAGGCATATGAAGAATACGTGTTAGCCGCTGGGAATCTGGATGAACGCGTATTCCTTGGTGAGGATGCTGAGGAGGAAGTTGGGACTCTCTCTCGGTGTCTAAGTGCTGCCTCCGGTACAGAGAGTGCTGAACGGACGCAGATGAGAGACATCTTGCAGCAGCATCTTGACAAGGTGAGTTAAGCCCAGAGGGAAACAGGAGCCTCGTGTGACGCACTGACCACGATTCAAAACCCCTGAGGGAGATGCTGCTGCAGCAAGAGGAAACCGGCTTCTGTTGTTTCCTCATAATCCTGCATATGTGTGTGTGTGTGTGTTAAATGTTTAGAAGAAAAGTCAAGTAGATCCAACTTTCAAAGGTTTTAGTTAGGTCTGAGAAGAAAATTGACTGTTAATCAAAACAGATGCGTCCTGCTGGCAGTCGTTGCTTTTGAAAAAACAGGCTGTAGTGTAAACCCTGCACAGTGGTCACAGACACACTTGGAAAATATTAATTTATCCTAATTGGAGCCTGTGGATCTACAGTTAATCTTTAAGAAAATTCTGTTGCTTCGAAACCAATTTTTAGGCTGATGGAGACTGGTGACTCTGATTTTCACTTCCCTGTAACTGAGAAACTTTGGACTTGACACTGGCCTGCCTCCCCTCCCCTCCCCTTCCCTCCCCTCCCTCTCCCCTCCTTTTCCCCTCTCCTTTCCCTCCCTCCCTCCTCCCTACTTCCTTTTTCTTTTCTTTTCTTTTCTTTTCTTTTCTTTTCTTTTCTTTTCTTTTCTTTTCTTTTCTTTCACAGGGGTCTCATGATGCATTCCAGGTTAACTTCAGGTTTATAGCAGTCCTGCCTGGACGGTTAGAATTATGAAATGAAGATTTCCAACAGTGAAAAATGACTATCTAAAGCAGTGGTTCTCAACCTGTGGGTCGTGACCCCCCTGACAAACTCTGTCTCCGAAAATACTTACATTATAATCAAAACAGTAGCAAACTTAAGTTCTGAAGTAGCAACAAAATAATTTTATGATGGAGGTCACCACAACTCGAGGAACCGCATTAAAGGGTCACACGCAGCATTAGGAGGCTGGGAACCACTCATCTGAAGGCAGAGTTCTAGAGCTTGGACCCGCTTGCTCCGGCCCAAAGATTTATTTATTTATTATATGTAAGTACACTGTAGCTGTCTTCAGACACTCCAGAAGAGGTGTCAGATCTCATTACTGGTGGTTGTGAGCCACCATGTGGTTGCTGGAATTTGAACTTAGTACCTTTGGAAGAGCAGTCAGTGCTCTTAACCACTGAGCCATCTCTTCAGCCCTATCCTGTTTTTTGTTGTTGTTGTTGTCGTTGTTGCTGTTGCTGTTTTGTTTTTTTTGAGACAGGATTTCTCTATGTACCCCAGTGTATCCTGGAACTAAATCTCTAAATGGACCAGGCTGGCCTTGAACTCACAGAGATCCACCTGCCTCTGCCTTTGAGTGCTGAGATTAAAGGTGTGTGCTACAGCACCTGGCCTGGTATTTTATATCTGAGTTAAAGGAAAGTAACCCCCCCCCCAACTAAGTGACAGTAGCAGGGGACTATGAAGTGCAGCCCTTTACCACCACGGAAAGCCCCATGCTGACTGGACGTCTAAAGCTGTAGTTGTCACAGTTGAAGCTGTGGTTGTCACACTTTGTTTCTGTGAACGCAGTGCTGCTTGTGGGTGAGATGGTTTTATGTGTTTCTGACTGCCAGGAGCTCCTCAGATGCACCAGGACATTTTTGTTTCACAGTACAGGCAAGTAGCGCTTCACTCACAGGGCATCAGCGCGCTGATAGTACCTGATCCACCCAGGCCATTTATGGCCATTAAACAGCAGCATGCTTCCTCCATCAAATGGAGGTCTCAGCTCTGCTGTTGTTTAAGACACACAGGACACATATTTACTTCCACTTAGTGAACATCTTGTGTTTTTCTGTGTCCTGAGATTAAATTGTTTGTTCTGTGACTGAGTAAACTCCTTGCTGGGCATTTTTGAAAGTCTAGGTTGAGTACATTCAGCGCTCAGGGATGGTTGCTGGATTTTATTAAAAATGCTCCAAGCTAGCTTAAACTCTTAGCATTTTTTTCAACTGTGAGAAAAGCTGATTTGCTAGTGAATGTACTCATGCTTAAATTCTTTGACACAAGGTCACATATTGTGCATCTGTGTATTCAAGAATCTTGGCTAACTTGCTCCTCTGCAGACCTGTCTACTTGAGATAAACTGTCCTGGGTTCTAGGAGTAGAAGCCAGGGGATGGGCTGGAGAGGTGGAGTGCTCAGCAGTTAAGAGCACTGACTGCTCTTCTAGGAGTCTTGAGTTCAATTCCCAGCAACCACATGGTGTCTCACAACCATCTATAATGGGATGCAGTGTCCTCTTCTGGTGTGTCTGAAGGGAGAAACCGTGCACTCACAAACGTGAAATAAATAACTCTTAAAAAAAAAGTCAAAAAAAATAATAAGTCAGGGGAGAATGATGCGGATTTGCCCTGAATCACATTGTCTTTTTAAAAATTTATTGTGAAATGGTTACCTTCTGAAGTAAATTGATCCACCGATTCTTGTGTAGGCCAGATCTAAGCCATTGCTTTCATGTGTCCATCCTTGAGTGTCAGTCTGCAGCAGGGGGCTAAAGCTGTGGAGTGTGTCAGCGCAGGGAGTGATGTTCTTAATGCTTTCAAGTGTGAGCTCTCTGAAGGAGAGCTAGTAGAGCAAGCTTGTGTGAGAGAGAGAGTGTACACAGCCTCTGTGCTCTGCCCTGCCCTGGCACACACCTAATCTCTACGGTTTACTGAACAGAGAACTTCTGGCTGCCTGGAGTATGTATTGTTCTTTCACACATCTTTGGATAATGGAACCTTTGAGTGGAATTATGTTTAAATTCACAGAGTTTAAGATGCTAACATGTATGGATAGAAAGTCTAATTGTCTTGAATTCCTATTTGTGGTGAAATTTAAAGAAACTCACTCCATTTTCCTCCTCCAGTCTAAAGCACTTAGAGTCTGCACACCACTGACTGGCGTGAGGTATGTTCAGGAGAACAGCCCGTGTGTGACTCCCGTCTCCACAGCTGCACACAGCCTGAGCCGTCTTCACACCATGCTGACCGGCCTCAGGAATGCACCCAGTGAGAAACTGGAGCAAATACTCAGGTGGGCTTTGGTTTCATGTGTCTTCCAAGAGTTAGTTGTCGACCTGTTCAATTTCTTACCTTAATTTTTCAGTATTAGTGCCTTATGTTACCCGTCAACAACTTCACAGTACTTGTAATTACTTCTTTGCTCAGATGTACTTACTGTGGTGGAGGAGACAGTAACTACAGGAGACCCAGTTTATCTGCCTTAAAGAGTAGGTTATGTTCGGCCAGTCACACACGGGCAGGAACGATGCTGGAGCCAGCACCTTCCTGCAGCCTAGTCCTTGGGAAGTGGACACTGGAAGATCTGCAGTCTAAGGTCATCCTCAACTACATGAGTCTGAGGCCAGCCTGGACTAAATAAGATCTTTTCTTAAAAATCCCCCTTGCCTGCACCCCATAAAAAACCCCAAAACCGGGGCTAGTGAGATGGCTCAGTGGGTAAGAGCACCCGACTGCTCTTCCGAAGGTCCGGAGTTCAAATCCCAGCACCCACATGGTGGCTCACAACCATCCGTAACGAGATCTGACTCCCTTTCTGGAGTGTCTGAAGACAGCTACAGTGTACTTACATATAATAAATAAATCTTTAAAAAAAAAAAAAACAAAAACAAAAAAAAAAAAAACCCAAAACCCAAACAACCAAGCAAAAGAACATGTGCTTACATGTAAGATAATTTAATATAAATAAATAAATAAAGTTAATGGATAGTACTTACTATATAACAAAAACACTATCTAGTTACTATCAGGAAATTTACATATTTAAAAAATCAAAATGCTGGCATTATCTAGAAAAAATATAACAATTATTCTAATTGTTATAAATCTGTTTTTAAAATTTTGTTTTATAAGCTTCGGGGAGATTGTTTCTTTGTCTTGTTTTTTGTTTTGTTTTGTTTTGTTTTGTTTTGTTTTTGAGACAGGTACTTGCTAGGTAGCCCTGGCTGGCCTGGAATTCACTATGTAGACCAAACAGGCTTTGAACTTATGATTCTCTTGCCTCTGTCTCTTGAGAACTCTGATTATGAACATATATGACACCAAGCCAGGCTAAATATTTTTCCTAGCAAGAAATCCTTTTTGTAATTGTTATGAGGTTGAGCTCCTGGAACCTGATCACAATAACACTTGACTTGTATGAATGCTTCACGTCTCCACAGTTATACTGCAAATCTACAAACTAGGCAGTGGTAGCGCACACCTTTAATTCCAACACTTGGGAGGCAGAGGCAGGTGGATTTCTGAGTTCGAGGCCAGCCTGGTCTACAGAGTGAGTTCCAGGACAGCCAGGGCTCCACAGAGAAACCCTGTCTCGGAAAAACAAAAACAAAACAAAAAGCAAAAAGAAAAAACAAACAAAAAATCTCACACATTCAGGAAAGTAAAAAAAAAAAACAAAAAAACAAAAAAAACAGCCAATACTTTGTTTCTTTCCTCTTTTCTTCTACTCCCGACCATATTCGTATATACTTTTGACTCCATTCAAGACTGCTGATAAAAGGAAGACTAGGAAAAACTGTTTGCATGTCAGGGTCTCATGTAGCCCAAACCAACCTCAACCTTCCATGTAGCCACAGATGACACTGAACTCCTGATATGTGTACTCTTTATTTCTGTCTCTGGTGGGGTCCAAAGCACATGGCCCACATGTGTCTGTGTTAGCTAGGTATTTTGGGGCAGCATTGTTGTATGTTAGACATGGATAGCACACATAGGGTTGTTAACTTCAAATAGACCAGCCAGATACGTTCATTGCCTCCTGCAAAACACTAATAGCTCTGCTCTGAAGGCTTGAGCAAATTCTCAGAGTCGGGAAGAGGGGTGTCAGGGGTTCAGTGATCTATTGATGGCTCACCAGTAGAGGCCACATGCTGTGAGTGGCCAGGTTTATAGCCAGTTGCTGCCCACAGTTTCCCACTGGTGGATCTGTGGACTGATTGTTTCTGTGAACTGTGACAGAGAGACATCTTATTTACTCTTGCTGGACAACTCGGCAAACTAGAGGTGGCATTGCTGTAAGAGAGTGTGGTGGTACAGCAGGGACTAAGGACAACCTTACACTGTCTAATATTAATAAATGTTTTAAAAGTTTAAGGAAGCGGAGGATCCATGGTGATGGGCAGATTGGTCTGGAACAGGATTCTGAAGTGTGGCTCGGTTTGAAAAGACTTAGGGTGTTCAGTGGGTCAGTCACCTAATTTCTGCAAGCCCTGTAAAGGTCCCTAACTTGGAAAGGGCTTTCGTTAGTTCCTTCGCTCTCCAGAGTCTGATAGGAATATCAGTGACTTTTCAAGAATGTAATTTTGTTCATTTTGAGACAAGGGCTTCTGTAACTCAGGCTAGCCTTTAACTACAGATGCAGTGGAGGATGGCCTGGAGACCTCCTGCTGTCACCTCCCACGTGCTGGGGTTACCTGCCTGTACCAGCAGTCTTATGCCATGTTGTGGGGACTCACAGCTTCATGCGTGTCCACAGCTGAGATACATTCCAGCTCAGGGTGTACTTTTGGGTGTGACTTTGGCAGGGAGATCTGAGAAAGCTGATTCTAAGGTTCCTAAGACTTTATGGTTTGATGGCATAGATCCCTACAATACCAGCTTTTTTTGGTGGTGTATAATAAAGAAGACATTATCTATTATAAACCTCTATAATTTCTACCCATCGCTCAAGAGGCTCTCTGGAGTTCAAGAGTGATCACCTTTTTGCAGTCTTCTTTAGTCTTCAACTTTATTGTGATTAACACAGAGTAGTCCATGCCTTGGTGGCTTCTTCCTAAGTCGTATTTTTTTCAGATGGCCTTTATTTGCCTTGAATTTCAAGGCATTTTATTTTTGTTTTTCCAGTTAACTTGATAGTGAGCCATGACAAGACATTCTGGGAGTGGGAGTGTGTGCACAGTCCTGAGAACCCGTGCACAATATAAGGGCATTCACTTTTTCATCTGCTTCCTCATGTGGAAAAAATAAGAAAGTTGGCCTCTGGAATCTAATACTTAGATATGACTGTGAATTACATATTATATAGTAGTTAATTTCCTGCATCAGTTTGGTTAGGGTACAGTACCCAGGTTTACCAAACACCAATCTGGATGTTGGTTTGAGGAATAACCATTTATTTACTTCTTTTGAAACAGGGTCTTGGCCAGGCACATGGCCTAAGAGCCGAGGCAGGAGGATCATAAGTTCAAGACTAGCCTGAGTTACGGAATGAGGCCATGTTATCAGCATATAAAAACAGAAATGGAGTCTGTGTTGCTGAGGCTGGACTTGAACTCACCATGTAGCCTGGGTCAGCCTTAAACTCATTATTCTCCTGCCTCAGCCTCTGCAGTACTGAGAGAAGCATTTTATGTATATGTTGTGAAAGACTATATTGTAGCTATATCTTTCAGATCTTTTTATAATCTCTAGTCATGACAGCTTTAGCTATAGATATTATTAGTGGAATTGCATATTACCAGTAGATGCTAGGTAAAACCCACCTTTTTTATTTGATAAACTTTAAGGTATATGTGTATGCTCATAAATACAACTCTGGTGCTATATTACATAATTACCTCTGGTTATGTCTCACAAGTATGAAACTTATTTTCTTTATAATTTTATAAACTGGCTAAGGTTTTGCAATGTATATATATTTGGTCATATATACTTAATTAAATACATGTATATGATCAAGTTAAGCCACAGTAGTTTTAAATATATAGTTATTATAATTTAGTCATATATATGTGTTGACTTTTAGCTGACCTGTGCAGATCTTGTCAGCCGACCTGGGATCTAAGGACCTGAAGGAGTAGGGCAGGCTACAGTCTGATGCTGCAGACAATCTCACTTCAGTGTCAGTCCACTTTTATACAGGAATGAAACAAAGAAAGCAGTGATCCAAGGAAAGTTGTTGCAGTTCAGAAAACCGTGTAAATAAACGTCAGCAACCACATATTAAATATTAACAGAGCAGCCCTTTCCCAGGACTTTCTCAAGACAGAGCAATTTAAACACAATTGCCTGCCACGGGCTATAGATTCTATCTGGGAAAGCATGAAAGCAAGGCAAAAGGCCATATCCAGATTCAGGGCACACTGACCAGACTGGGTTCTATAGCTATGTTCTGACATCCAGCAAGAATAAGTATGTCATGAGCTTAATGTAAATGTTTGCCACAGGAGGCATGAAGTCACATCCAAAAGCAATGCAGGGAACAGAGTAAGGTAAAAGACCCTCTGCCTTTTCCCCTGGTGCCTCTCTCACAGGTCCCCTAGGCGTTGCTCACCATGGGTCATTTTTTTGACCAAGTTCTGACATATATATGTATGGTCAAATTAAAACAGTTGTTATAAAAGCCTGCTAATAAGAAAAGTCAATGAGAAAGAGGGCGAGGGAGGTGGGTCAGCTGGTAAAGTGCTTGCTTTCTATAAGAACCTGATTCCCCTGCAGCTCCCATGTAAAAGGCAGAGTGCGCTAGAATAGGCTTGTACCCTCAGTGATCCTGTGGCCTGCTGGCCAGCCATCCTGGATGAATCAGCAGCAGTCACCAGGTTCCCAGTGAGAAACTCCATTTTAGCAACATGGACATCTGCTGAAGAATAACTGCGAGGTTGACCCCTGACGTCCACGCACACATTACCACACACTTCCACAGAATCCCTCACATGTGTACCCATGAATATTTGAACACATACCAGTACTCCACACACAAAAGATTTAAAGTCAGTGAAATAAACCTCATTTGGGAGAATAAAAAAAAAAAAGCCAGCATTAGCTTATATGTATATATGTTTCTAGTGTAGGTTCTGTACCCCTTCATTCCATTTTTTTTCCAGGAATTCTTCCTGGAGGTTTTGCTGCCCACTAGACAGTCCTGAGGGCAGTTTGGTTGGTGTTGCTGACAGGATATTTAAGGCTGTGGGGTTAGCCACAGCATCAAATGAGTCCCAGAGCAAGTCGGCTAAGCAGAGTGCAGTAAAGTGTCTCCACACAGGCAATACCGCTGCCACTCCAAATAGTAATATTGCCATCTTTGAAAAGGAAGTATGGGATTTCCTTTGTTTATTTGTAAAGTATATAGTATCTATTCGAAGTATTCTATGCCAATGAAATTGATAGTTTTAGACACCGTGTCTCTGGGTCCAGCTGAAACACTTATGTTGGATAATTCATACTACCTTGTAGGTCATGTTCCCGAGATCCAACTCAGGCTATCGCTGACAGATTGAAAGAAATGTATGAAATATATTCTCAGCATTTCCAGCCAGACGAGAATTTTAGTAATTGTGCTAAAGGTAAGATTTACTATTGTCCAGACTGCTCCTGACTTTGACATCTGACTAATGGAGTCAGAAAGACAAGGAAGGGTGTAGAACTGTAAGCTGAAGGCTACAGAGGACCTGTCCTTTATTTATTTATTTATTTATTTTTCTGTCACTGATTTCTGGGCCCTTTTTAGAAACAGAAAGTATAGTCTAACATCCTTATTATGTTAGACTTTTAGCACATTTTTGGTTTTCTGAGACAGGGTTTCTCTGTGTATCCCTGGCTGTATACTGGAACTCACTCTGTAGACAGAGAAAGAGAGAGAGAGAGAGAGAGAGAGAGAGAGAGAGAGAGAGAGAGAGAGAGAGAAAGAGAAATATGAATAACCTCTCTTGAGGCCTCGCCTCCTAAAGGCCACCCCCCAAACGGGACCACTGTTAAATACAGAGGTCCTTGAAGAACTTCCAACACCAAGCCATAGCAGCACAGAGCTGTAGTTTTCACAATGACAAAGTGTGTGCATTTAGTGTGACACTGGGTTCTTTGTATGCTGCTTTCACGTCAGTTTAACAAGTAAGAAGGATGTTAACATGAAAGACCTGGAGCTCACACTTAAAATCCCAGTACCTGGGATGCTGTGCTGGGACTAGTGATCAGCGTTCAAGTCCAGCCTGGGCCAGGGTGAGCCTCTGGCTCAAGGAAAAGGGGGAAAAGGGAATACTGAGAAATTGTAGGGATAATGAAACATCAACTATAGAAAGTATGGGTTTGGGCTGGAGAGATGGCTTAGCAGTTAAGAGAAATGGTTTTTCTTCCAGAAGACCCAGGCCTAATCCCTGGCACTCACATGCTCACCACCATCTGTAAGTCCACTCCCAGGGAACCTGATACCCTTTTCTGGTCTCCTGGGTACCCACATACACATAGTACATAGACATTCATACAAGCAAAACCCTATATGCATTTTAAAAATAAAATTAATTAGAAAAAGAAAATATAGATTTGGGTTTTAGACTTTATTTTGTGGGTAGAGAAGTGAGAAATGAGTCTATTTCATGATACTAACTTAATTTGTATTTAATTTTGTGCTTTGTTTTAATTTCAACAGAAATTGCCAACAAACATTTTCGTTTTGCAGAAATGCTTTACTATAAAGTATTAGAGTCTGTTATTGAGCAAGAACAAAAAAGATTGGGAGACATGGATTTATCTGTGAGTACAATAATTATGTATTGATGAACACAGTAAGACATAGCTCCACCCCTCCCCACCCACCAACAAAAGGCCATTACAAAGAAAAGGCGTGCACCTTTAGGAATGAGATTAGCACCTCAGGAACTGTGTATGTGGAGCCCTCCGACCTTACCCTACCATCATAAGGTGTATGGAATGGGACAGAGGCGTGAGTCTCCTTGTAGCAGCCATGCATTTTAACACGGATTTTAAAGAATAGGAGGATTCTGTAGATCTGTTAATTACTCCTTTACTGTTGTGATAAAATACAATGACCAAAGCAACTTCCAGCAGAGTCTACTTGGGCTTAAAGGTGCAAAGGACTAGAGTCCATGTTGGCAGGATGAAGGCACAGTGACAGGAGCGGGAAGCTGAAGGCTCACATCCGCAACAGCAAGCACAAGGCAGAGAGCAAACTGGAAACAGTGTGATGCTTTGAAACTGCAAGGCCCACCCCATGGACATGCATGGCTCAACAAAGCCACATGTCCTAAACCTTCCCCACACAGCACCTAAAACAGTACCACTAAGTAGGGACCATGTGTTCAAGCACCAGATCTTATTCACACATTCTTGTTCAAACGGCCCCAGTGGTCAAGCCCTAACATCCTCAGGTTTAACTTTAACGGAGTTGTTTAATCCCATGGAGATTTTATACAAACCCAGTGGAAGAAAACACTGGATGTTGACTTGATAGGGCTTCATGAGGACTCAGTCATTCTTCAGCTAAGAGGATGCTTTTTCTTAGTCTCTAAGCAAGAAATATAAACAGCGAGGCATCCTGGCCTACCCTTTCAATCCTACCTGCTTTGGAGGCTGAAGAAGGAGAATCACTATTTCAGGACCTGCCTGGGCTTTGTAACACGTTTGAGGCCATCTAGTGAAACTTTTTGAGACCCTCTCTAAAACTAAAATAAGACAACAAAATCCCTGAGAAGGGCCGGGGATGGATTGCATTTCATTTGACTACTTAGCAATTCATTTGACTACTTAGCAAGTTCTTGGGGAATATCATAAAAAAACAATTATTTTTCCAAAATGAAGGTTAATAAACCAATAAAATGTCTCATAAATTCTAATGTCTTCACAATTGTATATAAATTTATGTGGCAATTAAAATAGTCTTTTATAATGATGAGGCTAGAAAAGCTTGGAAATGTTCTATTTGTGAAGTTAGGCTTAGCGACCTGAACCGTGAGACTCCGTCACTCAGTCATGTGTGAAAGTACCAGAGTGTACCTCCTGGTCAGCCAGCCTGTTTCACATTTATCTAAGAGAGAGCTCTTTATGACTAAGAATGCAATTTTAGAGCTGAGGAAGTGACTCAGCAGTTAACAGCACTGGCTGCTTCTGCAGAGGCCCTGGGTTCAGTTCCCAGCCCCTGTACGGTAGACTGTAACTCTTCCAGCCCCAGGTCCAGGACACCTGGTGGCTTCCTTGGGCTCAACAGGTGCCGTGGTGGCAGAGAGTGCTGCACAGAAGCCAGATAGCTGGAACACTCATACATGCAGAAGAAATAATTTTAAAAAGATAGTGCTGATTTTTAAAATTGACATTTTAAAAGTTATACAATTGGCCAGTAATTAACTTGAATTTCTTGTAACTGTTTATATTCAACTCCTTTTTTTTTTCTTTTAGTAAAATTTGAGGCAAGGTCTTACAATGTAGTGCACATACGACTTCTACTTAGTATAACCCACACTGGCCCTGAATGTGTAATCCTCCTGCCTCAGCCTCCCAAATGCAGTGATTACGAGGACAGACTACCATGCCTGACTTACATTTCCCTTTTGGTTTGGTTTTATTTGTTTTACTTTTAGATTTTATTTTATCTGTGGTTTTCCTGTATGTTCATATATATGCACCATGAGTGTGCCTTTCTGTACGAGCACCGTGAATGTGTCTGGACCTTCAAAGGTCAGAAAAGGGGGTTAGATCCTCTGAGAGCAGAGTTCTAGATGGCTGTGGCCCATCATGGGAGTGCTGGTAACTGAACCCAGGTCCTCTGCAGCAGTACCGAGTGCTCTTAACCACTCAGCCATCTCTGCACCCACATACATATGTATACATTATACACACACACATATGTACATATACACATATATACATATATGGTTGCATTGGGCTGTATGCACTAATGGGCTGCTTTATGACTTGACTTTGTGTGTGTGAAACACATACTGAATAGCAATGTAAACCTCAGCTACAGTTTAGGGACTAATATTAAATAGGTACCTGTCTACTCATCTAAATAATTTATTTTAATTTTTTTCTTATGGTAAAATGTGCTTAAAACATTTTAATCATCTGGAAAGTTACATTTCAAGGTCCATTAGCATGGTTGTATCCATTATCCCCCACCTTACACCCATTGAAGACTGATTTCCCACTCGCCTTCTCTCCGTCCCTCTGTGTACTGCCTTCCAGCCTTTTGACTCTACCAGTTCCTTAGGTAGATAGAATCGTATCATATTTGTCCTTTTATGGTTGAGTTGGTTTTCTTTTCACTGTTTATCCATGTTCTAGAAAGTTTTACAGCTTCTTTCCTGGTGTTTAAACCTTTTATTTGTGACTCGTTGGTTGATAGACGTCTGGATCATTCTGCCTTTGGCTGTTGTGAACAGTGCTGCTGTGAACACAGTGCTGCTGCTGTGTGCCAGACTCGGGCTTCTTCCTAGAAGTAGCATTGGTGTGTCACACAGTGTTCTGGATATTGGCCCCAGATCCTCACGTAGGTGAAGCAAGCGTTCTACCACAGAGCTCCATCCCCAGCCCCGCACAGTAGTAGTCCTAGAGTTAATTTCCTGAGCAGCAGCAACACATGGGTTTACAGTTCTCTCACGTCCTCAAAACACTTGTTGCTTGCTATTTTAAAACACCTTTAAAAAAGTATTTCATAACATATGTTTTTATTTAATCTTTAATAAAAAGATGAGTGCAGTTAAACCGACTGGATATGAAGTGTGTTTTCAGATGGATATGAAGTGTGTTTTCAGAGTGGGCTTCAGTTCTAAATGTGACTCTGTCTTCTAGGGTGTTCTGGAGCATGACGCATTCCACAGGTCACTCTTGGCCTGCTGCCTTGAGGTGGTCGCTTTTTCCCATAAGCCTCCTGGGAATTTTCCATTTATTGCTGAAATATTTGATGTACCACATTATCATTTTTACAAGGTATTTAAAAATTATACTGGTGATTATGAAACTAACCTCTTGTTATCTACCTTGCTCACATTAAACATATAAATCTATTAAAAATTTAATAATCTCTGCATAGAGAACAAGGGAGAGTCTTTGACCTGTGTAGATTCTGTACTATATAGTAGTATGGCACATCTCTTTGGCCTGAGTTTTTCCATCATCTGCCAAAGGACTCCAGAACACTGTGATTGAAGAGCTAAGCCGGGGGTGGGGGGGAGACACATGCAGTGGATTACACCTAGAACCCAGCACTTGGAAAGCTTAGGCAGTAGGATTGCAGACTTGAAGTGGGCTACATAGCACAGGCTCTCGGAAAGGAAAGAAAGAAGAGACACATGTAGAGAGGGGTAGGAAGAGGGGATGCTGGGACTGGAGGGATGGCTCAGCAGTTAAGAGCACTTCCTGCTCTTGCAAAGGACCTGAGTTCATTTTCCAGCCCCCATGTCAACTCCAGGTCCAGAAGATCTGAAACCCACTTCTGACCTCCTTCCCATCCATACACAGGACACACACACACACACACACACACACACACACACATGGATAAAAATAAATTTTCATTAAAAAGCAGCAATCATGTCACTAATGTATAGCTTATATATGTCTTTCTCATTTATGAAAGTTGAATATTGGAGATATCTTTCAGGAAAAAAATCCATTTTCTATCATCCTACTTATTTATTTTTGATAGATCTAGACCAGGATGACATCAAACTCAAGGATAACTTGAAACTTTTGATTCTCCTGCCTCTACCTCCTAAGAGCTAGGATTACAGGCATGAGCCCCCATACTCTGCTTATGGTCAGAGGCTATTAATATTATTTTTGTGATATTGATACTAGAAAGTGAGCCCATAGCCTTAAGCATTTAATCACATACTGTATTTCTGAACTATACATCCACCTCTTATATAAAAACTTAAGAGTACTGTTTTCAGGCTCAATGTATAAGGAATATTTTGTACAAAATATTTTATATTATTCATATGTGTAGATTATTTACAAAACTATAAAAGGATAAGCAGCATGCTACGTATGGCTTTATTAAACTTATAACTCCTGATAAATTATGTCAATATTTAAAAAATATTTAGGTGTTTCATTTTGCTTTTATACTTTTGCATGCACAAGCATAGTTATCGCGACTCAATAAATGGCGTTTTCTTTATTGCAGGTAATTGAAGTATTTATTAGAGCAGAAGATGGTCTTTGCAGAGAAGTGGTCAAACACCTCAATCAGATTGAAGAACAAATTTTAGACCATTTGGCATGGAGAACCAAGTCCCCACTGTGGGACAGAATTAGAGATAATGAAAACAGAGTCCCTACTTGTGAAGAGGTTTGTGACAATATTTTAGCATCTTTCTGTAAGGGAAGCGCATCAGTATTGTTCATAGCCCTCTTCTACAGAGAGTAGTTGGAGCTGGGGTCTGCCCTTTGGGGTGTAGGGCTTTGCAGCATGGTAAATGGTTTATTCCTGTATCAAAGAGAAGCCTGCAGCTACCTCAAGGTTTCCATGACGGTAAAGATGGAGGCTGCTGTTCTGACCATCTAAATCATAAGGTACACTGGCTCGGACATAGTCTCCATATTGGTTTTGAATCTTTTAAGACTGAGAATTTTTGCTTTAGTAATTTTATTAAGAAATAACTAATTGGACAAAAATTGTTGCCTTTTGCTTTAAGATTATTACTGTCTCTTTTTCTTTTTATTCTTTTCCCTCCCCTCCCCTTTTTCTCCCCTCCCCTTTTCCCTCCTCTCCCCTCCCCTTTTCCCTCCTCTCCCCTTCCCTTCCCTCCCCCTTCCTCTCCTCTCCTCTCCTTTCCTCTCCTCTCCTTTCCTTTTTCCTTTTCTTTCCTTTCCTTTTTCCTTTCCTTTCCCCTTTCCTTTCCCTTTCCCTTTCCTTTCCTTTTTCCTTTCCTTTCCTTTTTCCTTTCCTTTCCTTTCCTTTCCTTTCCTTTCCTTTTTCCTTTCCTTTCCTTTCCTTTCCTTTCCTTTCCTTTCCTTTCCTTTCCTTTCCTTTCCTTTCCTTTCCTTTCCTTTCCTTTCCTTTCCTTGACAGGGTTTCTCTGGGTAGCTCTGACTATCCTAAAACTCACTCTGTAGACCAGGCTTGCCTCTGAACTCATAGAGATCCGCTTGCCTCTGCCTTCCAAGTGCTGGGATTAAAGGTGTGCACTGCCTTACTGTCTTTCTAGTGTAATCCTTTTTGATTGTTAAGATTTTGTGCAAACGATTCTTTATAGGTCATGCCACCTCAAAACCTAGAGAGAACAGATGAAATTTATATTGCTGGCTCTCCCTTAACCCCGAGAAGGGTGGGTGAAGTTCGTGCTGATGCTGGAGGACTTGGAAGAAGTAAGTTTAAAACACAAAGATGAATATTTTGGAGTCTTGAATCTATATACTTAAATTCCATCTAAACCTGTAAGTAAAATTAATAGGCTATGCAGAGCAAAGAGTATTCTGTGTCCTTTTGTGACATAGTGATCACTTAAATTTTGTTTTGTTTTTTTTGCTTTGTATGCAGGAGGGTTGGGACAGGATCTTGGGTAGCCCAGGCTGTGGCCTTGAATTTGCTATGTTACCAGTTGATAACCCTGGACTTCTGACTTCCATTTCCCAAATGCTGGATTCGAGGTGTATACCACCACACCTGATTTAAAAATGCTTTTAAGGAATAGTAAAAACATTAAAAATTATTATGAGAGGTTTGGCTATATGGCCCAGGCTCCTCTTGAATTCTACCTTGTCTTGCTCCCCACCCCCAACAAGGATTCCGGGAGAGCCAAGCTTATCTTTTTAGAAGACTTTATATTTAACTTGACCTTTATTTGTAAATGATATCCATCTATAAACATACAAAAGGGCAGAAATGGGAAAAGCAAACTGCTAACAATACTTCCATTGCTGGCCATAGAATTCTCAGTGAGTTCTCTCATTCTTTGAAGTGTGTGTCTTCCTTTTTATGGTTTTACGTTGTTATGTTTATTGGAGACAGGAGTCTCACTGTGTTGCCCAGGCTAATTCATCCTTGGTCCTCCCGACTAATCTCTTGCATAGCTGGGAATCAGGTGTGGAGCCACAGCTGGGTGTTGTTAAGGGCAGAGCTATGAGACCCAGGTAGGTACAAATAAGCCAGTGAGGCTGGATGGCTCCAAGAGTGGAACATGTTCAGCTTCATCACTGAAGCTGTGCTGTGCTACTTAGTAATGTGACATCGCTGCTGGCCCGAGAAACGCAGAAAATCCGGCTTATGTTTTACCTAGCTCCTTAGATGACTGCCTAGGTGCAAAGCTCATATTCATGAATGGGGTCTGTCTTCCTTGAGGTTCTTTTCGTTTTCCCCCGTTGTTGGAGATTGACACCAGGGCCTCCCAAATGTGAAGTACACATCTTACTCTTGAGTATATACCAGCTCCACAACTATTTTCAAAGAACAGTTTATATATACATACATACATACATACACACACATATACACACACATACAATATATACATAAAATACATATAAACACATATACACACATACATACATACAATATATACATAAAATACATATAAACACAATACACACACATATATATACACACACATACATACAATATATACATAAAATACATATAAACACACACACACACAGACACATATCTCCAAATCTATTAGAACATTGCTAATACTAGGTCCGTTTCATAATGTACTTGAAAGGCCTTCGCTATAAATGGATCAGTTTTAAAATCAGTTTTCTCTAAGTCAGCGCCTACTCAGTAAATATGGCTACAGGCCGTGGTGGCAGACTTCTGTAATCCCAACACTTGAAGGCTCAGGTCGGAGGATCTTAACTTTAAGGCCAGTCTGATTTCGCTTCATGAGACCCTATCTCAAAACATTAACAGAAAACCAAACTAACTCACCAAGTAAATGCCTTTTGAAATCTTCCTCATTTAAAAATTGATTTTAGATTTATATGTATGACTGTCTCACCTGCATGTATATGTGTGTGCCCTGTGTGTGCCTGGTGCCTGCAGAGGTCAGAAGGTGCTGGACTCTCTGTAAGGCGTTGGACCCTCTGTAAGGTGTTAGACCCCCTGTAAGGTGCTGGACTCTCTGTAAGGCGTTGGACCCTCTGTAAGGCGTTGGACCCTCTGTAAGGCATTGGACCCTCTGTAAGGCGCTGGACCCTCTGTAAGGTGTTGGACCCCCTGTAAGGTGTTGGACCCCCTGTAAGGTGTTGGACCCCCTGTAAGGTGCTGGACCCCCTGTAAGGTGCTGGACCCTCTGTAAGGTGTTGGACCCCCTGTAAGGTGTTGGACCCCCTGTAAGGTGTTGGACCCCCTGTAAGGCGTTGGACCCCCTGTAAGGTGTTGGATCCCCTGTAAGGTGTTGGACCCTCTGTAAGGTGTTGGACCCCCTGTAAGGTGTTGGACCCCCTGTAAGGCGTTGGACCCCCTGTAAGGTGTTGGATCCCCTGTAAGGCGTTGGACCCCCCTGTAAGGTGTTGGACCCCCTGTAAGGTGTTGGAGCCCCTGTAAGGTGTTGGACCCCCTGTAAGGTGTTGGACCCCCTGTAAGGTACTGAACCCTCTGTAAGGTGTTGGACCCCCTGTAAGGCGTTGGACCCTCTGTAAGGTGCTGGACCCTCTGTAAGGTGCTGGACCCCCTGTAAGGTGCTGGACCCCCTGTAAGGTATTAGACCCCCTGTAAGGTGTTGGACCCCCTGTAAGGTGTTGGACCCCCTGTAAGGTGCTGGACCCTCTGTAAGGTGCTGGACTCCCTGTAAGGTGCTGGACCCTCTGTAAGGTGCTGGACCCTCTGTAAGGTGCTGGACCCTCTGTAAGGTGCTGGACCCCCTGTAAGGTATTGGACCCCCTGTAAGGTGTTGGACCCCCTGTAAGGTGCTGGACCCTCTGTAAGGTGCTGGACCCCCTGTAGGGTACTGGACCCCCTGTAAGGTGCTGGACCCTCTGTAAGGCATTGGACCCTCTGTAAGGTGCTGGACCCCCTGTAAGGTGTTGGACCCCCTGTAAGGTGCTGGACCCTCTGTAAGGTGCTGGACCCCCTGTAGGGTACTGGACCCTCTGTAAGGTGCTGGACCCCCTGTAAGGCGTTGGACCCCCTGTAAGGTGCTGGACCCTCTGTAAGGTGCTGGACCCCCTGTAAGGTGCTGGACCCTCTGTAAGGTGCTGGACCCTCTGTAAGGTTCTGGACCCTCTGTAAGTGGAGTTGTGGATAGTTGTGAGCCACCGCGTGGGTGCTGAGACCCAAACCTGAGTCTTCTGCAAGAGCAGTGCTCTGAGCTGCTCAGCCATCTCCAGCCTTTCTTTCCTCCGTTCTGAAAGAACAACAGTAATGATTTAACTACTTTCCAAGCAGACCTGTCTCAGCTCTGACAAGCTGGCCTTTTTCAGTCTGGCTTTTGTAGTTTTCCTTCCTGAGTCTGTGAATTAAAGTTTGACATTCAACTTCCTTTACTTTGTCCTTGCTACATCTCCCTTTAGTTAGGAAAATCTGCCTGACGCTGGCTCCACAACCCTGTCCCAGGCTTTCTGTCTTCTTGTAACACAGGGAACACTTAAGCACAGCTTTCAGGGTTCACTCTTGTTAAAGTCTTGCTCACCTCCCTACTTTTATTTTTAAGTTTTAAAGCTACACAGGTCTTACAGGTGAACATGGGAAAAGGAATAGTTACAATTCAAACGTGCACACATTAGTAAGACTACTTTTTTTTTTTTTTTTTTGGCTTTTCTTTTTTGGTTTTTTCGAGACAGGGTTTCTCTGTGTAGCCCTGGCTGTCCTGGCACTCACTTTGTAGACCACGCTGGCCTCGAACTCAGAAATCCTCCTGCCTCTGCCTCCCGAGTGCTGGGATTAAAGGCGTGCGCCACCACGCCCGGCTTTAGTAAGACTACTTAAACTAAGCCGTAACATTTAGTTTTTATTTAGAGTGACTAAGAAAAAAGTGATTGTTTTGGGCATGGTGGTGCATGCCCTTAATGCCTGCACTTGGGAGGCAGGGCAAGTGTATCTTTGTGAGTCTGAGGCCAGCTTTTGCTAAATAGTGAGTTCTGGGATACCCAGACCTACATAGAGAAACCTTGCCTCAAACAAACAAACAGACAGACATTCAAGAAAGAATGTTCATAGTTAGACAAAGCTATATATATGTATTTAAAAGTGGATAATGCTGATAATGTTTTTATATTTTGCAACAATTAAAAAACTATTTTATAAAGCCATTGAAGTATATAACTGAAGTGAATGAAATGTATGGCACATGAGTCATATCTCAATCAAACTGCTCAAAACTAAGTTTATTAAATCTATACCATACATGTCTACCTACTGAAGGATATGGGATGTTAGTAACCTTCCCTTTGTGGAAAAAAGACTGATGAATATTCATAGAAAGCTGAAGGAGAAAACCAGAGGAAGGCAGGCACATCACCCTGTCTCCTGGCCAGGTAATGTCTTTGTTCAAATTTGAATATGGGGAAAAAGTAAATGATTCCTGAAATGGCCTCTTTATCAGAGTCGGAACAGAGGACACGGTGGCCGAGGACAAAGCCTTGCTTCATTTACAGGGGAAGGAAAACCAGAAAGAGCGCGCTGTGAGACAGAGTATTTCCTCTGTGAAATGCTTCCAGTTGAATTTCCACTAGAATAAATATGGGTGGACCATGACTTCTGTACATTTTATTTGCTTTTGAAATTATGAAGTATTTGAAACACACTGACTTTCCTTTTGAACAAGAGCTTAGATAGAGGTCAGAGCTGTCTCTTTGTTAAATAGTCTGATTTCTTTTGATCGTAGGTATAACATCTCCAACCACATTGTATGACAGGTACAGTTCCCCAACAGTCAGTACTACTAGAAGGCGGCTATTTGACAATGATAGTCCCTCTGAAGGAAGCACATCTGGGCGCATCCCCCCACAACCCCTAGTCAACGCTGTCCCCGTGCAGAATGTACCTGGGGAGACTGTTTCTGTCACACCAGTTCCTGGACAGACCTTGGTCACCATGGCAACAGCCACTGTCACGGCCAACAATGGACAAACAGTGACCATTCCAGTCCAAGGTAAGGAAGGCAGAGTTAGGGATTGCGTTCTCTGGCACTTGTCAGAAAGTCACCTAAGATTTGGAAAGTGCCAGTCTAAGATAACGATGGAAGATGAGGAGGAAAGAAATGAAAACTTCGCGTCAACACTCTATTCCTCTTTGTAACAAACTGCAGGTATTGCCAACGAAAATGGAGGGATAACATTCTTCCCAGTCCAAGTCAACGTTGGGGGCCAGGCCCAGGCTGTCACTGGCTCTATCCAGCCCCTCAGTGCTCAAGCACTGGCTGGAAGTCTGAGTTCCCAACAGGTGACAGGAACCACTTTGCAAGTCCCTGGTCCGGTGGCCATTCAACAGATTTCCCCTGGTGGACAACAGCAGAACCCAGGCCAGCCACTAACCAGCAGCAGTATCAGGCCACGGAAGACTAGCTCCTTATCGCTCTTCTTTAGAAAGGTAACTTTTCATGCACCCTACTGCAGCACAGGCTCGGGAGGTGTAAGCATTGAACAGGGTTTGAAATATTCTTATCTCTGTTAGGTTTACTACTTAGCCGGTGTCCGCCTTCGAGATCTTTGTATAAAACTAGATATTTCAGATGAACTGAGGAAAAAAATTTGGACCTGCTTTGAATTCTCTATAATCCAGTGCACCGAACTTATGATGGACAGACATCTGGACCAGCTGTTGATGTGTGCCATTTATGTGATGGCAAAGGTAAGGACTGTTTTCAGTACTGGAACGGCAACCATGCGCCTTCCTTACCTGAATGCTTTTAAATAGCTACTCACTGAGTCTTACATCCCAAATATGTGCTCTCGGCAGAGCTTTAGAATTCTATAGACATTTTATAGGCATTGGGCAGTATTTTTTATCCATCTGTTTATAGATATGTGGATTATTTCTGGCAATTGTGAACAACACTGTTGTATGCATTGTGGGTGATATTTTGTGTAGACACAGGCTTCCATTTCTCTCAGAGTAATTGTCTAGAAATGGATCTGTGGATCACACGGGAACTGTATGTTTAAACACTAAGGAACTGCCAGGCTACTTTTCAAAGTGTGGTTCCATACTTCTATATTCCTACATGCAGTATATAACGTTCTTAATTCCTCTAGTCTCTCATCAATACTTAACAAAGACTTATTATATGTTTGGAGGGGGAGGGAGTTTCTGCCCTGAGAATTCCTTGCCCAGTTTGAGATCCAGTATCATGAACTGTTTCCATGTCTTCTGCATTTCATAGCTGCAGACTTACTGTGAGTCCTCTTTACATGTGGTATGAGATTCAAGTCCAGCTTCACGCTTTCTATTGTTTTCTGGCTGCCACGCCGTTACTTAAGCCACGTCTCCCCACTGAATAAACGTTGCATGTTTGTGGAGTCAGTTCTTGTGGACCCGTGGGTTCTATCGAGACCATCTCTTTGATTATGTTCATCTGTGTCTCTCATAGGGAGTGCTTTATACTCTCAATGACTCTTGCTTTTTTTGTAAACTTTGAAATTGGGAAATATGAGTCCTAATTTTATTTTACTTTAGATTATTTTAGCTATTCTGAGTCCCTTGGAAGTCCATAAAAATTTTAGAATCAAGTTGTCACTGTCATTAAAGAGTCGCATGAAAATCTATAGATAGTCATCTTCAGTTCCATCTTCATTCCGCATGGCATGTTTTCACATTTGGTTAGGTTCAGTTTTAACAATGATTCATGCTTTCTGAATGTAGCTCTCACCCTTGTTATTTTCCTGTAGGTTTTGATGGTATTGTAAATGCAGCTGTTTTGGTTTTGATGGACTCATTGCAAGAGTACAGAAAACAGTTGGGTTCTGTGTCTTGTTAGTATCCAGCAACTTGCTAAGTTGGTTGGGTTTTTGTGGTGTAGGGATTGGACCTAAAGCCATTAAAATGCTAGACAGCAAGCACTCTACACTCAGCTCCATCTCCTGTCCTGAACCTCTTACTGAGTTTTAAGCATATTTTGTGTCAACTATTTTTATGTGCAGATTATGCAGTCTTAATAACTGTACTATTACTTGTCCAAATTCCATTTCTCACTTAGCATGGTTAGAACATCCAGTGCAATGTTTTTTGTTTTTTTTTTTTTAAAGATTTATTTATTTATTACATGTAAGTACACTGTTGCTGTCCTCAGACAGTCCAGAAGAGGGCGCCAGATCTCGTTACGGATGGTTGTGAGCCACCATGTGGTTGCTGGGATTTGAACTCTGGACCTCTGGAAGAGCAGTCGGGTGCTCTTACCCACTGAGCCATCTCACCAGCCCCCAGTGCAATGTTAAAAGCAAAAATCCTTGTATACTTTCTGGTCTTAACAGAGAAAATAATTAACTAGTCTGTTGCTATTGGAATGTGGCATTAAATCTCTCCCCCATCCATCTCACCTGGAACCTCAGATAGACTGCTTTCACCCAGTGAAGAGTTTTAGCTTATTGAGTGTTGTTTCATAAAAAGGTGTTGGATGTTACTAAAGACCTTTTTCTGTATTCATTGTGGTTTTGATATGCTAACAATGTATCCTGTCTTAGTCAGGGTTTCTATTCCTGCACAAACATCATGACCAAGAAGCAAGTTGGGGAGGAAAGGGTTTATTCAGCTTACACTTCCACATTGCTCTTCATCACCCAAGGAAGTCAAGACTGGAACTCAAGTAGGTCAGGGAGCAGGAGCTGATGCAGAGGCCATGGAGGGATGTTCTTTACTGGCTTGCCTCCACTGGCTTGCTCAGCTTGCTTTCTTATAGAACCCAAGACTACCAGCCCAGAGATGGTACCACCCACAAGGGGCCTTTCCCCCTTGATCACTAATTGAGAAAATGCCCCACAGCTGGATCTCATGGAGGCACTTCCCCAACTGAAGCTCCTTTCTCTGTGATAACCCCAGCCTGTGTCAAGTTGACACACACAACCAGCCAGTACATATACTACATTTGGATTTCATGTGAGATCATCTGCCCTCCCTTTGCAAATCTCTTTTACTTATGGTGGCAATTTTTGATTTCATGTTTGGTTTACTACTTTGTGAGGAATTTTGTGCTTATTCACAAGCTGTTGACTGGGATTTTATTGCATAGCTTTGTCTGATTTTGTTCCTGGAGTAAACCTGGCCTTTTAGAGAGATAAATGTTTCCTCTTATTCTCTGTCAAGTTTGATATTAGCCAAGAAGTCCCTGGAGCCTGGTCCTTCCTTTGTGGGTAATGTATTGATAAACTCACTTCACTGTTCTTATAGGTCTGTTCCATTCACTTGTCACTTCTAGAGGATTTGGCAGTGTGTTTTGTTTAAGATACTGTCTGTCTCCCCTGAGTTAAGGACATGTAATCTTTTTTTTGTTGTTGTTGTGTTTTGTATTTTTTTGTCCTTTAAGGTCTATAGTAAAGTCCTCTTTCATTTCTTTCTTTCTTTTTTTTTTCTTTTTTTATTTTATTTTATTATATGTGAGTACACTGTAGCTGTCTTCAGACACTCCAGAAGAGGGCTTCAGATCTTGTTACGGATGGTTGTGAGTCACCATGTGGTTGCTGGGATTTGAACTCAGGACCTTCGGAAGAGCACTCGGTGCTCTCAACCACTGAGCCATCTCACCAGCCCCGTCTTTCATTTCTTTTTTTTTTTTTTTTTTTGGTTTTTCGAGACAGGGTTTCTCTGTATAGCCCTGGCTGTCCTGGAACTCACTTTGTAGACCAGGCTGGCCTCGAACTCAGAAATCCGCCTGCCTCTGCCTCCCGAGTGCTGGGATTAAAGGCGTGCGCCACCACGCCCAGCTTCCGTCTTTCATTTCTAATTGTAGTAATTTGAGTTATTTTTTCTTGGTCAGTCTAAATAAAGGTTGGTAAGTTCTGATAATTTCTAAGACTGTTTGATTTCATTTATTATCTCTATTAAGACATACCCTATTATTATTTTCTTCTTTCAGCTTACTTGGGCCTTTTAATTGTTTTCATTTATTTGGTGTGTGTGTGCACAGGGCCAAAGAGCAGTTTCTAGGTGTTGGTTCTGTCTTCCTTTAGGTCATTAGCTTTACATCTAACATTTTTACCCACTTTGTCTCAGGATCTTGGATTTTTTTTTCCTAGTGCATTGGATAATTTTATATATACATATATATATATACACATACATATATATATATACACACATACATATAATTATTATAGTATATTTTCTCAGTGTCTTAAAAATAGTATCCCAGTATCCTTTGTAAATATGACACTAGCTACAAAGGCAGGCATTATATTAGCTACAACTCAGAGCTTGGCATCATGTATGTTTATCTCAAATTACACTTGATTTCGTATGACTTCTATTTAGCTTGCATGTTCTGCAGGACCATGTGACTTCCAGTTTTGTGAGTTTCCCAAACTTCTCTCTGTTGCTGATTTCTAGTTTCATCTCATCGTCTGAGAAACACTTTTATGTATTCCAGTCTTTTTAAATGTATGCAGGGTTTCTGTGTGCTTGATGACAGGGTCTCATATATCCCAAACCAGCCTTGGACTTCCTCCATTCCTAAGTGCTAGAGTTACAGATATATACAGCCATGCCAGTTTTACCCAGTGCTGGTGACTAAACCCAAGGCTTTGAGCATGACAGTCAAACACCATACCAACTGAAAAATGTCTCTAGCCTTCTGACATTTGTTTAGGTAAATATTCTATTGCCATCATGAGAATAGAGTGCTTTCTAGATGTTTGTTAGGTCAAGTTGTTTAATAGACTTGTTTTCTGTTTTCTCTTTAATCTTCTGCCTAGATCTGCTATTGTTGAAAGTTCTATATTCTGAAATCTCTAAATATTTTTAGGTTGTCTAGAAATCAGCAACAGAGAGAAGTCTGGGAAACTCACAAAACTGGAAGACACATGGTTCTGCAGAACATGCAAGCTAAATAGAAATACAAAAATCAAATGTAACTTGAGATAAATATTTTACCCTTTTCTGCAATGTGGTTCATGTTTTCATACCCTATTAATAGGTACACTTATGTTTATTACCTATAGCTTTTTGATGGGCTGATCTTTTAATTGTGAAGTGAACTAATTCTTCAGTAATATTTGTGTTGGCTTTTAAAACCTACTTTACAGCTTTCTTTTGACTTCTGATTAAGTGAACATATCTGTTTACTGTCAAATAATCTGTCTCCCAAGACAAGCTAGTTTGATGTTTGCCAGTATTACAACTTTCTAACATACTGTGTTTACTCCATGGTTTTTGTTACTGCCTCCACTCACTCCGTCTGCTATTTCCTTGTCTTCTATGTATCTTATATACACACACTCCATTTTCTGTATACCTCTATTCTTTCAGATTTGCTTTCTTTTGAATTAGGTATTTTCTATTGGAGACTTTTAGTAATGTGTTTGGGTTTTGCTATATATCCATTCTCTTGCTTATTTGCTCGTTCATGCGCGCGCGCACACACACACACACACACACACACATTTTTAACATCTCAGAACCTAGCTCCAAATTTACATCAGTGAGATATATATACTCTCTTTCCCCCTTTATCATTTGAATTTGTGCTGGTACTGTGTGTGTGTGTGTGTGTGTGTATGTGTGTATGTGTATATATATATATATATATATATATATATATATATATATATATATATATATATAAATTTTTTCATTCCACTGGAAGTACTGCAAGTCCATCATTACCTTGACTCAATGGTATAACTTTTAAAGGAGTCAGGAAAAGGCATGTGTGTATTTATAGCTGCTGTTATGTTTAAGTGGCATCTGCAGTCACTTGTCTAGTACCCTACCCACCTCCTTTGTACGCACTTGGTAAATGTATGTTTCCGTTGCAGCTGTAACAATAGGTCATGCACAGTTTGATACAACCGCTCTTTTTAATTAAGAAGAATATGTGTTTGCCATCCTTGTTCTACCTGTTTAGTTTCTGATGAGAAGTAAGCTCTTACCTTTTTGGACTTTCCCTGTAAAAGGAAAATTGTTTTGATACATCTTTACTGTAACAAACCTGATATGGATCTCTTAATCCCATCTACTGTTTCTTGCTCTTTCTGATGAATACATAAATGTTTTAAAGTAAACTTGGGTGCTATCACCCCCCCCCCTTTTACCCCAGCATCCTGCTATGTAGCCCACGTGGCCTAAAACTCTTGATCCTCCTGTTCCTGCCTACCATGCTGCTCAGCTTGGTCTATTTCTTTGAACATCTTTTCTTGCTTCTCTGCCTCTTTCCTCTTCTGATGCTCTGGTTCCATGAATAATGCTATGCTAACTGTTGTCCAACACCTTTCTGAGGCTGTTTCTCTTTTTTTCTGTTCTTCAGACAATACACTTCCTCCTTAGATACGTGTTTTTGTTTTCTCCTTTGCCGTTCAGCTCTAACAACTTGCACTTGTGGTCAGCATTTCAAGTTCCTGAGCTTCTCTTCTGCAGGCTGTGGTTTACAGGCTGGCCTCCTTACTACAGTTCAGGTTTTCACGAATAGACAGTTGTTCATTTACTATCCAGTCTTTGAATATAGTGGCAACAGATCCACTGAGCTGCTCACTGTCATGCCTGATGAGGATCTCTCTAAGTATTCTGTTTGTAGGTCACAAAAGAAGACAGGTCCTTCCAGAACATCATGCGTTGTTACAGGACTCAGCCACAGGCCCGGAGCCAGGTAACCATGTTTTTTCTCGGGGCTGAAAGTAAAGCTTATGTCTGTGATGAATTGAACAAACAAACAAAAAAATTAGCTATAATTAGCTCTGTGCCTCTTCCCCACAGGAGTCACAAGTAGGAATCTAAGGGGATTGGCTATTTTCATTATTTACATTGCTGGCATACAATTTCATGCAAGCTATTTCAAGTTCTCTTCCTTCGAAGGCAAGGGTGTGAAATATTTATTTTTATGTATATGGTGTATTATCTTCATGTGTATCTGTACCACATGGGTGCCTGGTGCCCTCAGAGGCTAGAAGAGGGCATTGGAGCCTAAGGAACTGAAGTTACAGACTGTTGAGCCATCACGTGGGTGCTGGGAATCAAACCTGGGTCCTCTAGAAGAGCAGCCAGCGCTCTTAACCACTCAGCCATCTCTCCATCCCATGGCATATTTCTTTTTCTTTTCTTTTTTTTTCTTTTATTTATATGTCTATACTGTAACTGTCTTCAGACACATCAGAAGAGGACACCAGATCCCCATTACAGATGGTTGTGAGCCACTATGTGGTTGCTGGGAATTGAACTCAGGACCTCTGGAAGAGCAGTCAGTGCTCTTAACCACTGAGCCAACTCTCTAGCCCCCACCCCATGACATATTTCTTAATTCAGAGAATCGTGAACTCGATACAAATTTAGAAGTTAGTTGATTTTTATGTCACCTTTAGTCTGGTTTAATAAAGCACAGTAATAAACTAAGACAACATTAAATGAAAATTAAAAATATGCTTTATCACTTCGTTGTGATAAATCCTAGAGAATCAGAGCACCTATTTATTGCTGTTAACAAGTAGTGCAAACAGACATATAAAAGTTTCTGTTGGTTTTCTTTTTTTGAGATAGCAGCCCAAATTGGCCTTGAACTCGCAACACTTAGCCCTCTGAGTCCTAGGATCACAGACATGCCCAATGCTTAACTTGGTTGTAGCTCCTAACATTCCCTGAAGACAACTATCACTATGTAGATTTTTGTGAGAACCAAGTACCACATGTTAAGGTCCTACTACCTAGTATGTATTCAATAAATGCTAGTTAGCATCTCCTTCTCATTGTCTCTTTAAAGGTATACAGAAGTGTCTTGATAAAAGGGAAAAGAAGAAATTCTGGCAGCAGTGAGAGCAGAAGCCATCAGAATTCTCCAACAGAACTAAATACAGACAGAGGTAAAGATGGGTCTTTATGAACGTCTATTGTTAGGCCAAGAAGACGAAGAATGTAAAATATAGTAGTTTATTCTCAAACAATTTGTTGGAATAAACTAAATTTAGAGGCCAGTTCTTTATTCTAGTGCTTTGAGACACATAGAGAATACCATGTTTCAGATAGGAATTTCCAGCCTGAATTCCAGAAAGAGCATGCCTGTCAATTAGACCTGTGCTATATAAATGTTGTTCCTAGTTGTTGACCTAAACCTGTTAGTACAGGGCTCAGGTTCAAGAACCCTCTATGGAGCTTACGAATATGAACTTCTCAGTTAACCTAGGTACGGTTAGGATAATGGAATGGAGTAATTAGTATTTTGAGCTTTGCTCCTTGGTATGAAGAACATAGCTAATCTCATTCCTACCATGTCTAAGGCAGGAGTATGGGCTCCAGACCTGCCTGGACTATAAAGTGAGACTGCCTCTCATTGGATAATAATCACCACCGCCACCAAGGGCTGAGGAGACAGGCCAGTCAATACAGAATGTACTACACAAGGATGTGGACCTGATTGATCCCTAGCCTCTACATAAAAGGCGAGGCAAGCACCTGCAGTCCTAGTTCTGGGGAGGCAGAGAGGGGGTCACTGAGGTGTGCTAGCTGGCCTCCTAGTGTAGTTGGTGTGCCTCCAACTGAGAGACCCTGTCTTAAAAAACAAGGTAGATAGCTCCCAAAGAATGGTACCCAAGATTGGCCTGTGGCGTCCATACAGATGTGTGTCTTCAGACATGAGTGACAGGCACCAAACCCTGAAGAATCCAAGTGCCTGCTTACTGCCCCTGATGACGAGTGCTATATCGAGCTGTTTCCCCCCTTTCCCAGTGAGCTGTCTTGTTTTCAAACAATCCAGACCAGCACCCTTTGTTCTTTTGGCTGCAGCCAGTAGAGATTCCAGCCCAGTGATGAGGTCAAACAGCACCCTACCAGTTCCACAGCCCAGCAGTGCCCCTCCTACACCAACTCGACTCACGGGTGCCAACAGTGATGTTGAAGAGGAGGAACGAGGAGACCTCATTCAGTTCTACAACAACATCTACAGGAAGCAAATCCAAGTGTTTGCCATGAAGTACTCGCAGGCAAATGCACAGGTGAGCAGGGCAGGGTCACTGAGTTCAGCTTCTCACGACGGGGAGGAATCACTTGAGGTTTTCCATCACAAACTAGATTTACAAGTAATTCTTTAACTAAACACAACTGAGAACGTCTCCAACACGAGTATCAAGGCACAAGTCAACTGAGCTCTCTCTGTACAGTTGTCACCTCATATATGAAATGAGGACAGTAGTTATCTGACTGTTGTGAGGATCAAATGATATAATGTATAAAAATGCTTCACATGGGGGCTGAACTAAACTCCTGAATGTGTTAGCTGTTGGTGTGAGTCTCTAGTTTCTTTGGTTGTTGCTGATCCACCACTGTTCATCTTTCAAAAGCCTTTTACTTGATTGTGCCTCTTCACTCAACTGTTGACTTTTAACGCAACCTGGCTAGGACAACTTATTCTCAGAATTCCTTGTTTTGTTTTCAACAGACGGACACTCCTCCCCTCTCTCCCTATCCATTTGTAAGAACAGGCTCCCCTCGCCGAGTACAGTTATCTCAAAGTCATCCTATCTACATTTCCCCACATAAAAACGAAGCAATGCCTTCTCCTCGAGAGAAGATTTTTTACTACTTCAGCAACAGCCCATCAAAGGTAAGACTACATAAATGGCGTTAACTAACTCTAACTGCTCAGCAGGCTAGGACTAGCTCTCGTAAGTGTAAGCATTCCCTGGGGCACTGTAACTGCCGGACATCAGAAGGCTTAAGTCACAACGGGCAGAACCCAGGATCCAATGGGTTTTGAGGACATCAGGGTTGGAAATAGAGGAACTATGCTTTTCTTACCTCCTTTCCAATCTGTACATTTTAAACACTGAGTTTTCTTTCATTAGTAAAATATTATTTTTCTGCTTCTGTTCAGAATAGAAACTTTGGACTTTTTTTTTTTTTTTTCGTTTTTTTTCCAGACAGGGTTTCTGTGTATAGCTTTAGCTGTCCTGGAACTCACTCTGTAGACCAGGCTGGCCTTGAACTCAGAAATCCGCCTGCCTTTGCCTCCCAAGTGCTGGGATTAAAGGCGTGCACCACCACGCCCAGTGAAACTTTGGACTCTTAAACTGGTTACCAAGTTCTGTTTCTGCAGCAGTCACTTTCTCTATCAATGGAGAGCTCAGAGTCAGACATACGTGGTAGCACCTGTTTCAGAGCAGGGAAACTTGAGGCTGGATAGTGAAGAGTTACATAGTTCCTGAGATGTGGAAGTATGCCCAGGAAGCAGAGAAGAGGGAAAAAGGCTGTCTCACTGGGAGTAACGTAGACTCAGTGGGGACAGAAGACGCTGTGACAAGCCAAATGCAGCATGTGCCCTTTTTGACTGGGTTGTGCTTGGGGAACCATGTGACACGGGGTAGGGTTGGGACTTAGTGTGGTGCCGACATTGATGGCACTGGAGGTTACCACTGTATTTGGCTTGTTGCTGCTTACTGCTGACTGAGCCATCTCCCCAACCCTCTTACCTCTTTGATTCCTGTACCCCCTTACCACCACAATCCATTTTGGAATGCATTTGGTTAAAATTGCAAGTTTTATAAGAAATACTGTCCCAATTTTAAGAAATCTCATCCCTCTGCAATTGCTTTTGGGATCAGTTGCTGACAACCGATCTGGTGGTACGTTTTACAAACAACCCCATTAAGATCATCTAATATTAGATGTAAAAAACTTATTCAATTTCTTCAAATGTGAAGATACACTTTAAAGGAGACAATCCTGCTGGATGGTGGAGGCGCACACCTTTAATCCCAGCACTCATGGGGCAGAGGCAGGCAAATCTCTTGAGTTTAAGGCCATCCTGGTCTACAGAGTGAGTACCAAAATGGCAATCCAAATACCTAGTAGTTGATGAATAAAATAAGTATGTATATGACCAAAAAGTACTAGCTAGCACACACTTCTGTGTGGGCAACCCCTGTAGACACAACAGGAGTGGGGTTAGTTAGAAAAGCCTGAACATGATCTGCACAGGTTTGATGTACACAATGAGCAGATATAGAGAGGCAGAAAACAGATCAGTGGTTGCTTGGGAGAAAAGGAAGCATTTCTGCTGGTGGAAAAGATTCCTTTGAGAGCAATAAGGTTGACTGTAGCAAGCAGCTATCACTGGGGTTACACTGTAAATGGTGAGCTATGTGGCATGCCAATTTTATCTCAACAAGGCTGTTGTAAAGAACATGTTTAAAACACCATGCTAGCACCAAGTACAAAGAGACGCGCAGTAGCTATCTAACACAAGAACTAGACTTCAGAGCAAGGAGACCCAGACATTCACTTCCTGGGCGAGGAATACAGCTCAGTGGTGAAGCATTAGCAGAGCATGGAGGAGCCCTCTGCTCAGTCATGAGAGATGTGAGCTGAGAGGAGAGAAAATGCATTCATGGTGGACAAGTCGACATAACTGATAGAACGGGCAGAGAAAATGAGTAAAGATATAAAAGATGGGACAACAATCCACAGCCCCACCTGCCTGTGGGACACTAATACAAAGGTAGACCATATTCCCGACTACACACACACATCTTAGTACAGTGCTGAGCACCAGTCTCATCCGTGCAAGGCAGGTGCTTGTCCACTGAATTACATCCCCACATGTGCAGTGAATTAAAGGATTCAAATAATGCAATTTTTTTCTGGCCATACTGGCAATCAATGCTATCTGGAAACCTCTAAAGTTTTGGAAGCTTAATATTCAGATTTCTGTGGGTGAAAGAAGAGATCACAGAGATGATGAAAGCATTTTATATTAAAGAGAATCTACAATGTTTAAATTGTAGGTGTCTTAGTCACTGTTCTATTGATGTGGAAAAACACCATGACCAGACAAAATCCCAGCAGAATTAATTGTATAAAGTGGTCCCATGATTAAAAAAATGTGTATAAACAGGCAAAGGAGCCCAGTAATACAACTTTTAAAGAGCTGGGGGTTCACACTATCTGAGTTCTTAGGCTTAACGTAGTGTAGCTCAAATGCAAATTCAGGTCAGTACAACACACCGAAGCAAGCATACTGTGTGTGCAGGGTGAGCTGATTCTTTCTCAAAGGTGCCGTGGCAGTTGTCAAAAGTCATGCCAACAGATGGTGCTAAACTGAGTGGCAATCTATGTGCTGTAACAATCATACATCATATGCATGCCTGTGTCACATGTAATACTTAATGCCAGCTAATCACAGATATAAATATAAAACCAACAACTGAAAACTTAAAGAAGAAAATGAAGTCTTGCTAAGCATGTGCTGTGGACAGATTTCTCAGATACAACATAAAAATCACAATCCATGAAATAAGCTATATTTCATTACAATTAAGAATTTGTGCTCTTTAAAACAATGTTAGCGGGGCTGGAGAGATGGCTCAGGCATCAAGAGCACAAACAGACTGCTCTCGCAAAGGACCCGGGGTTGAATTCCCAGCACCCACATGGCAGCTCACAACTGTCTGTAACTCCCAACATGTGACACAGACGTACATGCAAGCAAAACACTAATATACATAAAAATAAAAATATAACAAAAAAAAAACAATATTAGAATGAACAAAGAAGGCATGGGCTGGGGAAAAAAAAAACCCAAGACATTCCATTTCTGGTAAAGGATTTGCAAAATCAGGGGGAACAAACACCAGGTACAGAAGTCCTGGCAATGCTGTGGAGGACCCACACTGCTGACCCACAATGCCATAGCCACGCTGAAACACTCTTTGGCCGGTTAGTATTACATATTTAGTGAAGTAGAAATGTATGTTCATTCAAAACCATGAAGGTTTACAGTAACTTCATTCCAACTTATCAAAACGTTCAAATCAACCAAAATGTCCTCGATCTCATTAATGGATAAACAAAACTCACGTTTTAGTGACGTGCTCTAATAAAACAAACAAAAACAAAAAACCACAGCACTCAGGAAGTTGAGGTAGAATGTTAAGTTTGAGACCAGGCCAGTCTGGTCTTTGTGGCAATGCCCTGCATCAAACCCCACCAAACTTTAATCCCTAGGGCCCACCAATCAACAAATCAAGCCAGGAGTACTGATAAACTCAATAGCATCCCTGAACTCAGTGCATTCATGCATATGTGAAGTGCTCTCGGGTTAGCTGTCTACTTAACACAGCATTCCAGAGAAAACTAGGGACGGGAAGCCCAGTGAACACTTGGGCTTCACAGACGTGGGAAATTTGGGGAAAAGGAAATTCATTATATCTTTGTTAAGGTTATGCAACACCCAAGATTGTCCTCTGTCCACATAGCACTTGCATGCAGAAACACACACTATTAAGATTGGATGGAAAAAGAGTCTCAATAGATGACAACTGAAACCAAGGAAAACTCTCACAAAGCAAGCAGTACGGATCTATAGCCAGCCTAATAAACAGTCACAGAACCAGGAGAAAAGGAACTCATCGAAGGTCACAGTCAGTCCTCACAGTGCTCCTGTAAGAGCATTCAGTGGAGAGAACAACTGCTATACAGCTGTGTATAATATTAAGCAACTAGGAAGAAATAATAACCAATGTGGGATCAGCCGTGACAGATGTATTCTGAAATACCATATAGACATTAAAGAGATGAGGCAGAGCTACATATGCTGATGCAGCAACTCTAAGCAAAGTCCCAACTCATAGACATAGTCTCATAATATATTATCTTAAAAAAAAAAAAAAAAAAACCTCACTAATGCATAGTTCTAAGAATAAGAAAAGCCCTTGAAAAAAGGCAGAGGATACACACAAACCAGCCAGGTACTTACAGTGGAGCAATAGCACGAGGTATCCCTGGTAAGAAGCAGCAAGTGTGGGGTGGGCTGGTGTCATGGCTTAGGACCAGCATGGTAGAAGGAGGAAGACACAATAAATAATAAAGAGGCTAGGTATATTA
This sequence comes from Mus caroli, assembly GCF_978045245.1. Classification (NCBI taxonomy): domain Eukaryota; kingdom Metazoa; phylum Chordata; class Mammalia; order Rodentia; family Muridae; genus Mus; species Mus caroli. Next base: position 38,385,345 of record NW_028227265.1, on the reverse strand, counting down.
TATTCCTAAGGGAATTCTAGGCTGAGACAATGAGGGTCAAGAGGGTCACTTGCCTCACACACTTGTGACCTCAGTTTAGTATCTGGAGCCTATGTAAAGAGAGGAGAGAACTCCATCTGCCCTCGACATGTACAACTTGGCATAACCCCCCCCAGCCCCCACAAAGTAAAGATTTGAATATCTGAACTGTGAAACATATCCATATCATGTAAATGAATTGTGTAGGAAATATATGTACCATATGTACATAATAGTTAGCTACAAAATGTACTTTATAAGTGTGCTGTGTGTTATATTTATATGTACACTGAAGAGAAACAATTTATAATTTATGCAGCATTTAATCAACTACTGTGGTTAGTGAGCCAGGTAAGGAAAACTCAGATAGCAACTGGGGCTAGATTTCTTTCAGGAAGGCACGGGTGAGAAGAGAAAGGATGAAGGAAGCCTCTTTTATGATAGTTACATTTTTGAAAATACATACGTGGGGGCTGGCGAGATGGCTCAGCATGTAAGAGCACTGACTGCTCTTCAGAAGATCCTGAGTTCAAATCCCAGCAACCACATGGTGGCTCACAACCATCTGTAATGAGATCTGACAACCTCTTCTGGTGTGTCTGAAGACAGCTACAGTGTACTTACATATAAGAAGTAAATCTTAATACATACACTGGCAAAGCCACTGATGATTGATCTGAAGTTTATGTCAGAGTAAAGAACCAAACTGATGGGCTAGAGTGGGTTGGTAGTGTCTACCCAGCATGCCCCAGGCCCTGGTTTAATCCCCAGAACCACAAAAAGATAAAAATAAGAAATATGTCAAAACCAAAAAAAAAAAAAAAAAAAAAAAGCCAGGCGTGATAGTGCACACCTTTAATCCCAGCACTCGGGAGCAGAGGCAGGCGGATTTCTGAGTTCGAGGCCAGCCTGGTCTACAAAGTGAGTTCCAGGACAACCAGGGCTATACAGAAAAACCCTGTCTCAAAAAAAAAAAAAATATGTCTAGGATATACTATTTGGTTGACTCTAGGTTTCATGTAGCCCAGGCTAGCCTCAATTTTGTTGTGCAGTTGAGGATGGCCTTAAACTTGTGATCCTTCTGCCTCCACCTCTGGAGTGCTGGTATTCCAGGTGTGTGCCACCATACCCATTGTGCAGTGCTGGGAACTGAATCTATAGCTTTTTGCATGCCATACATAGATTCCACCAATTCACAGTCTTGGCCTTAGGATATGCATTTTAAAATCTGGAGGATGAGAAGTGAGCAGAATTGTGGAAGCAGGGAAATGTGAGAATTCACTATGCCTGTTTACTCACTACTCTGAAATTCCTTAAACTATGTGTATTTTAATATTCTCAATATCCTTTTTTTTTTTCAAGACAGGGTTTCTCTGTGTAGCCCTGGCTGTCCTGGAACTCCCTCTGTAGACCAGGCTGGCCTCAAACTAACTGATATGCTTCCCGAGTGCTGGAATTAAAGCTGTGCACCACCACTGCCCCTTCAGTATCTTTTTAAAGTAAGAAATACGAATAAAGAGCTGGGCGGTGGTGGCACACACCTTTAATCCCAGCACTTGGGAGGCAGAGGCAGGCAGATTTCAGAGTTACAGGCCAGCCTAGTCTACAGCATGAGTTCCAAGACAGCCAAGGCTACACAGAGAAACCCTGTCTCAAAAAAAAAAAAAAAAGACAAGGTATTGCTATATAACTCCAGCTGACCTGGGCCTCAATCTGTGGCATGGCTGACTTTGAACCTACCGCAATCCTCTTGCTTCTGCCTCCCAAGTAGTGAACCCACAAGAGCAGTGAGCCACTGAACTTCCAAGTCATGCTCTTTGTTAGCTTGTGTGTGGAACTGTGGAGATGGCTCAATGGGTGAGGGCACTGGGCACAAAAACCCCATAGAGAAGTAAAAACTGACTCCAGAGTTGTCCTCTGACTTCCTCACGTGTGCGCACACACACACACACTGACCTCCATTCTTGTTCACATCTCAAAGCGGGTGTATGACTAGACGTGCACAGTTGTGACACCACAGAACTCTTCTTCACAGCATGCTGAACACGTGTACTATAGATATGTATCACAATCGCCAAGGAAGTCTGTTAAAAATGGAAGTGCTCTGCCCAGCCCAGAGTCGCCAGCGTCCTGTCAGAACCTGCTCAGGGTTTGCTCTTTACAAAGGTGTTCAAATGCGTACATCTTAAATTTATGACTCTGTAACCTCCTACTGAGCATTTTCAAGTTTTTCTAACTCTGTTGTTCTCCCCATAGAGACTGAGAGAAATTAACAGTATGATACGGACAGGAGAGACTCCAACTAAAAAAAGAGGGATTCTCTTGGACGATGGAAGTGAATCACCTGCAAAAAGAATCTGCCCAGAGAATCACTCTGCTCTGTTACGTCGTCTCCAGGATGTGGCGAATGACCGAGGCTCACAGTGAGGTTAGTGACCAGGAGGAAACTGTCTTCACATGAACTGGTTAGCAGGACTTAATGCATGCAGGACTATGGAACCTTGCTCCTCAATCCAGCAACTGATTAGAGAAGGGAATAAAAGGGAAGCGCTTCTGACTCGGTGTGGCAGTAAATGCCTGGTATCCCATCACCCAAGGGCTAGGGGACAAGAGGACCAGGAGTTTAAGGCCAACCTGAGCTACATAGCATGTCTGAGGGCAACTTGGACTACATGTAACCCTTACTCAAAAACAAAAAACCGGAAGGGACATTTTGGTAAGAAATCAGACTCATCTCAGTATCCTTAGACTATTTTTCATCCCTGCCGACTCTTCCTCTACTTAGTGCTTACCTTCAACACGGCTCAGAATCCAAACCTGGGGTTTTGAACTCTGGTAAACTTTTACAAGTACTGCAGGAAGCAAATCTTTAGAGGCTTTTTTTTGTAGGTAGGCCCCAGGAGAAGAACTGTATTTAAATTCATTTCCGCTTGCATATGGTTAGGTCCAACCATGTGTTTTAGGATGAAAACCCCGGAGACATTTACAAATAGAACAGAGGGGATGGCTCCAACCTGGAAGTGTCCAGGCCTTGGCCTAAGGCTCCTGATCCCTTGAGCACTCACTCTCCCTTCCCCAGTAGGTACTGTACAGTGTGAAAGCGTGCAATGTCTGAAGGAACCTGTGTAATTGGTGGCACTTTATGGCTGTAAGATGCATAGCATTGTGACCCAGGGTTTGCTGTATATTTATGATGGCACTTTCTACGGTGTGAACTTTAGTAGGTACAAGCCTTAGGCTAAAACAGCTAATACTTTCTTTAATGCTTTTCTTAAAAGACTGCTGATATAGCTACATGTTCTGGCCACATGTAAAACTCTTCCATTTGTGGTAGTGGCATTACATAGGGATCATTTAGCTAAGTAAAGATTTTTAAGTCAAGTTGAATTGAGAGTATTTGAAAAATTCTGACCCCTTCCTTTTGGAAGTAGTTATCCCAAAGAAACTATCTTTGAGGGTATTCCTGGAACTTAAAAAAATAGGTTGGAGAACTGAGGTTTTTATTAGTACATAGTACCATTTATACAAATTAGAAAAGTATTTAACAGCTATTGATTATCTACACATATCTTTATTAATCATTGTCATTTTTTTAAGTTGGATTAATAATCCTAAGGAGAAAATTCAATTGTAAGTTGGATCATGATAAACCAAGTTACTAGGTAACTTCATGCTGCTGTAAAGCACCCAGCTGAGGACCCACAGCCTGGCACTTCCCCCTCACCCCCACCACTGAGTAGTGCTGTGCAGAGGACTTAGAAAACCTTAGTACCACTACTGTCATTTTATATGAAAATATGTGTATTTTTCAATAAAGCACTTATAAATTAGTCTCTGTTTAGTTATATTGAAAAGGAGCATTACTTTCCTGCATAAATGACAATCAATCATTTATTGGTTTATTTCATCTCCACTAACACATCGGTCATTCACCATTTAAATACCTGACTTCATCAGAAACCGTTTGAACACTTTTTTCTTCTTCCTGCCATAAAAATACAGTAATTTGCCTTAAAAAAAAAATAAAATAAAATAAAAACAAAACCCTATGATCAAGCATCCTGGTTCTGCCTACGTTCCTAACGCTTCTGGGATAGACGTTTACAGCAAGTCAGCAGGCTGAAGCCGGGAAGCCAGTCTTCTACGTGAAAGTGCTGCACTCAGAGTCTGTTCTCTACACCCTTCTTCATGGCCTAACATATGTACAGCTGAAACTACCAACTCCAAACTATTACATAGTACTCATTTCTCTCTGTTGTTCTGTTAGTTTAAGTAAACACAACTTACCTCTAACATATTCAGAAAAATACTTAAGCCTCAAGGTCCCCAATAATTTGGAGTACTGAACTAGATCCACCCTGACACTTCCGACAGAAGTAACTCTACTTAATGAGAGGTCTGCATAACCTGCTGTTAGAACCTACGCATACACAACACTGATAGCCAGTCACGGTTCACGAAGTTTACTCTTCAGGCAGTCCTTTGCCATTAGTCAGCTTTAACTAGGCCAGAGTCCAGCAGGAAAGTGCACGGTGCACCAGATCCACCATCTCTTAGGTTGCTACTGTTTTCTCTTCTTTACTGAAAGGTTGTACTGAGCCAGGCTTTACCCAGGACAGGCCAGCAACATGAACACTTTTATTGTGCTGTTCGTCAGGCTTCTTCTAGGCACAATCAAAAACAGACGTTAAAAAAAAAGGACTGATGAGCAAGCTGAGAGCCATGACTGGTTTCCCCAGCTGTATGTAACGGTGGCCGCCAGGCAGCCCTGTCAAAGGCGGCTATGTACTTACCTTCTGAGTCAGCATCTTCTCTCTGGCCTCATCATGTACAGAAGGGTTCCACGGAGAAAAGCTTAAAGGGCAAAAAGATTAAAAAGTTTATAGTTTTCTAAACATGTACAGCATTCATTTTTCAATAATTAAGGTAATTCTAATAAAACTTAAGAAACAATTTTTAGGGTTTCTCTGTGTAGCACTGGCTGTCCTGGAACTTGCCCTTTAGACCAGGCCTAGCCTTAAATGCGGGCCTGCCTGTGCCTCTCAAATGCTGAGATTAGGTGTGCACCTCCACCCCACATCCCTGGCTAAAGAGCAAACTTTAATCAGTTGCTAGCATGTATACTGATATTCTCTGATAATAACTTTACTAGCTTGTATTCTGATGTTCTCTGACAATTACTTCATATGAAGAGACTCATTCCTGTAAACCTCATACCACCCCTGAAATATTATTTAAAGATGAAGAAAACAAATCAGAGCGAAACCCAGTAATAGGTTTGGATGACGAGCAGAGCCTGTAAGCACCAGCACGGTGTGCTTCTACCCATGTCCACGAAAGCTATCGGGCCTCCATTCTCACACCTTCTCTCCACCTCATCTGTTAGAGCGTCAGGGTGGATCTAGTTCAGGACAAGTATCTTTCTGAACATGTTAGAGGTAAGTTCTGTGTACTTAGAGCAGAGAGAAAAGAGTTTGAAGTTGGTGGTTTCAGCTCTACTTATGATGGGCCATGAAGAAGGGTGTGGAGAACAGCTCACACTGCCTTCTGAAAACTCCTCACATGGAAAGATGAAACGCCCTTGACAGCTTCTCGGGAGAGCTGTCACTAAGCATATTACTCCTGACGGTGGGTAAGCCATGCAAAGCTTCTGGTTTAAGGCTAAGCCTGAGTGGCATTAGGAGTTGAGCTGACAGGAAGTGAAAAGCTCCAAGCTAACATGCTCACTCCTCTCCAGCCCTATTCTGAGCTCCTGTGGAAAACGGCAATATAAAGGACACAGCACTCACCTAATGGCGTAGGGGTCTTCTATCTTGGGCTGGTCAAACAGACGGGCGGTACACACTTTAACACTGTCGACCACTTTACTTTTAAAAAGCTGAATGTCTTTTTCATACCTGTGTTAAAAGTTTTAAAATTTTACCCATTTATCTTAAATAGCAAATAAATTTATCTCAAATACTGTTTATCCTAAGTAACAAAGTAAGGGTCACATACAGCACTGCGGCCTCTGGGTTTAGGGGGCTCGTTGTGTCGATCTTGTAGAAGACTCTCCTCGCATACATTAACACCTGCCATATATGATTATGGTTCCGCCTGCAGAGAGACCAGCGTGATTACTAGGCTTGTTCCCATGGCCGTGCCACTACAAGAAACACTGGTTCACTAACCTCCACTTTGCAAACGCTCTTTTCACATCCAGCTCACCCGAGGTGGGATCAACTAGTGGGTGAAAGACGGGAATATCAAACAGCAAGCGCTGTAGGAAAAGAGAGAAACTTCAGTGAGTGACGTCAGCTGCTGATCAGATCAGGCCGTTAACTGTAACCATTTTCCCGTACAGCACTTTTGCAGAGATACCACCCTCCTCCTCTGCAGCATGGCCATTAGCAGCCATACAGTGAGTGGTGCAGCATGCCCCCAACCTTGCACACACCCTGAGCAGAGAAAGGGTGAAGCTGCAGGCCAGGGAGCATGGCCGGAGGTAACAAAGCACCAACCCCACTGTTGGTTGTGGGAGACATACATTCGAGGAACTGAAGTCATTACAAGATTTACAGTCTGAGAAGAATCAGGAAATCTGAAGGTCTTGCTTTCCCCTCGGTGAGTGAAGCTCTACACAGACTCAGCTGCAGTCCTACTTACCGGACAGTCGCCATCAGGATAGTTATCAGGGATATACACCGTGAACTTGAATACGCCATCCTGATACAGCCCGTGCCGTATGAATATTACTCCAAACCACACTGCAGGAGAACATAAACATGCTAAGCATGTCCGTCCAGCTGTGTCAGAGGACCCACACACTGTAAGTGGATGCTGAATCCACAGCTTACCTAATGCAGAGCGGTAAGATGGCTGTACGTAGACTCCTGGCAGCTTCTGCTTCACCACCAGAGTACTGAAACAAGAGCGGTGGGATGGAGAGTTAGCTTGTGCACTGGCTCAGTAAGTCAGGCATCCCACATCCTCTGAGACCAGGCAGCACGCCTCCATCGGCAGCTGGTATAGCCCAAACTATACAAACGGATTCATTCTAGTCTTGCACTGAACGTCTCCTAGACCATCACCCTCTTACTTCTAAAACAATCCATAGAGAAATTCAAGCTAATACAGGGTTCCAGACTCAAGAAGGCAAAGAGTCAAATTTTACTCTCAGAAACAGGCCATTTTGGATATTAAAACTGAGGTAAACGAGCTGATGTGGTAGCCCCCACATTTAGTCTCAGCACTTGGGGGCAGAACGGGTGGATCTCTGTAAGTCAAGTCCAGAGTCAAGTCTCTACACAGTGAGACCCTGTCTCAAAAACACACACACATACACACACAACAACAAAAACTCACAGTAAGATTAAGATAAATATATTTATAAAATTACTGCTTTTATCATTATAAACTAAGGAGTTCACACATTCAAAAATGTAGTTTTTTTACTATTAAAAATGTGTTTGGGGGCTTTTTGGAAATACTACATTTGTACTACTAAATTAAAAGCGGACTGTTTTCAACTGCAATCATAGGTACTAAGAGTCCAAAGTTACCATCACTTAGCTGTCCTTGTAAATCCACCTCACTGGGTCACGGGGTGAGACGGGCTTTAGGGGTAGTGTTGCTTGTGGAGGTGGGTATCATTTTGAGCTTCCAAACAATCCTGACCTCAGTCAGACCCTCTGGGCCTTGCTAGAGAAGGTGAATACTGACACAAGGCAAGATGGAGTGTCATGGCAGAAAGATGCTACAGTTTTGTCTGGAACCCAGTTACATACTGGCCACCATTTTGGTTGGTACCCAGTGACCTGACACTGAAAAGGACAGTAGTGACCAAGGCACTCTAAGCACATTTACATGCAAATCCTGAAATGTATAGGGAAACAGTGAATGGAGCTTTTTAAATGATTTTATTTTTGTTTTTTTGAGACAGAGTTTGTCTGTTAGCCCTGACTGTCCTGGAACTCACTTTTTAAACCAGGCTTGCCTCTCAAGTGCTGGAACTCCAGGTGTGTGCCACCACACCTGCTAAGATTTATTTTATATGAGCATTCTGCCTGCCATGCATATAAAGGCACCGTGTAAGTCCCTCATCCCACAGAGGCCAGAAACGGACATCAGATCCCTTTAGTACAAACTATAGTAACAAATGGCTGTGAGCTACCATGTGGGCACTGGAGACTGAGCTACAGTTGTCTGCAAGTGTCAAGTGCTCTTAGCTGCTGAAGCATCTCTCCAGCCGGAGCCTTGTTTATTACCTAAGTGCCTCACATTTATTTCTCAGCCCTTTCTAAGTTACTTGTGTGCCCCACAAGTAACTTAGCTCTTGAATGCATGAAAGACCCTACTACAACCATGACAGGTAGACCATCACCTTCCAAGTCCCGGAGATTTAGAGTAGAGAATCATGGCTGGCAGGTAGAGCTACCCACAGAGACAATGTCTGTCAGGAAAGGCAGCTTTGTATTTAGCACAGCCAGCTTTCAGTCACCACAATAGGAGCCTGTCCACCTCCCTGCTCAGCCTCAAGACACAAGGCAGCCATTATGAGTGAAGAGAACACTGCTACACTACACTGAGGCCTCATACCCTCCGACCAGTTCAGCATCAGTATCCTGGGAGGAGTGATCAAGATGCTTTGAAAATAACTGAACTACAGATTACAGAAATGAAGAATTCCCCGGTGTTCTGTCCCTTTAAAGAATGATCCAAACTACACAGTACTTGAACCCTTCTCTGTGTGGAGCAGTGTATCACCAATACTGACATACTGCACAGTGCACAGTCCCTGTCCTCTTAGCTTCACTGCAAGGGTGGGCTTGTGACAAGTCATGCAGGCTACTCCAAGGGAGTCTTCTAATTACAGCTCTTCTGACACATAAAACAACAATACAAAATTATAAGTATTTTCTGAGGGCTGGCCAAGATAACTCCAGGGGTAAAGGTACCTGCCACCAAACCATGATGGCCTGAGTCTAATTCCTGGGACCCACATAGTAAAGGAAGTAACTACAAGATGTCCTCTAACCCCACCTGTGCCATGGGCTCCCCTGCCCCCCCCCCCCCCCCAATACACACACTAGATAAAATGTAAAGGAAAAATGTTCAGCACTCTTTAAGTTTTCTCTTCCAAGTCACTGTTTCTAGTTCCCTCACCTGACCCTTCCCTGCTGGAACCAGTCCCATCTCTCAGGGTGTTTCCTACAGCGTGAGAACATGGAGCCCACACATCCCCAGTGCATGTGAGCCAAGAGGCTGCCACCCAGCCACTGCCCACTTACTCTAGAAAGTTCTTCCAGTGAAATGCCTCACAGAAGGGAAGCCTGAAACTAAGCCACCAGGTTCCTAATCAATTGTGTGAAGTCCTGCGTTCCTTACTGTTCTCCAACGTGGAGCAACCTGGGAACAAGTCTGAGCTGTAAGATTAGTTCACCAATCTATCAGGAGACATGGCTTCATTATTAACTTTCAGGGACACCATTCATAACTGACCAATCATCTGTGAAGGACTCACAATTCTGCAAGAAGCGAATATTCCAGGTAGAAGGGCCCATAAGAGGCATGGGTGCCATTTGTTGACTGTGTTGCTGGGGCAGGAGACGTAGGCTTCGCTATGGGTAGAGCATTTTTGGGAATAGAAGGTAGCTGTTTTTTGGGTGCACTTCGTGGAGGACTGGTTTTCACATCTCCTGCTAATGTCTTCTCTTCACCTTCAGCTCGCTGTTCAAGATGAAATTGTGAGAGCATTTATGGCAACTCTGAAAACAGAGCACACTGTTAGCTCCGTCCTAGCTTCTAAGTTAGAGTTACTATTTACATAGAAATTTCCATACCATGATTAAGATGCCTTCAAATCCCTTGAGAAGGCAGGCCATAGAAGGAGCAAACAAGACTAAACAGGACTAAAGCAGTAAAAATCCCATTAGCTGCATCCCATAAGAACAACACTGTCAAGCCTTTCACAAGCAACTGAAGCAGGACTGTAGTACATGCAGATACTATAGAAAGCTGGGCTGTGGAGTTCAGAGTGGACAGATGACTGAAGTCAGTTTGAGCAGTGGGGTAGCAACAGGGAAGCAGAGCTATTATCTCACTTGCTTAGGTCACATTTGATCCTACTGTTGCCACACCTGCAGATCCAGCGTACACTGCCATCCTTAGAGATCTCAGAATGACTATAAACTCGCATCTCACTGGTGCTTCCCAACCCCAAGTACAACAAAGGCTATTTCATTTGTTAGATAAAAACTCTACTATATGGATGAGGAAAGGTAATAAAGTTATTGGCCTACAGGCGGAACTGAGCTTTTAAATGACTACTTGTTTATTTTAAGCTTTCCCAAGAGGAAATTTTTTTTTTCTTTAGATTTTTGTACTTATATTATTTCTTTGGGGCTGTGGCACACATAAGTCAGAGGACAAACTCAGATTTGGCAACAAGTGCCTTTGTCCGCTGAGCTGTCTTGCCAGCCCACATATCATGTGTGCATGTATATATACATACATATAATTTTAAAACTGCATGATAGCTCACACTTATAATCCCGACATTCAGTAGGCTAAGGCAAGAAGATTGTTATTTGAGGCAACCTGGACAACAGAACACCAGGGTATCCTAGGATATATAGCAAGACTTGATCTCTAAAAAAGTAAAGAAAGACATTTTAAATTTAATTCCCCCAACTCTTTAGTTGACAGAAGTTTCAGTAGACAAAGGTTCAGAATGTGGCACAAATCTCATCATGCATAATACAATCTAAATGAAATGGTCTTAGCATAACACTGATCATCAGAACTGATGTGAGCTCTCAGCTAAGAAACCCAATTTAATGGACACACACAGTGATTTTCTTAAACATAAAACCAGGTACAAATTTTTGGCTACAGTTTACAGACAGCTTTGCTATAGATCGGAGTTGCTGTCTGGTGGCTGTACCTACTTTGCGCCCAGAGCCTGCAGACATGCTCCACAAAGGGTTCATAACGTGTACTCCACACAAAGAACTTCAGCGCTGTGTCATCAAACTCTTCTGTCCTCAGCATTCACACTGCCTTGAAACAAATGGGAGAAATGCAGATATACCCACGCCAACAGTTAGGACAGGGCCTGACACCCTGGGCACATCATGCCAAGCAGTCCCCAACTTAAGAGGGCTGGGAATGTCAGCAGAGAGCTCTAAGAATAATCCCTTCTCCACACCCTTCCACTGCAGACCCTAAATGCTTCTCACAACAAAAGACTGTACATAGCCAAGCATGCTAAGCCCTGTACTTGAGAGGCTGAGGCAGGAGGATGCAGAGTTTTAGGCCAGTTTGGATTACACAGTGATACCTGCTGACACAAAAACAAGCAAAGGAAACCATCTGAATCCCAGGTTCCTGAACGGCATTTAGAATAGGCAAGGTCAAGATTCAGCTTTGCTTTACAATGCAGCCATGGCTCCTAAAGAGCCTATAGCACAGTATGGCTCCTCTATGCACCTGACTAATGGGAAGTCAGTATGCACTCTAACACCTACACTCAAGCTCTATCTGTCACTGTCCCCACCCTCACGGTGAGGGACTAGGCATCTCCTGAATGACTTATCTCAAGCACAAGACTAACAGCCAGTGAGGGAAGAAAAAAACATGAGCCCAGTGATCTGAGTTTGAGGCCAGCCTGGTCTACAGACTGAGTTTCAGAACAGCCAGGGCTATACAGAGAAACCCTGTTTGGGGGGGGGGGGGTATACCTGTATCAGGGAAGGGCGGGGGTAGAGTCCTGTCCCTACTACTCCAAGAAAACAAAACAAAAACTCACTATGTGGTCCAGGTTAGTCAGGAATTCAGGATACACCCAGGCTGGCCTCAAACTCCCAATCTTCCTGCCTCTGCCTTAACCTATAGGGAATACAGGTAACTGGTATTCCTAGCAAAAGGAGGTTTGTTTAAAGTACTAAAAATACGGTATAAAATTCTGCAGTATTATGCACCTGAGGAATTTCAAATGCGTACATTCACAGAGGGTTCAAAGGAGTGAGACACTTCAGGTAGTGGGTAAGGAACCAGGTTTCAAAGACCACAAGGTCAGTGGGTGACTTAGTAAATATACAAAGACACGAAAGGGGACAGCTCAGCTGCAAGACTCCCTCCACAAAGTCTGCTGAGTTTAAAAGGATGGCTTCTTATTTATATCCCTGAAAAGCTGAAGGTGAAAGGGGTCAAAACTCACATTTCTAAGAAGCAATGCTATACCAGTATGTCTAATCAGCAGTGCCTTGTGGGCATATAGCATCCATGGGTGGGTACCAGCCAGTGCCTATAACTGCTGCCGTGCTTTCCAGGAGACAGTGTCACCCAGTAATTAAACCAGAGGACAGGGATCCCACGTCCCCCACTAACTTGCTGACTTGCAGCCAGGTAGGGCTTTGCAAACCTGCTTTTAAAGGTGGCTGACACCATAGTGCATCAAAAATTCAAGGAGGGCTATGTTCCTGTTTGGCTCAAATGAAAACCATATACTTTTCCTAAGGACTAGTAACCCACTGACTAGTAACCCACACATGTTTTCTCAAGGTTCTTCTTCATCACTTGAGAGGCGTGGCGTTTCCTATTTGTAAATGTACTGGCACTGGGTACCTTTCATGTCTTCTGCCTTTAAAAATTCAGTACATGACCCTCAGTCCCTCCAAAAGGTACCATGTACCGTCCAGCGCAGCCATATTTTTAACTCAGTGGTTCCAATAGCAACATAAGCACAAGGAACCGTAGCCAACTTTTCAGAAACTACAGTTTGCTAGATGAGCAATCTACCATAAGCATAGCATGACATCGTCCAATAGTAATGACAGGTGTAAGGAAAACAGGCTCCATCCTTATTCGCAGAAAATACCACCAGACTTCCTGCTCCTCTGACTCTTTTTTTTTTTTTTTTTTTGGTTTTTCGAGACAGGGTTTCTCTGTATAGCCCTGGCTGTCCTGGAACTCACTTTGTAGACCAGGCTGGCCTCGAGCTCAGAAATCCGCCTGCCTCTGCCTCCCAAGTGCTGGGATTAAAGGCGTGCGCCACCAACGCCCGGCGCTCCTCTGACTCTTAATAAAAAAAAAAAAAAGATTGCGTGCATTTACACTGCACAGCTGAGCGAAGTCTGCATCTTCACCTATGCGACAGTGAGTATACCGCAGAGGGCCAATGTGACCATCGTTCTTCTGTGACACAGAGCTAACTAATGTTATCACCCCAAAAAGGGTTTACGAAATTCCACATTAAGAGGCCACCAGACAGGACCGAGGAAAAGTAAACAGCCCGGGCCTCCGACAGCCCGGATGGCTGGGCAGCTAGCTGGGCCGGGCACCCTGGCCCGGGGCACAATCCCATTTCGGAGCACGTAGAGAATCTGGACAAACCTGTCCCGAGGTGATGTAAGGCTGGTGCCCGGCCCTAGCCTGGAAGAGAGTTGGAGGCTGGCTGGGCCCGCGAGTCTGCAGCCGAGGCCGAGAGCCTGGGGCTTCATGTCAGCCCCTCGCCAGACAGACGGGACCCAGCGCGGGATGGGCAGACCAAGCGGAGCGGAGCGCCACCAACCCTGCCGCCCTCTTCCTCGGGTGCAGCAGGTGCCTGCAGCGCACAGGTGCGGCCCCGCCCCCGTGTCCCCGCGCGGCCGCCGTCGCCCGGGTCCCTAGCGCACCCCAGGGAACCGAACGACGGGCCGCGGACACAAACCCTCGGTCCTGACGACTCGGTAGCCACCAGCCCAGAGGTGAGACGCTTACCTGGATGCCCTCGGTGCGGAGCGCTGGGGGCCGAGCGCCACCGCGGGCCAACAGCATCTCCGGCTGTCGTGCAGCCCGGCCCCTGCCGCTCCTCTCCCGCAGAGCCCCGCCCCGCCCTGCCCTCAGCGGGACACGCCCTGGACACGCCCCAGACTGGGCGCTTCCGCTCGGATACCCATGCCGAATGGCTCTCTCTCGCCGTCCATCCAAAACGTACTTCCGGGAGGTGTTGTGGGTCGGCGCTCCGTCCTGCCAATCAAGTTAGCGCCGCTCGGGTGGGGCCGCGCTCGTACCTCCCCCTTACGTAACAGCGCCCAGGGACGAGCTGTCAGTCAAAGAAGCTTCAATCCCTGGGGAGGCTGGGACGGGAAACAAACAGGCAGCCGGCCGCCATTGGACGTGGCGTGTGTCAGTCACCATGGATACCCGCCCAGAGGTTTATGCGGCAGCCACTATAGCCAGTCTCCGGCAGTGATTGCTGCTAGGTCTTGGCTCCGCCAAGCGTCAGCCCGTATCCAGGCCTGGACTCTGAGCCACTGGCTGGAGAGGGAGGTCTGCAGCTCCCTGGTGGCAGTGATGGGATTTATTAATCAACTTGCTTAGGAGACAATAAGTGACACAGAGTAGAATTTAGCCGAGGTAGTGCTGCCTTTACAATAAATCCAAGGTTATCAGGCTTGTTAGAAAGAATTCTGTAAATGTTTCTTCCCGGGGATTGATCTGCATTAGGTTCCATTCCCATAACCAAAAAAAGACAACCCTGACTTACAACCAGCCATTAAACCCATTGGCCGTATCAAAGAACGTGTCTCTAACGGATACAAGCATCCTGAAGTTCTGGCCTGACATAAAGCCCCGTTTCTCCTCTGGAGAAAAGCGTAATTCTGCCCAGTGGCCAAGATGACCCTCGGTAACGACTATTATCGAACAACACTGATGTACTTAAGAAATAATTCTGGCGCCGGGCAGTGGTGGTGCACGCCTTTAATCCCAGCACTTGGTAGGCAGTGGCAGGCAGATTTCGGAGTTCGAGGCCAGCCTGGTCTACAGAGTGAGTTCCAGGACAGCCAGGGCTACACAGAGAAACCCGTCTTGAGCCCCCACCCCACCCCCAAAAAAAAGAAAGAAGGAAGGAAGGAAGAATGAAATCTGGCAATATTTTGCTGTGTAAATCTTAATTGGCCAGACTTGCAGCCTACAGTCTCTGTTTATACTGTGGCCTGCATCCCTTAGTCCCTACTTGTTACAAGATATGTCCGGCCCCTACTCTAATTTTTCCCCACCCGGGAAACGTGCTGCCTTTCTCCCTAGAAGCCCTTCCCCATCCATGTAACTCAGCCATTTTGGTTACCTGCTCCTTTCAGTTTACCCCTTACTCTCTTAGCCAGTCTCTTAGACCAAGCTGCCTCTCTTGGTTGGCAGCTCCCCCTCTAGCTCTCTGTTTCCATATCTCCTCAGGTGGCCCAGCTCAGTCTGGGGATGTTCACTCTCCCAGACATCTCTGCCTCTGTCTCTGCACCCCCTTTTATCTACCATAAACTTTGTCCTTCACCATACCTAACAGCAGTCGCTTCCTTTCCTTTTTTGTCATTCAAGAGGCAGGGGGTCCGGGGAGCTTGCCTCTCGTCAGCCCCTCCACAGATCTGTCAGGGGCTTGAGAACCAAGGAACCATTAAACCCATTGGCCGTCACAAAGGTCTCTAGCACAGAAGTTGGAGGCCCTCTCCCATGGCGGTGTGTAGCCCGCTCCCACATAGTTCTTGCATGTCGCTCTCACTTTGACCTGAAACACTTGTGACCTTTCCCTGCTCAAATGCCTCCCACTGGGTACATTTCATGCTCCATAAAACCCAACGGCCCCTGGCTTTCAAGAAGTCCTTTTCTGGCCGCCTCCTTCCTGGTCTAGCCCAATTCTGTGAAGGCTGCCCTTGGCCTTAATGCCTCCAAACCTGGAGAGGGACAGCTCTCTAATTCACTGCACAGTACCGAGCAATCCTAGTCACCCTCCCCTGGGCTCCCCTCCCCCATTTTCTAGGCACAACATTTAGGTCTTCTTCTGTCACCTCATTCAGTGCCTTCCACTCTAAGAACACTTCTTTGAGAAGTTTACTTCTTCCATTTCAGTGACCTCTGAGACGCTGGTAAATGAGTAAGACTAAATGGCAGGGAGTCAAATTCCTGATGGCGATCCCAAAGACAGGCTCTAAACTCCTACTTCCTCCCCAAGCTGAAAACAGCCCCAGCCGCTTCCTCTAAAGACAGTTTGGATACACTCAGGAATGTTCCAGTCCCATTAGTACTCTTAAAATAAAAAGCAAGAGAGCTGGAGATCCTTTTCCCTGGCCACAGAAAATCTCCTTTGGAATGTCTCTAGCCCAGTTTCTCCCTGGGATGCCTGCCATTCTCTACTGAGAGTGCCTCTGATTTCTGGCGTCCCCAGTCCCCAATTCAATGTTCATTGAGAGTTGACCCATAAAGATTCCTCAGGGTGCTTCATGCATGTACCCCACTACCCATCTCACATGGGATACATCGGATACCCCATGTACACAGTCCCAATGCTGGGGTGCTTATTCCCATATATGCGGAACACCCCCGCCCCCCCCCACTCCAGCTACTTTACATAGCGAGGAGGGGGTCCCATATTCTGAGGTGGGCACTAAGGAGTAAGTGCTGAACGGCTCATAGTGTGGCTGAGAGGGTCCCAAGGTCTAGCCAGAGTCAAGCTGCCACAATTCTGGGCAAAGCCATTTATTTACCTTGTTCCCCTGGACTTTGGGGAGAGGAGACACTATGCCACCAGGGTTCAGAACATATCACTTTCTGTGGAGAGCGGACCCAGGGGCACCAGAGCCAGGAGGAGATACGTCTATGAATTCAATGACAGAGATGGAGAACTGATGCATTCTGGAGTAAGGGCTGAAGTGGAGAAGAGTGGGCCATGGATTAGACAAGGCGCAAGAGCTACAAAGAGCAAGCATCGTCATGGGAAGATGATCTAGGTGTTTGGCTGAGTTACTGCCTGGCTGGTCAGACTGTTGTGCCATGAAGTGTTCGTGAGCCCCAAAAGACTACTGAGGAGCTGTTTCCCGTGTAATCCATTAGGGTGTCTTTATCACGAACTGGAGTTTGGGTTTACTTGCCCCCAGCCCACAGGATGGTTTGGTGAAGCAGCCCCAAACTCTCATTGGGACAAGGTTTTGTAGGAAATGGAAGCAAGTGAGGGGGTCCAGCCTGGCAAGCATCTAATTGAATAGCTATTGTAGGCCCACAGGTGGGTGCTCTGAAGCAAGACCATATATAATCATGGACGGTCTGAAAGTGCTACTGAAACAATCAGACTCATCTTGGATTAAGTAGCTAGAGAGTAATTCTGGCCAAGGACAAGCAGTGGGGTCCTTCCTGGTACTTGGGTACAGCTTGGGTTCAGCTGCAGGCCAAGTTCTCAGGCTGCCACTGCCTCTTCCTTCTCCTCTTCCTCCTCTTCCTCCTCTTCCTCCTCTTCCTCCTCTTCCTCCTCCTCCTCCTCCTCCTCCTCCTTCTTTTTTAAGATGGGCCAGTTCCAAACAGCTTTGGCCTCTCATTGGCCCCTTTCTCTGGTAACTAGAAGGCCCAAACATAGGACTTCCTGAAGCTTACAGGCTTCATTCTGAAGGGGCTGGTTGTGACTTTTCATCACCATAAGTTGGATGTCCCATGTCTTTCTTTCATGAACTGGACAAAAAATAAGGAGTAGAAGTAAAATGAGCAGGAGGCCCAGCAGGGTGGATATCAGGATGGTCAGCCTTGGGGAGCTGTTGAACCCTGAGTCGAACTAGCCTTGTGCCTGTTCTCTTTCTGTTTCTCTCTTGGCCAGGCCCTCTCTAACTTCGGCCATCAACTCACTGACCAGTCCAGAGTGGTCAACATAGAAACAGCATTCTTCTCTGAGGGCTGCACATAGCCCTCCCTGTTGCAGGGACAGGAGATCCAGCCCCCTCCTAGTCTGGAGTACTACCTCTGCCAGGGAGCCCAGGGAATCTTAGAGATGAGTGGGTGGTCCCTTTTTCTAATCTCTCTGTACCAGTATCAATGGCCTCTCTCAAACTGTCACAATGCTTGTTTTGTAACATCAAGGAAGCTACCCTGGTTTCTGTGAGCCACTCCCAGTCCTATGAGAGTTACTACCAAAATTGGTTTTTACTTGGCTCTTGTGGGGACTAAACCTGAGGATTTAGTTACCCAGGAAACCTAGGTCTTGGTTGTCTGTGTAATCGATGATCCTGGTTAACACCTGCATAAGTATACAGGATTCTTTGCCCTAATGTAGTATAGTCCCGTGGGTGCATGGGGTAAGCCCAACAGTGCTTGTCCTCCAGACATTGGTGGGTGGTAATAGTTATCATTATCTGGATTTACCCTGTAGGTCTCGTTACAAAGGTGGCTAATAGGCACCACGGACTGTCCCTATGCAGGTGTCCTGACCTCCTATGAACTGTAAGGTCAGCCTAGACTCCCCTGTTACCATCTGTACTCACTGGGGTTCTCAGTTTCAGTAAAGTTTCCAATCAGGGCTATGTCTTCAAAATAGGTCTTATCTCATAGCACAGCCAGTGTGACTCACATAACTCAGGTCTGGAGGTACAGGTGACCATAAAAGACTGGACCATCATATTCCAGAGCGGGTCAGGGCTGTCATTACTCAGTGTTTGTGTTGTCCTAGTGGCTTGGGTTGGGGCCTTATTAGGGGAAGATGGGCGTGAGCCCTGGGGTTGGATTGGTGTCCAAGCCCACAGAAGTGAATTTAGCAGGACACTGGGCCAGAGAGCAATTGGGGGTGTCTGAACATAATGTCAGATGGTGAACAAGACTCCAGGGTCTTTGCCAGTGACAAAGTCTCAGTCCCCAAGTCTTACTGGTAGCCCATTCAGCCTACTGTCATCATCTGTGAATCTAATAATAAGAAGATTGCATTTCTCCCCACAGTCCCGGGTTTAGAGCCTAGTCATGGTGATGAGGTCCTTACTGGGGGGGCTCCAGTGTATCCATCCAGTGAGCCAGGGATTAGATATGGGGCAAGAGCTACAGAAAGCAAGCATCGTCATGGGATGATGATCTAGGTGCTTGGGTTGAGTTACTGGCTGGCTGGTCAGACCACTCAATGGAATGAGAAATGGAGCAGGTTTGGGGGGCGGGGTGGAGGGCTTGCAGGTGGGGGTGGGGGGTGGGAGGCAAGAAAACAATGAGTAGTTAATTTCTCCTCCTTTGTGGCTGATGCAACCTTCCTTGATTTTGCTGAGGCATCATTTTGAAATTTCCCATTGGTTTCCTAACAGGAAGAGATCATACTTCTGACAGTGGCTGTCTGGGCCAGCTGTTCCCAAGCCCCTCACAGCTCCTCATCTGAAGGTGTGTGGCTCACCCCAGGAGGGCACGGAGCACTATATTTTCCTCTCCTTTCGGTGCAAACCGTTTGATGCAGGGCAATGTGCTGCCATGACTGGCATCCAACTCTCACACCAGTCAGAAGGCTCCGTGAGGGAGGAATCATGACTGTGAGGCTCTCCACCTTCCCCACATCAAGCCTCAAGCTGGGGTAGAGGGTAGGGATGAAAAAAAAAACCACAAAAAAGGATAAAGCAACTCAAGTGTGTGTGTCCACTCCTCATTGTCCCTAACTTGGCTTAAAATGGCTGCCCTTCTGAAATGTAGGAGGGAACTGATTTCCAATGAGACCATGTCCTTTCAGAAAGGAGAATGCCATTTTTTGTGGCACTCCATCAGCCACTGTGATGGTGGGTCTCGGTGGTCCACATGACTACATCTGCAACCACCTAAAACCACCAACCAAGCTGTGGGGCGCTCCTTTCTCAGTCAGATTATTTGAAGCAGGAAATCTGGGCTTCCTTTTCTTGTAGCATCCCCGATGAAAAGGGCATGAAAGGAGGAACTGCTTAATGCCTGTCCCCCCTCTCTCTCTGCTCCCTCACTCTTGGTGGGCAGCCAGGTCTGCTTTCCTCCAGTACAACAGAGCCAGATTGAGTCTGCTAAGACACACAGACTCATGGGCTGAACAACCCCTGGGTTCTCAGCCTCTCCAGCTCTCCAGTGTGGAGAGGGAAGGAGAGAGAGGGAGGGAGGGAGGGAGGGAGGGAGGGAGGGAGGGAGAGAGCAAGCTGGGAACATACATACATGTATACATGCATACATGCATACATGCATACATGCAGCCTATCACTTTTGTTCCTTTACAGTCACCACAGTGATGTATTGTTTCGAAGTGTGTCCACCTATCATCTTTATCATCTTTCTTCTACCCTTTTCTGGTGGTCCTTCCGCTTTATGCCATGAAATGAACAGTACCCACCCTCACCAGGTGCCACAACCACACCCTTGGATTTCAGCCTAAGGAATTATGAGTGAAATAATCTTCTGTTCTTTATGAATTACCCAGTCTCAGGTATTGTATTATAGTAACAGCAAGCAGGCTGAGACCGAGGTCGCTAAGAAAAGAACAATGGGTATAAATGTGCATGGCAGGCATCTGAAAAGATGGACTGAGAGTCTGAGGTCAGCCTGTGTCTCAGAAACAAAACTAAACCAAACAGGGGGATGGCTCATCAAAAGCACAAGGAATGAGGATGCGACCTCAAAGAATCTTGTATCATTATAAAGCAGCAGGTCCGAACCTGTGGGTTGCGACCCCTTTGGGTCACAGGGGTCATTTATCAGATATCAGATATTTACATTACAATTCATAACAGCAAAATTACAGTTATGAAGTAGTAACAAAAAGAACTTTATGGTTGAGGGTGACCACAACACGAGATGCTGTATTAAAGGGTTGCACACAGCATCAGGAAGTCTGAGAACCTCTGTTACAAAGCATCAGGCTGCCCCAGCCTTTACCTGTTGTACCCATTAGAGCTAATCATTACCTTGCCAGTCTAGAATCACCTGAGTGACAGCCCTCTGAGTGTGCCTGTGGGAGATCACCTTGATTAAGTTAACTGAGGCGAGCTTGCCTGGCCAGTGTGGGTGGCAGCGTTCCCTGACTAGAATCCTAGTCTGTAGAGGCCGAGCAGAAGCAAGCATTCATTGTTCATAGGACAGGAACAGCTGCTTGAAGCTCCCTCTGTCTTGACTTGACTCCCCTGCCATGATGGATGGAGCCCAAACACGCACGCACCCACCCCCACACACACACCTGCATTGAATTTCTATTGCTGGATATTTTGGCACGGCAAAGGAAAGGTAACGAAGACACCGGGTGAGTTAGGTTCTCTTCCAATGGGTCCAGGAGATGGGACTCGCATCACCATCTTGGTAGCACACACATTCAATCTTCCAAATCACTCTTCTATTTTATGGTATTTGTCAGTCTACAGTTCTGGAACATGTGATATGAAAATTGCTTTAAAGGTTCTTTTTTTGTCGAGAGAACTTCACAGATGTCTGATCCCTGTCAGAACTCTCAGCCATCAGATAAACAATCACTCAAGTTCTTCCTTTGGTCCCCAGATAGTCATTGTACAATTTTAGTCTTTCATCTACTACCAAAAATCCTAACAGGAAGGAGGAGGGAAGGACGAACCTGTTTTCTACATGGGGTCATTTGCCTCAAGCCCTTCCTGAAGGGTGGAGCCCCCTATCTGTATTGCTGGTTGCACATATTGTTTAGTACACATCAGACAACTAGTTAACATCTTACAAAGCAGAATTAACACATCAAAGACTTTACTGATAGTAAGATCAAAGTAGGCATTTAGTTGTGGTTTTTTTCCCCCTTAATTGAATTGATTTAAGGGATGATATTAAAGAAGCAGTGAGTCTATTGTTAATAATTGTGATAATAAATTTTGACTAACAAGTTGGTTGGATTGAGACATACCTAAAATTCGAGTTGGGGAGATGGCTCAGTGGCTAAGGGTGCTTGCTGCCAAGCCTGATCCCCAGAATCCACATAGTAGAAGAGAGAGAACTGGCTCTTGTGAGTCGTCTTCTGACTGTCACATGTGTGGAATGATACGTGTTTCTGCATGAATGCTTGGGCACACGCATACACACACACACACACAATAAATGAAAATGTAAACATTTCAATACCAACGAGATTCTAGGAGGTGTGGCCTGGCTGGAGGAGGTACCTTGCTGGGGGTGCGTTTTGAGGTTTAGAGCTTGCCCTGACCCTTTCTGTCAGGACTCATCCCTGCTTCCTGGGTAACGAGGTAGAAAGCTCTGTTCCCTTAGGCCCTCCTCATCGTGTGTCTTAGCTACTGTTTTATTGCTCTGACAAAACACTGCAACCACCGCAACTTATAAAACAAAGCACTTAATTGCAGAATTGCTCACAGTTTCAAAGGGTTAGTCCATGGCCATCATGGCAGGAAGCACTGTGGCTGGCAACAGGCACTGCACAGGAGCAGAAGCTGAGGGCTCACGTCTGACTCATAAGTGGCAGGCAGAGAGAGTGAGCCTGGGCCTGGCACAGGCTTTTAAAAATCTTAAAGTCCACCCCTCCAGTGACACACCTCTTCCAAGGTCACACCTCCTGATCCTTACCAAATAGTTCCACTAACTGGGGATCAAGCCCAAACAGTTCCACTAACAAGGAATGGAGCAGTCAATCCTATGAGCCTATTTAGGGATGGAGGGAGCATTCTCATTCAAACTACCACACCACGAGAGACTGAATCCTTCCTCCCTTTGGTCATTTTATGCCGGGTATTTTTTCTATAGCAATTCAGAAGCTGACAGCTACAATCCTCAGATACATCAGAAACCATAGATGCGTGAGAAGCACTGCTTTGGGAAGATGACACGATGAAGGTCCTTTCTATGTCATCACAATCATTCTGCATCCCCCCCCCCCCGCGCGCCTTTGAGTGAGTAGATGGGTTGCTGAATGGGCACATGTACACACGCGCACACACACACACACAATTTTTTAAAAGATAGCAGCATTTCACAAACAAAAAGAATAGCTTATGAGCATTGATTATTTATGGCTTAAAGGAGAGCAACCCACATACAATGATGCTCATCCAGGCTGGAAGAGAAACCAATTTCATTTTGTAATCAAACAGCATCTTGAAATGACATAATGCTTGCCAATAACCTCCCTCTCTCTCACAGGCTGAGCAATCTGCTGATTAACTTTATTTTGTGGAAACCACCTCCATCCATGGTTTAGAGCTTTTAAAACATTAAATGTTCAGTATCCATATAACTCGATCACCACAGTGAGAAATAAGTTGGGCCCGATGGCTCGCACCTGCGCCCCCTGCTCTTGTGCGGCTGACCTAGGAGAATCTTTGCTCGTCAAGGCCAGCCTGGGCCAGAGTAAGACCCTGTCTCCAGACAAACAGACAAATGAATGGGGATACGAAAGGAAAGAAGAGAAGGAACATTTGCTCGTGGATAAATGGCCTATATGGGAAGGTCTAGTCCCAGCATAGTCCAGACACTTCTATTTCTTGCAATAGGGTCATCACCTTGATTTTGAAAGTCACCCACTAGTGGAAATGATGTCACCTTCTCTTAGCCCAACATTTTAGTCAAGTGCATGTCCCACAGTCACACTTGACAACATCTGACAAAACTCCTACACTGTTGAATAGCAGACGCCAAGGAATTAGTTCTTATAGATATTGGACTGCCCTTCCCTCAGAGGCTCCTCCCTATATAAACCAGACATTTTGGTCTCCTCTCTCTTCTTCTCCTTCTTTTCTCTCTCGCTCTCTCTGTGAGCTCTCTTTCTCTTCCCCTCCCCTCTCTCTCCCTTCTCATTGCGACTCCCCTGACCTAAGTCCTTGGGGCTAGTGAATTTACCCACAAGCAGCTTCCCAAATAAACCTGCTTTTAATAAAATCTAATCTGCCTTGAATTACTCATTTCACCAGTGGAGAATTATCATTTATATCTCTCACCAAAATTCATACATAAAAATTTTGATCACTGGCCACTTGGCCCAGGAGGGGCACAAGCCAGAGATAGCCCCCAGCCTGGTGCCACATAGGCCTCTGTCCCTTGCTGCTATGGCATTGGGTGAGCCAGCTGGAGCAATGCTGGAGAGCTCGCCCTAGTGGTGTGGGTACAGGAGAGCTGGCTACCATCCAGGCACAGATCCAGGGCTTTGAGTTGGTTCAGTCCAACATTTGTAAATGCTCTATCAATAAACTGCTGAGACACGTGAAGGAGACCACCCTACAGATCCAACGCTGCAGTATCTCCATGACACAGGGCAACAACAGGATATCCTAGAAGAGTCCTGGTGAGGATCCAGTACTGATAGTGTAGCAGAAGCCAGAGGCCTCGTCGGATCAGACCAATGAGTGAGTCATTGTAATAAACATGTAGAAGCAAAGAAGAGAGGATAAAGGGTATACCGTGACACACTATCGCTTCTGCAATGAGATTCTTTTTTTCTTTTGGAGGGAGAGGTTGCAAGGACAGAGGGCAGGTACGAAGGGATGGGAAGATGAGTGAGATCAGGGTGCATGATGTGAAGTCACAAAGAATCAATAAAAAGTAATAACCAATATAATGGTATAGGAACGGTAACTTAGGGAGGCGGGTGAGTCACGGAGGTGAAGCTACCACAGATGAGCTAAGTGCCTGTATTTACTGCTTTTCTCATTACCTGAAAGAAACCACTCAAGGGAAGAAGGGCTCAGCTTGGCTTACAGTTTGAGGGGGACACCGTCTGTCATGGTACGGAAGGCGTGGAAACAGAGCTTCCCTTTGCCCACAGAGGCAGAAGTGTGAGGTCGCCTGCTCATACCTTGGTGGGTCGGGGAACAGCTTGGGGCAAATAGAGCTTGGCCATAACCGTTAGTGCCAATCTCCCCAGGGCCCACCTCCTCCTCTAGACCCACCAGCTGAGGGCCTGGTGTTCAAACACATGAGCCACTCAGGGACAATCTATACCCAAGCGTAACGTTCCACCTCTGGTCCCCTTAGGGCCTGGCCATCTCATAATGCAAAAGTGCTTCCCAACCAACTTCAAACAGTGCCCCAAAGTCCACTGTCTTCTGAGACTTCGGGTAACTTTTTAACTGTGAGCCCCTCTAAATATAAATAAATCAACAAATAGAAGAAACAAGTCACATATTTTCAATAGATAATAGTGAAGGGTAACACTGCGCTTCCAAATAGGTGGTGGTATAGAATAGCCGAACAAAGAAACAAGTAGGAAAAACAAAACAAAACAAAACCAACAGCGAGCAGGGCAGGCGTTACACCCTACAACTTCATATCAAGAGTTGGCATCTGAGTCTCATGGTGGGACTATTTGGGCTTGAATGTCTTTGGTAGCCCTGTCTCTCCAACTCTGCCCCCTGCAGCACACATTGCTTCTCTCTTGAGCTGTCCAGTCAATGTTCCTTGCCAGGTGTCCTACATTCCTGGATCTCCAGTGTCCTGGGGTCTCCACGGCAATCTAGATGACTTCAGTTTCAGGCATGGCCCACTCAGGAGCTCCACGCACCCACGCTGACTCCACTGTTCTCAGCAGCTGTCTAGAACCTTGGAGCCCAGCCTCTAGGACCCTGTGACTCCTGCAAAGGAGCACTGTGGGCCCCCAATCTGCTGCCGGCTCGAGGTATCACCTGGTTCACTTGTGTCTGGATTACAGTGGCCTCTGAGCATTTTTGTGGCTAGACTGGACAAACTTTTCTCTAGGCAGCCCCGTTAAAGCAGCAAACCCTGCAGCCTGTCTTCTCAGGCACTCTGTGAACGCAATCTCCTTTCAAACGAATTTGTGTGTTTTACCACCCAGAGTCTTCAATGGATGGGTCTTGCTCTTCAAATAACTTTTCTATCCCAGGACCTGGAACTTAGTTTCTCTTTCACTGTGCCAATCTTTTTTTTTTAACAATTACAGCTGCTTTGTTTGTGCTTGCCCTGTCTACACACCTTTCCTGGTCAAACTGCTTGCCTTCTACACCCTGTACCTTCTGGATTCCTCCCCGCCTCCTCTTCCTTCCCTGCTTCCCCCCCCTCCCTCCTTTCTCTTTCCCTCCCTCCCATCTTCCTCTTCATCTCTCTCTGGAAATCAGGCTAAGAGGAGTGAACAATAACTATGCCCTGTGCCGAGGCTTGAGTGCTTTGCTGTCTTGGAATGTCCCCCATCAAATCAATCCATTTGACTCCGTGAAGACACAAAGAAAAGGCAGCTGGATCCAAACGAGCAAGCCACCCCTGCACAACACAGGACCTGCACTGGCCCATCTATCTCACCGTTCTTAGCCTCCAACTGTGAGAGAGAAAAATTCGATTCCTGTGTATGCATGGGTACTCGCATGTGTGCGGTCAGTGGAGGCCAGAGGTCAGCCTCTGGTATGACTCCTCGAGAGTTGTCCACGTTGTTTCTGAGACAAGGCCTTGCACTGGGACCTGGTGCTTGCTGATTAGGCTGACACTGGTCATCAGCAAGCCATGGGGCTTCTCCTGTTCCCACTTTCCCAGAGCTGGGACCATGGGCACACGCCAGGGTGCCCTGCCTTCTTGTGGATGCTAGGGATTGAACTCTGGCCCTCATGTAGATCTCATGCCTCTGCACCTGCACTTCATCCACTGACCTACTTCCCAGCCCAAACTCCTACTCTCAAGAGCTGACTTGCTGTGTGGTGTTCTGTTTTTCATCCTAAATAGGCTTGGGCTATTCTGGTTTTCCACATCGGGATCCAGCCATGATTCAGTCATTACATTAGCTGTTTACTCTACCTCTTTACTGTAGAACAAACCCCTCCCTTTATCTGTCTTGGATACATCATTTGAACAGATCTGCCTCTTGGGTATACTCTGCTAACACAAGTCCTTGACCACCCAGCCCTGTGCATGTTAGTACATCTGAAGCATCCCACTGAGAATGGTGGTCATTTCTATCTGAATAACGGCTGACTTGCTTCTAATAAGTTTGTTCTTGCAAATATCAGTGAGCCTAGACTGGCTTCCCACAGCAACTGCTAGATACTCTATGCCAGTCAAGTGGCATCCAGTTGCCCTGCTCATGTCTGTGAACAGGAAACAGCAGGACAGGAGGGGCAGGGGTCACTCATTCTGCCCTCAAACACTTGCTATGTACCCTGAGCTGATCTCTGTGGTCCTTGATCATTGGCACACTGTGAACTTTTAAAAGAATGCACAATGCTGTTTCTCTCTCTGATGGGATGCTCACTAGGGTGTCCAGGGAACGGAAATGGAGACGTCTTGACATGCTTTTAATGAATGCTAGGCTGATTCTTTGCTCTACACTAAACTAGGGAAAGAAGGGTGCAGTTTGATGAGCTCATCGGACTATAATTGGTGTTTTCCCAGTGATAGCTGCAGCTGTTTACACAGCACCTCCCCCTCCAACTGATATGTAACAGGTAATGCTTCCCCTACCTGTCTAACTGGGTTCTGCAAAAGCAGGAGATGAATTTCTACAGCCAGAGAGCAGCCTCTCCTCCTGAATAGTCGAATGCCCTCTGGTGGTTATCTTGAAGAATGCAAGCAGCAAAGCGGAAAATTAATGTACCCAGGAATTTCTCGTGGAAAATCTTAAGACAAATCTATGTATGAAAGATGGTGGCAGCCGGGCGTGGTGGCGCACGCCTTTAATCCCAGCACTCGGGAGGCAGAGGCAGGCGGATTTCTGAGTTCGAGGCCAGCCTGGTCTACAAAGTGAGTTCCAGGACAGCCAGAGCTATACAGAGAAACCCTGTCTCGAAAAAAAAAAAAAAAAGAAAGATGGTGGCGGACACCTGCAGGCTTAGCACTTGGGGGATAGGGGGCGGAGGAAGAAGAAATGGTCTGAAAGTAACCCTGAGCTATGGGGTAAGAGCCTGTCTCAAACAAACAAAACAAAATAAAACATGCTTTTAAAAATAGCCTGGGTTATTTTTAAAAATATATTAATATATAAATAACACTTGAGTTCCTGAAAATTCATTTACAGACACTTTCAGTTTTAGTTAATCAAGGTGTTTAAACGTTTTAAGCAGGGCAGCACTTCAGTGGGGTGCTTGCTCAAATAACAGAGGTGCGAGGTGAATTCAAGGGAAATCCTTTATTAAACCTGTCACCTACGCCACGCTAAGCAGCCTGTCATTCCCACCTCAAAACTCACTCCCCACACCTGCTTCTGGAAGGCCTGGACTTTTTAGCTCCCTCCAACACAACTCTCCCGACTCCATTTTTTTTTCTTTAATCACCCAAACAACTAGCAATGTTCGTTCCCTTAGATGCAAATGACAACAGGGTTCACTTGTCAACACACACTGAGGCTCCAAGTCCTAAATCAAAGGGATGGAGCAGAGCTAACTAGGGATTCCACAGTGCCCACGGCAGAGCAGGGATTTTGCCCTGGAGAGATGTGGGTGGGCAGAGCTGGAAGGAGAGGCTGGCTACCAACTTCTCTGGATCCCACACTGAACGTCGGGGGAGTGTGTTAATATCACCTAGGGCGAGGCTGGCCTTGGACCAGTCTACCACAGTGAAAGGGAGGCTCCTAAGCTGGCACGGTGGCGCCGACTACCAGGGAACAGGGATATAGATCACGTGACCCAGCTTCTAGGCCAAACCGTTGCTTTAATCACAGGCTAAATGGGGCTGATAATCCCAGATCATGGACAGCTGGCACAGCTCAGCTGCCACAAGGGCCTGAGAAAAGTCCTCACCCCCAGACCCTCCTCTACCCTCAGTATCCGTCTACTTCAGGACGGGTGCCAGAGTTACTGGGGCTTTCTACCATAAATCACAAGGCAGGGTGTGGCGCAAGGCCCCAATTAGCTTGCAACCTTCCTTCGGGGTCATAGTCATTTAACCCTGCGCCAAGGATGCCGGGCCTCGCCCTTCCGTAAGTGTGGGCTGGTGAGATGGTATGTGGTTCTCGTTTCCTGACCAGAAATGCCAAAGTACAAGGCCGGACAAAAATGGATCCCAGGAGGAACAAGAGTCAACTCAGGAAAAGTCCCCAATCACTGACTTGTCACCAAGCCATCTGATCTCTGGGTTGGGGGCTGTCTGCCTTCTCTCTGGGCTCCAGCCAAACCCACCCAGCTTTTCTTAGTTCTCATCGAGGCAGGCGGAATGATCTGTGCACCTTAACTATATTATGTGATCATCTGTGCACCCACCAGTGGTTTCCTGTCACAAGCTGACCATTGACCTATATACAAGGTCCAGGAAATCTCATATCACCTGCCACCTGTCCCTCAGTCCCTCTCAGCACAGCCTCTAGCACATCTTCCCTCCAGCCCGCAGCCTCTGCTCTCCCTGTTGCATGCTAGGCACATTCCTATTCCGGGGCCCACATAGGAGCTGTCCTCTCTGTCCTGGAGTGCACACAGTTTGGACTCCCTGACCCTTTGAGGAGAGCCACCCTGCTCCCACTCTCTAGGGCTGGCTTTATTTTGCTTCGCCGTGTTTATCACTCTAGAGCACAACAAAATAAGTTTATCTTTCCTAACCACAAATACATAAAATAAAACCAAAGAAGGCAGAGGTCCCCCTCGTGTCAGACAGTTCCCACTGTTCATTCCTTCCTGCTGGTCTATCTGTAGCATTGGTCTCTGTCGTAACCTTACGGAGAAGAGCTGCTTCCGGAAGCAGTGATGGGGATCCGTCTTCAGTCCCGCTTTTGCTTTTATCGGTTTGGTTTTCTGAGACAGGGTCTCAATTACAGCTCAGACTGGCCTGTAACTTGTAATCCTCCTGCCTCAGCCTCCTCGTGTTGGGCTTGCCTAGTTCTAAGACTCATTCGAGGGATACATAACAACCATGGAGCAAGGCGCACATTTTTAGTGGAACTCTGACCCAGCCCTCAAAACTCATATTGAGGCCTAGCCCCTGGTTCCTCAGATGAGACTATGTCTGGAGACAAGGTCTTTACGCGGGCAGTTACGGTTACATAGGGGCGGGGTCAAATGGGCAGGCCTAGTCCATATTGATAGATGTCCTTGTCAGAAGAAAAGACCTGAACATACAAGTGACGACAGGATTTTCTTACAGAAAGACACCCATGAGACAGGAAGTCAGTAAAGTCATTGTGTGAGATAGTCTTGTGTCAACTTGACGCAAGGTAAAGTCACCTGAGGGGAGGGAACCTCAGTTAGGAAAAGGCTTCCATAAGATGGGGCTGGATGCAAACCTGTACAGCATTTTCTTAATTAGTGATCGATGGGGAAGGTCCCAGTCCATTGTGGTTGGTGCCATCCTCAGGCTGGTTGTCCTGAGTTCTACAAGGAAGCAGTCTAAGCAAGCCAGAGCGAGCAAACCAGT
Organism: Mus caroli; assembly: GCF_978045245.1. Classification (NCBI taxonomy): domain Eukaryota; kingdom Metazoa; phylum Chordata; class Mammalia; order Rodentia; family Muridae; genus Mus; species Mus caroli. Next base: position 38,355,342 of record NW_028227265.1, on the reverse strand, counting down.
AGGCAGCACCCCTCCATGGCCTTTGTATCAGCTCCTGCCTCCAAATTCCTGCACTGTGTGAGATCCTGTCCTGAGTTCCTTCAGTGATAAACAGTGAAGTGGGAAAGTAAGCCAAATAACCCCTTTCCTCCCAAGTTACTTTGGTCATGGTGTCTCATCACAGCCATAGCAATCGTAACTAAGACAGCCACACACCCTGTGAATGCTTGACCGCTGATGGCTACCTTTGGAAGATCAGAAACGATGGTTTCCTTGGCAGCGGCGGACCACCGCACCCTTGTGTGGTTCCAGGGATTGACCTAACTGGGGCAGCGAGAGAATGAAGGCCAGACAGACATAGAGACAGAGACAAGCCTCTGATGGAGAGGCTGCAGCACCCCAGAAGCATGATTAGTCTATACAGCTGAACAAGTAGGCATAGTTAGGTGATCTCAGTAGGTGCAGTCTCTGTAGGAGAGCAGTTTTCAGGCTGTAAACATTCCAGGGAGAAAGCTTTGATGAGCATTTCCTGCACATTGCACCAGCATCGACATTCAGACTAGAGGCTAGGCCATGCCTCTAAAGTCTCACCAATCCCATAGGTCTGTTAAAACCACACACTCACTCAGGAACTCACTCAGTCTCTACAGAGGACCGGCCTTATCATCTGCTTCCTATAGGAAGAAGGGTACCCACTGGGTAGCTATCTTAGAGTTTTATCGCTCTAAAGAGACACCATGACCAATGCAACTCTCATAAAAGCAAACATTATTCAGGACTGGCTTACAATTTCAGAGATTCAGTCCATTATCATCGTGGTGATGCACAGCCTCATGCAGGCAGACATGGTGCTAGAGGAGCTGAAAGTTCTACATCTCTATCCAAAGTACAGCTAAGGAGACGACCATTGTGTCTCATACTGGGCAGAGCTTGAGCATATATATTACCTCAAAGCCCACCTACACAGTGACACACTTCCTCTAACAAGGCCACGCCTCCTAATAGTGCCACACCCCAATGAGCCAGTCATTCAAAGACAAGAGTTTATGGGGGTCACACCTATTCAAACTACCACAGTAATCTTTTCGCTTGGAAAAGCCCATTTAAAATGCAGATGGTTTCCCCACACTCTACACACATGGTGTAGAGCAGCCAACGTTGGAGGGTCTCAGAATGAGGACAATGCTAATGGCCTGCAGTGTCCAAGTTGGCTTTGTGTAGCTAACTCCGACCAGACTCAAGAGTCAGATAGCTGTATAACCAGGAGGACCCATAATGGTCATGGGCTTAGTGGCTACAGCACCACCAATGGCCGTAGCTGAGACACGTACTATTTATCATCTCAGGTGCTGGGACCCATCTGAGTGAGACAGGAAAAGTTAGGCTCAGGGAAGGAGGCAGCTGACATTCAGAGGAAGCGGAAGTGCAATCATTTTTCATTTCCCTGCTCATCTGTTCCTCTTCCTCCTCCTCCAGATCACACCTCTTCGGCTCCCTGGTGCTCCCGAGTTTGCTGCTTGTTGTCTTGATTGATTTTATGTACATGGGTGTTTTGCCTGCATATAAGTCTGTCTACCATATGCATGCGTGCTGTGCTCCTGGAGGCCAGAAGAGGGCGCCAGATACCCCCAGAACTGGAGTTTAGACAGTTGTGAGTCGCCTTGTGGGTGCTGGAAATTGAACCCAGGTCCTCTATGAGAATAGTCAGTGCTCTCAACGGCTGACCCATCTCTCAAGCCCTGTTTGTTTGAGACAGGGTGCCATGTAGCTCAGGCTGGCCTAAAACTCACTATGTAGTTGAGGATGGCCTTGTATTTCAGTCTTCCTGCCTCCAGCTCCCCGAGCACTCGATTATAGGCAAGTGCCACCATGCCTACTTCCTAGCTTGCTCTTGAACTCCATCCCCCTCGCTCGCTCTCTACCTAGATCTACATGAACAAGAACTGACCAATCAGTTGTCCTTTCTACCCCCTCCTACCCCACCCCCACTGGTTTAAGGACTGAAGGACTGTCATACTTGAGTTATGGTGGGGATTGTAGTACTTGGATATAGCTTTAGGAGTTGAAGCCTTGGTCCCCAACTGGACATAGGCACTATTGAAAGGTGATTGGCTTGTAGGGATGCTAAATTCACTATGGAGCAATTCACTGATGAGTTCTTTACCAACTGGAAGAAGTAGGTCACTAGGCACATCCCCGGTACAGTACTTTCTTTTTACCTCTGTGGTTTCTGGTTGTTGTGAAGCGAGCAGACCCGCTCTGACCCATCCTCCAGGAACTGCTATCACCACGCTCTGTGTCACCACAGCCCATAACAGCAGAGCAAGCAACCGTGGACTGAAACTTCTGAGCTCATGAGCTGAAATAACTCTTAAGTTGTTAACATCAGACATTTGGTCATTACAACAACAGGCTACCTAATACAAAGTCAACCCACTGTAAGTTGGAAGGAGACATCTATAATGAATTCCTTACACATAACTTACTGAACGTCCCAGCTGAGCAACAAAGTCCACTGCAGTCTCTGCTGCTCCTCGTGACGCTGAAGCTATGTAGGAGACACAGCTTGCAGCTGCCACCACCCAGATGCGAGAGAGAAGACCTGGTTATACATCGCTAGCCTTGTGTTATAGTTAGCTACCATCAACTTTACATAAACCCGAGAAGAGTTAGAACCTCATTGAAGAATCACCTTTATCAAATCGGCCCCTGAGTGTGTCTGCGAGTATTTTCTCCCTTGACAACTGGTGTGAGAGGCCCCAGAGCATTGTGGGTAGCTGGGCCTGAGCAGTATAAGAAAGCTAGTTGGGCAAGCCAGTAAGCAGTGTCCCTTCATGTTTTCTGCTTCCATTTCTGCCTTGGCTTTCCTGGAGGATGGGCTGTGACACAGAAGTGTAAGTTAAAATAAACACCTTTTCCTCCCCTAAGCTGGTTTTGGTCAGTGTTTTGATCACAAGAGAAAAGCAAACGAAGACACCATAGAATAGATTAAAATTCAAAACCCATTGTATGATCTCTTCAGAAGGTGTTTGTTTTCATACTGCTTTCTTTTTTAGAAGTATTCCTTTATTTTTATTTCATGTGTATTTTTGCCTGCTTGTTAGACTCTGTACAACATGCATGCAGTATCAGCGGAGGCCAGAAGAGGGCGGCAGATCTCCAGGAACTAGAGTTACAGAACAGGGGCTGAGAATTGAACCCAGGTCCCCTGGAAGAGCAGCAAGTGATCTTCACTGGGGAGCCATCTCCCCAGGCCCTGTACTGTCTTCTCTTTCTAGCCATCAGCAGTATGCTAGGCTGAGCTGGTGACGTGAAGAACAGGCAATGAGACAGTGGAGCATGGGGTAGCCAAGTTCTGCTGAGACGGTGGAGCATCGGGTGGCCAAGCTGGCATTTAAGCTGAGGATTTTTAACTTGAACCCTTGTCCTCTGGGGCCATCGGTAGCGTGAGAGAGCCTTTGAGCTGAAGTTCCAGACTCTGGCAGAGGCCGTAGGGTCAAGAGATTCCCAAACACTAAGTTGATAGAATGTTAACTCTGAATGTGGCTTTCAGCAGACTTAGTTCTTCGCATCTTTAGACAGAGGAGGAGTGCCTTAGTTACTCCCACGTTGCTGTGGTAAAATACCCTGACAGAAGCAACTCAAGAGAGAAAAGATTTAGTTCAGTTGACAGTCCCTAGGGGGCCTGACTTGTGAGGGAAAGCACAGTAGCAGAATCAGGAGGCAGAGAGTGAATGGGAATGGGGCGGGGCTAGAAAGCCTCAGAGCCCGCCTCCAGTGGGCTACTTCTTCCAGTGAGCCCCACCCCTTCAAGATTCCAACAGCTTTGCCAAACAACGCCACCTGCTGAGCAACAAATGTCCAACACATAAACGTATAAGGGACATTTCTTTTGTTGTTGGTGGTGGTGGTGGTTTTTCGAGACAGGGTTTCTCTGTATAGCCCTGGCTGTCCTGGAACTCACTTTGTAGACCAGGCTGGCCTCGAACTTAGAAATATGCCTGCCTCTGCCTCCTGAGTGCTGGGATTAAAGGCGTGCGCTACCACGCCCGGCTCATGAAGGGACATTTCTTATTCAAACTGCTGGGAGATCTACCTCTGGTGCTGTTAGACACAGGTTTCACGATTAATGTTAAAGTTCTTCTTGTAAGTATGCCTTTTGAGGTTTACTTTCTTGTAAATGAGCAACTATGGTGGGACATGGGGGTGATTTGATTCCCTAATTGACAGCTATACAGACTATCCTGGAACCCTGGCTGCCTAGAATGAAGAAAAGCGAATCAAGCAGACAGCCAGACTAACATTATAGCACCAGCTGTTCTGAACATCCATTCCACAGATGTCTTGAGGAAGCAGTATGGCAATCGCAGCCATAGTCCTATGACAGGAAGATTGAAATTCCCCTGAAGTCGTTCTCATACCAGGCAAAGGGGAAATACTTTCCAGTGGACTACCGGAGGGACAGCAGTGACTTTTGCCATGACCAGTGTAAACACAATCCTTCATTTGCACAAAGGCCTACTGGTGATTGGTTCTAATCTTCTGGCAAAATAAGTTGATTGTCTGTCACAGCTCACTTCATGGGCCGTCCAGGAAACACCCTCCTGTGCTGTCCCTGGGGGTGTGACATTAAACCCAATAAAACGATCCTCTCAGGTGTTCTTTTCTGGCCTCTCTTGAGAGCTATCTGTAGTAGGCTGGCCTGAACTGGTAGACGGAGGGAAGCAGAGGTGTTGGTGCAGATATCCGAATGTCAGCGGCAGAAAGGACAGATCATCTGCTGGAGGGCTGATACCCGAATGTCAGCAGCAGTGGGGGCAGATCATCTGGCTGGGGGCTGCAGAGGCAGCAGAGCTAGGGGACTGACAGCTTTGACAGGCGCAGGAGTACTGGAGCTACATTGGAGACTGGCTAGTGGCCACAGGAGTAGTGAGCAAACACGGCAGTAGTGGTAGACCCTACAGGAATTGCTGGTGGCCTTGAAAGGGCAGAGATGGGGCTGGTAAGAGCAGCCTTAGAGTGACAGTGGAGAGGGAATGACAGCGACAAGATCACAGCAGAGAGGTAGAGTGGAGGTGACACATCAGCAGTGGCAGCGGCAGGCACTGTGGCAGAGTACCAAGAGCAGTAACACTAGTCTCTTGTCTAGGGCTGCACAGGAGTAGAAACCCTCATTACTGTAGGGCTAAACATTACTGGGTCCCGGGGGATCCTAGCAGACTCCACCCAGCCCTGCCTTGCTCACCATGGTCCTGGCTCATTGCTGTCCCCTGCTCAGCGCTGCCCCACCCACTGCCGCCAAGAAGCCAAGGTTACAGAAACCCTAGAACACAGTAGAAAAGTGTCTCTTGACCTACCACAAGTTTTCCCCATATAAGGCTCATATGCTTGAATTTTTGATCCCCAGCTGGTGGAACTGTTTGAGAAGGATTAAGGGGGGTGGCCTTGTTGGAGGAGGTATGTTACTGGGGGGTGGACTTTGAGATTTCAAAAGACTTGAACTTGAGCCACCCCAGTCCCAGTGATTCATATTCTCTCTCTCTCTCCCTCTCCCTCTCCCTCTCCCTCTCCCTCTCCCTCATCCTCCCCCTCCCCCTCTCTCCACCATCCCTCCCTCTTTCCCCTCTCCCCCTGCAGATCAAGACATAACCCCTCAAGCTGTTCTTATACCATGCCTTTGCTCTGCCACTATGGACTCAAAAACAAAAGTAACTAAGACTGAGCCCCACTTAGCATCAAGACTGATTCTATAAAAAGCACAAAATGTGACAGTCAAGATTGTCACAACCTCCCTGTGGGTATAAGCGGGTCCCAACAGCTAGGTCTTAATACCCCTGTTAATTCTGCACAGGGACTCTGCTGGTATCTAAGATGGCAAAAGGCACCTGTCTATAGGAGCTCCATCAGTAATGTGAATGTGTGAACCCAGCCAAGTGTGAGTCAGGAGATGGAAGAATCCCACCTCTTTTTTTTTTTTTTTTTTTTTTTTTGGTTTTTCGAGGCAGGGTTTCTCTGTATAACCCTGGCTGTCCTGGAACTTACTTTGTAGACCAGGCTGGCCTCAAACTCAGAAATCTGCCTGCCTCTGCCTCCTGAGTGCTGGGATTAAAGGTGTGCGAATCCCACCTCTTAACTAACACAGGCCAGCTGGGTATGTGAGTCTTCTCTTCAGTTCCTAGTACACAGAAAGCTGAGGCAGGGGGATTTGACATTCAAAACCACCTTGGGCTCCCAGTGAAACTTTGTCTCAACAAACTAAAACCAGACAAACTAAAAAGCGAGCATAACAAAACAAAAACAAAAACTACAGCTGCAGAGATGCTCAATGGTTAAGAGCCTTTGCAGCTCAGGGCACCAGCCCAGATCGGAAGGAACCCATGCCACTGGTCTGGTGGAGCTCCTGCATGCCTGGGTCCCACTGGTCCCAGTTACTCCCTGGTGTTGGGGCAGATGTTGTGTCCTCTTCAGTTCTGATCCTATGATCCCGGGCGTGTTAGAGCACCTGAGAGTGGCACTTCCTCTGGGTGTTGTTGGACTGGCTGCAGAGTTTACAACCAAGGTCTGCTCAGGGCACCTGCCCAGACCGGAAGGCTCAGGATCTGCTCTTAAGGAAGTGTTGTGAACAGGGCTGGGAACCCGCTGGGTGAGGCTTTAAAGGTGATGTCTTTCCTCCAGTTAACACATCTACCTCAGAGGTTCCCGCAGAGAGGCTGAAGAAATATAAGTACTGAGGCAAAGAAATGTCTTTGCAGCAACAACAGAGGATTGCTTCCAGCCTACAACTTCAGAAGACCAGGAAAGATGAGCAGGTGCTAAAGAGAAGAAAGAACGAACTGTTCCCCACACATTTCTTCGGAATATCACATGGACTTTGTCCAGCTTATGCTGAAACAAAAATCCACACCCTTGTGAGGATCTGTGAGGCAGATGCTACCTACTCTCTGTCAGCCCCTGCTGCACTGTGATAATTAGATCCTCTCAGTTACCTGCTGGGCCCTGTGCTATCTGACTGAGGGTGGCAAAGAGTACGTCCATCATGTGGTGACCACCAGCATCCTACCCGGGCTTGTAGAGCCTAGGACCAGCTCAGAACTCAGTGTCTTGACCCCTTGTCTCCACACTATGGGCAGCATTGTGGCTGGAACAGACGAACAGACCCAAATGGCCATTGATGCTGGCATGTTGAAGATGTTGGGCCAGGTCCTGAAGCACCCAAAGTCCTCCATCTACATGCTGGCTTCCCGGACTGTGAGCAACGTGGCCGCTGGGCCCAGACACCACATCGAGCAGCCGATTTTGTGTAACTTGCTGCCTGTTTTGATAGACCTACTAAGGAATGCAGAATTAAAAGTCCAGAAAGAGGTTGTGTGTACCGTGGCTAACATGGCAACTGGGGCCTCTCAGGGCCAGCTGACTCTGCTTGCCCACTCGGGAATCTCGGAGCCAATGCTGAGTCTGCTCACTGCTCCAGACACGGATGTTGTCATTGTCATCCTTGACACCGTTTCTTTTTTTTTTTTTTTTCCCTTGTTTTTTTGAGACAGGGTTTCTCTGCATAGCCCTGGCTGTCCTGGAACTCACTTTGTAGACCAGGCTGGCCTAGAACTCAGAAATCCGCCTGGCTCTGCCTCCCAAATGCTGGGATTAAAGGCGTGCCCCACCACGCCCATCTTGACACCATTTCTTATGTCCTCCAGCTAGACAATCTACAGGAGAAGAAAAGGCTGTGTTTTCAGATAGAGGAAGTTGGTCCTTACCGCACCACCACAACACTTACATCAGCAATGGTGTCCTGGACGCCACTGAGAAATATTTATGTGAGGAGGAAGATGATGACCGTTTGCCCAGGCCTGGGCTAAGAGTGTGACTACGCAGAGAACTAAGACATCTCACACACCGGATTTCAGCTGGAGTACCGATCAGTCTTGGACTTCCACACGACTTCTGGTGATAGCACGGACCACGAACATCCACACGGTCTCTGGTGGCAGTACAGATCTCGGACATCAGCTGGGCCCTCTGCCACAGCAAGAACCACGGACAACACCATAGCCCTCTACAGCAGCACAGGCCAGTTACATCAACATGGCTTCAGGGGGCAGCACAGACCAGACACAGTGGCATGACCTTCAGTGGTAACACAGGCCACCAACATTAATACCTCCCCCAGCCGCAGCAGGACCATGGACCCAAGCACGGGCTGGGCTGCAGTGGTCAAATATACACAGCTAACAGTATTTACCAGCTGAGGAGTCTAACTGACTAGGGACTGTGTTTTTTTGTTTTCGTGGCTGTTGCTAATCTTTTTTGTTAGTCTGCTTTATTTGGGGAATTGAGCCTCTGCTGCTGGTGTAGACCTGAGTTCAGGGTTCAGTCTCTACCACCCACATGGTACTCTTGATGCTTTGAAACTCCAGTTTCAGGGGATCTGATGCCCTGGTCTAGATTCTGTGAACACTGTGAATGACCACGGTGCACAGCTATGCCTGCAGGTGAAACACTCACACAAATACAATATAAATCAATCAAGCAAGCAAGCAATCAGCATATCAACAAATGAATGAGTCAACCTCTTAGCTCAGCATGAAGTCAAGAGACATTGAGTGTAGTTTAAGCATATATCCTGGGCTGATATGCAGCTATGATAATGAAAACAGTATCACTCATTCCTTTCCCAGTGAATCCGCCCTTTCAGTGTGAGGGAGCAATGGCCATAGCATCTGCTTTCCTTAGAAGCTTGTAGTCTGAGTTGGGGAGCATCAATAAGAGCAAGAGTGGACAGAGCAGCTGCTCCTCCAGGGATGGGCCCAGCCTAGGCTCCCCTAGCGCAGGAGAGGTGGCTACAGAGGCCACACTTTTAATTTGGTGCAGTGATCTTGCTCAGGTGGGAAACACGTGTCAGGAAAGAGAGATATCCATTAATCCCCAAAACTATCTGCCCCATAATCCTCTTGGTTTGACTGTGTGAACCCCCAAAGGCATCTGTGACCTCTTCCTGTGCCATTCAGGAGGGGCACCTGATTCGACTGTTAATTTGCGCTATGCAAACAAACCCACGGGCAAAGTGGCACTGTTGGCATTTAAAACGCATCATACAAAAAAAACCGAGAGAACAGTGCACTGAGGAATAAAAGGGCCTGTCAATCAGCCACGTCCTTCTGTGCACTCAGTCTGTCGGAGCTCTGCCACCTAGACCTGATGCAGGAGCACTTCTCAATTAACAGGGACTTAATGGGAGAATGCGGTGGCTTGGTTTAAACTTTGTGGAGCCTTAGGGAGGTCCCAGACTGCAGGGTGCTTCTCTGCTGGCATAGGTCACAGCTCTTCACTCTGCTTCCCCGGGACACCTGCCTGCAAGCAGCTAAGACAAGCTGGAGAGGCGGAAAGTCAGCCCACAACAGCCTGTGTAACAGGAAACCCCTCTGTGACAGACAGGGGTCAGTGTAAAGTTTCCAGCGATGCATGTCCCCGTGCTAGTCCCTCCTCTCCTGCCAGTCACTCACCCAGTAACCCACCCAACAATGGAAGAGGCCACAGATACACATTCACAAGGGCAGCCTGTCGGAAGTGAGATCAGAAGAGACACATTCTGGCTCCTACCATTCCACAGAGCACGTGATCAGGAGTGGTTTCTGCAGGAACTGGGTCTGCCACTTCCTGATGGGCCAGGTCCATAAGTTACGAACTTGGTAGCTTGAACCCAAAGAAAGGGTGGGAGGCTGGACATAGATTTAGCTATCTCTGACCACAGAGTCACCTAGACCCTCCGGCTGACCTTGTGCTGTGGTACCATGATGCCCACTTTCTTGGTTTCTAGGAGTTTCTTCACACACCCATGACTAGAGGGAAGAGTGAGTGGAATCCTGCTTCAGGTCTTTCACACAGCTGCTTACATCTGCCGTATGTGATTTGAATTGTTTCAAGACATTTTTTTCCCTCATTCAGTGTCCCCTTACCCAACCCACTGTCCCAGCAATGGTTGTTGAGGCTGCCAGTGGGCATACGTGCTGGAGAGTCCAGAGAAAGGTCTTTGTTTCTCCAAGTTAAGGTCTTTCTGCTCTTGAGAAACATAGGAAAAAATAACCATAGGCTGAGGAAGGGGAGACTCTGTTAAGAAATAGTCACACTTGCTGTCCTGCCATGACCACCACTGGGACCTATGAGTGGGTCACCTCATTTGTAGGAGGAGCCCCAGTGTCTCACTGTGGGGAGTTGTTGTGGGTTGTCCTGATGCTGTTTGTATTCCTGATGTTAATTCTACTTCCTTAAGAGGGGTTGCTCCTCTCTCCTCAAGAGCAGTCCATCTGTCCATCACATACTCAGGGGATCTCATGTGAACCTTCTCCCTGTTTTAAATGGTAAATAAAGGCTAGAGCCTGTGATTGGGCAATGGAAGGGAAAGGTGGGACTGGAGGTTTAAGAATGGGGGCAGGGAGAGAGAGAAGAGGAGGAGAGGGGAAGGAGAGAGGACTAAAGAGGAAGAGGAAGAGAAGGAGGAGGAGGAGGAGGAGGAAGAGAAAGAGGAGGGGACCATGATGGAGCAGAACCACATGGCCAGGAGAAACCGCAAGTAGAAAAAGGTCTTATAGCTAGGATATAAGTTAGTATAGTGTTAGATCTGCCCAGTCTAGGCTTATAGATTATGATTATAATAACTGGATTGTGTTTTCTTTTTTCTTATCATATGGGCTTATTGAGGTTGAAAACTCCAGCAACAGGGAGTGAACATCGGTACAGATTACTTCATCCCTTGTAGTCCACCATCTTTGGTTCTAGAGACGTTGAATTAGAACCAGATGTGGTATTACAGACCTATAATGTCAGCACTTGAGAGGCTGAGGCAGGAGGATTGTGGGTTTGAAGCCATCGTGAGCTACACTGGAAGGTTCCTGTCAGGAACCAATAAACAACACCTCAAGCTAGAAAGGACTTCAAAGAGAAACGTCTGTGATTTCGTAGAAGGAGAAGGGAGGTGTAGACCTCTCACTGGGAATTAGTTATCCTTGTTTGGAGCGGTCTTCTGAGTAGGGCTGTGCCCAAGGAGAGGGGGCTCAAGGCAGTGGAGAGGTACCCTAAAGATAGCTCCAGGTGTTTTCTTAACTTTACGGGTAGATAAATGGGTTAGCCAGGCAGACAAACCTGTATTAAAGACATTCTGAAAAATCAACTTGAGAAGATTTGAGGAAATCAATTATGCTCCGCTGTGTCCACTGAGTCTGCATAAACCAGGCTGGCTAGTTAGCAAACAACTCCTGGTCTACAGCTCCTCCCATCTCCTCACTGGTGACAGTCACTTTAGTAACTGAGCCGTGGAGTGGGGCCAGGCCAGAATGAAAGGCATCAGAAACGAGGCTTATCCAAATGAAAACTAATTTGTTTGTTGCTCAACAAAGACCAAAATCACCTCAGCACTACACCAAATGAAAACTAATTTGTTTGTTGCTCAACAAAGACCAAAATCACCTCAGCACTACACCAAATGAAAACTAATTTGTTTGTTGCTCAACAAAGACCAAAATCACCTCAGCACTACAAGGCTGGTGAGACATCAGAAAACAGTTTATGCCTCTCATTTCCTCCTTAGGTTAGATATGGAAATAGCAGAGCCAGACACCTCCATTCCCATGGATGGTATTCCAGGCACAGAGGCAATGAGCGGGTCACTCAAGGAGCAAATCAGAGTGGGTGCGGTCCCCACGGGGTGACAGAGTCCACATGCAATAAGCAAACAGTGAGTGGGAAATACCAGCCATGTAGAGAGTCAGGGAGCATTCTGTTGTGCTCTGGGTGTTCCCCACACAACAGGGCAAGAAGCTAAAGGGTCTAAATTAACCTTAAAAGCAGACCAAGTTCATGGTCAAAAGAAAAATAAGACTTAAGACCATGTTATGCCCCTTAGCACAAAAAGCAGGCAGGCTGTAGGGAGGACACTGGGGGAAAGGACAGGATTGGCCCTCCGGTAAAGTGGTGCAGGAACCTTAGAGTTTATGAACTCAAGAAGATCTGTCAGAGTGGGACTATAGCTCAGAATGCATGAAGTCCTAGGTTTAGTACACAGCTCAGCACAACAGGCAGGGAGGGCGGGACCATAATATAAATAAGTCCACACACCCACCAGAATGATCTTTTCTAGAGCTGTGGCCTGACTGTGCTGCCCAGACTGAATTCTAAGTCTGGGGCTCAAGTGAGCTCCCTGCCTCAGTTTCTTGAGTTGTTGGGACTCATGAGATACCACCATGACTGCTAAGTGTAGAGAGACTAACTTTGTCCTTTGCGACAAAGCCCAACAAGGTATGGGTACAAGCCAGACTCTGTCGACACAGCCGTGTCACTGCTGTGACAAAATGCTTGACATAAGCAGCTTAAAAAGAGGAAAGGTTTCTTTTGGCTCACAGTTTCAGAGACCTCATTCATGGCCACTCAGCTCCATTGCTTGTGGACTCAGTGTGGTGAGGCAGAGCATCATTGCCACACTGGTGAAGGAGGAAAGCTATTCAACTGGCGGTCAGGAAACAGAAAGAGAAGGTCATTAAAGGAGTACCAGGAAGTGAAATGGAGCAAAATCTTGTGTTCTAGGAGATAAAGATTAAGGGAGTGGGACCTTGGGGCAAGATCCTACTCAGCTAAATCCATATGCAGATCCATATGTGTGATGGTTTGTATATCCTTGGACCAGGGAGTGGCACCATCTGAAGGTGTGGCCTTGTTGGAATAGGTGTGACCTGGTTGGAATGGGTGTGTCACTGTGGGTGTGGGTATAAGATCCTCACCCTAGTTGCCTGGAAGTCAGTCTTCCACTAGCAGCCTTTGGATGAAGACATAGAACTCTCGGCTCCTCCTGCGCCATGCCTGCCTGGATACTGCCATGCTCCCACCTTGATGATAGTGGACTGAACCTCTGAACCTGTAAGCCAGCCCCAATTAAATGTTGTTTTTTATAAGACTTACCTTGGTCATGGTGTCTGTTCACAGCAGTAAAACCCTAACTAAGACAATATGGCTGTCTGAAAATTGCTATATAGACAAGGCTAGCTTTGAACACACAGATAGCTGCCTGTTTCTGCCTTCGAGTGCTGAGATTAAAGGTGTGCACTGGGGCTGGTGAGATGGCTCAGTGGGTAAGAGCACCCGACTGCTCTTCCGAAGGTCCAGAGTTCAAATCCCAGCAACCACATGGTGGCTCACAACCATCCCTAACGAGATCTGGCGCCCTCTTCTGGAGTGTATGAAGACAGCTACAGTGTACTTACATATAATAAATAAATAAATAAATAAATAAATAAATAAATAAATAAAAAATAAAGGCGTGCGCCACCACGCCCGGCTTGGGTCTCCATTTTCCCTTCTTAGAATTGGGAACAAAACACCCAGGGAAGGAGTTACAGAGACAAAGTTCGTAGCTGTGATGAAAGGATGGACCATTTAGAGACTGCCGTATCCAGGGATCCATCCCATAAGCAGCTTCTAAACGCTGACACCATTGCATACACTAGCAAGATTTTGCTGAAAGGACCCAAATATAGCTGTCTCTTGTGAGACGATGCCGGGGCCTAGCAAACACAGGAGTAGATGTTCACAGTCAGCTATTGGATGTATCACAGGGCTCCCAATGGAGAAGCTAGAGAAAGTACCCAAGGAGCTAAAGGGATCTGCAACCCTATTGTTGGAACAACATGATGTACTAACCAGAACCCCGGAGCTCTAGCTGCATATGTATCGAAAGATGGACTAGTCGGCCATCACTGGAAAGAGAGGCCCATTGGACTTGCAAACTTTATATGCCCCAATATAGGGGAATGCCAGGGCCAAAAGAATGGGAATGGGTGGGTAGGGAAGTGGGGGGCGCTATGGGGGACTTTTGGGATAGCATTGGAAATGTAACTGAGGAAAATATGTAATAAAAATATTAAAAATTTAAAAAAAATAAAAAAAAAATAAAAAAAAGGTGTGCACTGTCATCTCCAGTTGTTGTTTTTGTTTGCTTGCTTCTTTAAAAGTCAGGGACTCCCTATATAGACCAGGCTGTCCTGGAACTTACTAAGTAGACCAGGCTGGCCTTGAACTCATGATCCTCTTGCTTCAGTCTTGAATGTTGGCATTATGGATGTGTGCCACCGTACCTGCCTGTTCATACTGTTTCCAAAAGAGTCTACTGTGCAACAACCTCAGAGTTCAGTCACCACAGCTCTCAACTGCATCAAGAAGCTACTTGAGTGACTCTTCTCAGTGTGTCACATCCGTGGCTTGCAGGCCACATGCATGTTGGGTTGCTATAAATAAAGCCACTGAATGCGTAGACGATAATTTTATATTGCAATGTCAAAAGGCATCTAAGCGTGGGTAAGAGCGAGTCATTGTTTTCACATAATGACTATGCTAATGTTTTGTATCTGAGATCAAATGTAGCAGCAAACAGGGAGGAATTACTCCTGTCAGAGCAGAGTTGTGGAGTGTCCATGGCAGAAAGCTTGGGGGGGAAACTGACCCCATGATGGACAGGAAACAAGAAGGGAGAAAGCCTGGCTCCTCCTTTCCTGTTTCAATCCATTTGGGCCCCCAGCCTGGGGGATAGTGCCTCTCACATTCAGGGTGGGTCTTCTCTCCTTGGTTAACCCTCTTTAGAAACACTCTCAGAGACACACTCCCCACTCAGAGGGTGAGCTGACAGCCTGAGTTACAGAATCCTGGTAATCGTAAGTGAGGGTGTAGTGAAACCACGGACCTGGACCACCGTGTGGGGAGAAAGAAAGGTTTATTGAGGATCAAACTCCGAGGCTATCTCTTGGGAGGGGCAGAGAGAAGCAAAATGGTGGAAACCTAAGCAGGTTTTATGCTACTCTCAACAGAGTGGGCCTTAGAGCTGGTAAAGGCTGTTCAGACTGACGGGGAACTAGATGCCCTTTGCCAGATAGTTGACCTTTGGGGTGGATTAAAGATGGTTTCTCGTAAAAAGAAATTCACCTTTAAGCTTGTTTACTCAGCCAAAGTTATTTTGTTTCGAATACTGTCACCAGCACTGCCATTTTGGGGGATCACGTGGCCTAACGGTAACAATGGAAGAGAACTCTACAATGTTGTCCTTTGACACCCACCCTTGATATAATAGCAATGGATAAAAATTCTTTAAAAGACTAAGAATCATAATGGCAAATTTGCCTGATGAGTCTTTTGGAGCATATTAAGCATTGTTTTAATATTCTAAGAATATAACCTTAACATATACAAAAAATTGGGGCCTGGTTGACTCTTGGTAAGGAGTCATTGGTTAAGGGTCAAGGCTTCAAAGAAAGAATGTTTTGCCTTCATAGTTAGAACTTTATGATGAATATATATTATATAAAATAACAAAATTAAATGCCTTATTTATTTTTGTGTGGTTTTGTGTGTGTATATATGTGTGTATGCACACATGTGTGATATTGTACACTATAAAAGTACTTTTTATTTGCCTTATGTGATTGTCATCTCAGAGGCTTACTGCTGAATAAGCTCACCCTTTCTAGTTCTTTCTGAACTCTGTTTCTTTCAACTCAATTGTTCTGACTCAAATTCATCTTCAAGCTGACAGATTCAATCTGGTTTTTCTCAGCTTTTCACTGAATTGCTCTGCTTGGCCTCAAACCAACTCTGGCAACGTGTTCTACTCTTCTGGATCTTTCTTATTCTCTGCCTCCAACTGCCTTTGCTGACCTGCTCTGAACTGCATGGACTCAGGAATGAACTCCACCACACTCACTGCACCACACTCACTGCACCACACTCACTGCACTGACTCCCAACTGAATCAACTGAGCCAACTGGACTGATGCTCTTAAAGAGCTGTTTTCCCGAGAGTCAGACATATCCTATCTCTGACTCATTCTGTCAAATCTTTCTCTGATTCATCACTTTGCCTGCCCCTCAATTAGACGTAATTGTTTAGGTTAAAGGTGTATACTAAGGGTGCGACTGCATTCCAGCCAGATCACACAGACCTAGAAGGTCTTTGGATGTAGTCAGAACAGACCTGTTGTTGGACAATATTCCTCTCTAGTGCACACTTGGAGTGTAGACAGGTGCATATGCTGTGGAGACCAGATGCTGATATCAGTGTCTCTCTCGATTACTCTGCACTTTATTTTTTGAGACAGAGTCTTTCCCTGAACCTTGAGCTCAGTGGTTGGTTACACTGTCTAGTCAGCTACTTCCAGGGCTCTGCCTGTGTCTGTCTACACAGTTCTGGGGTAATAGACATGAGCTGTCATGTACAGATTTTTTTCTTTTTAATTTGGGATCTAAGGATCCAAACTCAGTTTCGGGACATAGCAAGCACTCTGCCTACTGAGTCATCTCCCTAACCCTGCTTAAGCAATTTTAAGCCATTTAGATCTGATATCAGAGCAATTAAGGGGCAGAAAATTCTGTGCTTTAGTTGAGTCATATAAAATAAACCAGCAAGACTTTTTTCTCCCTATCAGAAATCACCTTGACGATGGCACAATACAACCTAACTGACCTCCTGACCTCTGTACCTCTGGTATTTCCATGTATGCAAAAGCCCTGTGTTTGTTGGTGGGTGAAGAACTCAGTCTGAGACCTCATTGGAGTCTATGTTAATATGCTTGGTGTCCTTTAACAGCCACTGATGGCTCCAGCCTGGGCATCCAGTTGAAACCGCCCCCGTGAACTTGGCTCTTATAACCAAGTGCTCACTCAGTATCTTCCCTTGGATGTTGTCACATCAAAACAAGCAGATCCAGTTATCTCCGTGTACCGACTCCTAGATTGGTACTCGGATGTGCCACTCTACCAGATGGACAGGTGTAACCTCAAAGCCAGTTCCTCCTCATACCCCACATTTAATTGTCACCTTACCTAATTGTCAGCTCCAGAGTGCTACCTTGCACATTTGTTACATTGCCTTCTCTTCTTGTTCATTTGGGTCATTGTGACAACCCTGTGGTAATCAGCTCTCTGCCACCATGACAAAGGGACTTGAGAAAGTCAAGCTAAGGGAGAGAGAAAGGATTTGGGGTCATAGTTTCTTGCCCATGGTCACTTGGCTCTATTGTCCCCGGGCAGTGATGAGACACAGCATTGTGGAAGGAGTATGCAATGGAGCACAGACACTTACCCCATGGCAGCAAGACACAAAGAGAAAGGGTCCAAGGACAAGACACACCTTCAATGTCATGTCCCTAGTGGCTAGGCCCCACTTCTTAAGATTCCAACCATCTCCCCATAGCATCACCAGCAGGGGAACCAAACCTTCAACATATGGGCCTTTGCAGGCAGTTAAGAACTAACTCAACTCCTAATTGGTGTCTCCCTGTTTGCTTTTTGAACACAGTCAATAGAATCAGACCAGATCTGACTTAGACTTGTTGGCTGAAACTCCCACTGTTTCCTATATATGTCCCATAACACTATGTACCATTGTGTGGTGGTTTAACTATGCCTAGCACAGAGAATGGCACTATTTTGGAGGTGTGGCCTTGGAGTAGGTGTGTCACTGTGGTCATGGGTTCAACCTAGCTGCCTGGAAGCCAGTCTTCTCCTGTCTGCCTTCAGATGAAGATGTAAAACTCTCAGCTCTTCCTGCACCATATCTGCCTGGATGCTGCCATGTTCCTGCCTTGATGATAATGGACTGAACCTCTGAACCTGTAAGCCAGCCCCAATTAAATGTCTTTATAAGAGTTGCCTTGGTCATGGTGTCTCTTCACAGCAGTAAAACACTAACTAAGGCATGGTGGTTCTCCACCTTCCTAATGCTGTGACCCTTTAATACAGTTCCTCATGTTGTACTGACCCCTCCCCCCAGCATAAAATTAATTTCATTGCTACTTCATAACTGTAATTGTGCTACGGTTACAAATTATAATGTAAATAGCTATGTTTTCTGATGGTCTTAGGTAATCTCTGTGAAAGCGGTCATTCCATCCCCAAAGGGGTCAAGACTCACAGGTTGAGAACTGTAGCTCCTTCCTGATTCTAGGCACAGTAGCTTCTGTATTCTTTCAGATAGGGTCTCACCATACAGCCCTGGCTGGGCTGGAACTCTTTATGTAGACCATACTGGTCTGAAAATCATAGAGCTCTGTGCTTCTCTGCCTCCTGACAAATAGAATTAAAAGCAATCACCACCATGCCTGGCTGGCACCATCATACCTGGCTGGCACCCGTGCTCTCCTTTGACCACTCAGAGCGCAGGACCTCTGTTACACCCTCTGCCAGGGAACTCCCCTTTCTAAACAGCTATGAGACTCACTCTCAGGATGCTCTGTCTGTACCCACACTCCCTTTTGCTCTGCCCACCTCCATTTCCACCCCATCCCTTTTTGGCAGCTCATCTCAACCATGAAACAAGCCACATGTTCACTCACCTACCTTGAACATTTTCTGACTCCCAGACCTGAAGCTCTCTCCATGAATGTAGGAAGGCTTGTCTGTTGTCCATAGCTGGCCCTTAGATCTGTAAGAACACACACACACACACACACACACACACACACACACACAGGATATTCAACAAGTACTTGAAGAAATGAACAAGTCACTCTCTTGTGTCACTCTGGGGAGTGGAGCTTACTATCCCCTATGCTCTGTTGTGGAAGGACTTCTTTGAGTGGCTTCCTTGCCCTGCTCTCCCTGTGGCCCGTTTGCCTGTTTGCCTGTTTGCCCGTTTGCTTGCTGTTTGGCACTTAGCACCTGCCAAGCGGTCCCTGGCTGTGCCCACATCTTTGTTCCAACATCTGTTCTGTCTTTTGCATTGCACTGAGGAGATGTGTCCTGAGCCAAAGGGCAGGGAGGTGTACAGGCCAGCCAGGGGTTGGGTGGTCACAGGCTCAGCCCGAGGGGCAGCCACTGCAGTGCCCAGACCAGGTGGGGATTTAGGTTTCTTAAGAGAAACTGGAAGTTTGGGTTACTGTGTTTGAGACAGACTTCTCGTGAAGCTCAGGATGGCCTCACATTCACTATGCAGCGGAGGATAGCCTTGAACTTTCAGGTGACCATATCTAGCTTGGTTTTATTGTTTTTATTTTATTTATTTATTTATTTATTTATTTATTTATTTATTTTGGTTTTTCGAGACAGGGTTTCTCTGTGTAGCCCTGGCTGTCCTGGAACTCACTTTGTAGACCAGGCTGGCCACGAACTCAGAAATCCGCCTGCCTCTGCCTCCCAAGTGCTGGGATTAAAGGCGTGCGCCACCACGCCCGGCTTATTGTTTTTAAAGAATAGGTTTCTTAGCTTTGAAAAACAGAAAACTGTAATATTTCTCAGCAAATAAGGTAGGCTTGTTTTGTTTTGTTGTTTTGTTTTCTGAGATAGATTTTCTCTGTGTAAGTGCCCCGGCTATCCTGAAAATGGTTCTGTAGACCAGATTGGCTTCAAACTCAGAGACCCACCTGCCCATGCCTCCCATATGCTAAAGGAGTATGTCACTACTGCTTGGCTAGCAAATAAGGTTTTAATTAATGGCATCCTAAGAGACACTAGTTTGTGACTTCCCTGTACTCTGCTGACCCTGCCGCTGCCGCCTGGGTTGTCCCTGAGATGGAATTCATCAAGAGTTGCTATATTGCAGGAAAAATTTTATCTTACGGTCTCATTGTTTTACAGCAATCCTAGTAAGTGAAGACCTCTGTTTCCAGAATCCAGGGTTGTCTTTTTCTAAGGAGCATGTGTCACACGCAGGCAGTCACGCCTGTGGGAGGGAAGCCTTAGCCTGGTGCCTTTGAGAGGGAGCTAAACTAAGGGGATGAAGACCAAAGGCTGAGCAGTGATGTGGGCATTGGGCAGAGGCGAAAGAGGATGCAGGTCCTGTGGAGGTTTTTATTTACCAAGAGCTGTGGCGCTTCCATGTTGGCTCTCTCCTTGGTCTCCTTACAGCATCTTTAGTACACATCCTCATAGATGATGGACTGTTGTGTCCATGGAATCTCTTCTGTGGGAGCTTGATGGAAAAGGTGCCATCTGCCCGAGTCACTGTGTAAACAGCAAGAGGAGGAGGTAGTCAGTCTCTTCCTGTTCCAGAGTCAGGCCTCAGTTTCCCCTCGGGTGCCCATCTCATCACATGTTCTATTTTATAAACTCAAACTGGCCCCAGGAAAGTATCTGTGCATTTAGAATTAAAGCCTTTTTTTTTTTTTTTCATACCAGCAACTAGCTGGGACTCAGTCAAAAGCAGGGTGTGGGCAGGGCTTGACGGGCTCTGTTCTTAATGTGCGTGTGTCTGGAAACCAGGGAGGATCCGTGTCAGGGCTGTGGGCCACTGAGGATTGCTCTGGCTTGGTAGGGACAAATGCAGAAGGGGCTGGGACTCCAGGGTCCACTGTGTCTAATTCTAAGCACAGGTCCTTGTTTTCCCTTTGAGATTGAGTCTTGCTATGTAGCCCAGGCTGGCCTCAAACTCAGTCCTCTTGCCACCAGCTCCAGGGTTTCTGAGTTTACAGCCACACCATCAGCCACACTGATACTTGTTATCCAAGGGCACCACTCTGGCTTCCAAAGGCTTGCCTGCAAATCTTAAAATTTACCAGACGGTGGCTGACAGGAATTCTCCTGTGGGTTGGCCTGTCCTTGGCTCCCTTGAACTGGACCTTTTGGGAGAGCAAAGAAAGCCTAGTTCTTCAAGGGTGGTCTAGTGGTTAGAATACTAGTGGTTATTAGTCACAAAGCTGTAGTGTCTGTACAGCCTTGGCTTAGTCTCCTCTTGGTGACAGCCTTTCTCTTTGCTCCACTTTGGTTAGGACCTGCGAGGCTGCTATGGACAGTAAACTTGTTCCCATGTAGCTATTCTTGAGTAGAGTGGTTTCTGGACTCCTGCCTAGGCGCTCAGGAGGCAGCTGGAACAGTCTCAGGGAGCAAGCCCTACTTTCCAGATACCTGTTAATGTTTCATGAAGAACATCTGCTCCTTTGTGAATACCAAAGATTCCACAAACAACTCTGACCTTCACTGAGCCTTCTTCTCAGCCATACCCCACCAGGTTCCTGACTCCTAACATCAAGCGGCCCTCAGCCACTCCCCTATCACCATACCCAGTCATCCCAGGGTTTCCAGCTGTGGCATAGCAAAATCCCTCTGCAAAGTTACCCTACTTGGGAGCACAGGGTCCCCAACAGCCTCTGAGACTTTCAGCTCTTCCCAAGCATCAAGTGAACTCAGGTACAGGTGCCCAGTGGGCTCTGCGTGCAGCCCCAGGCTTCCTGGCCACCTGTACACCGCTTCCCTCCAAACATCCACTTGAGTGTCCAACCACAGTTAAGGCCATGATAAAGTGCTAAAGCCCTGTGCTTTCCTGAAAAAAAATAATCACCGAGAGCCCCCTTTGATTTCTAGGGCCATCGAGACTCCTTGCTGCCCTTCCTGTCAGGCCTGCCCTTTGAACAAGCTCACTCCATAATTTAGAGTTTGAATCTCGTTTTAAATGGCAGTTAAAAATTGTGTGTGGCAGTTCACAATGAAATTTAGCTTGACAGCTTGGACATAAAACTAAAAATAAATGACTTCACATCCAAATAATAAGTAATAACAATGTTAGCCTGCATAAGAATAGCAGGGCTGGATTCAAATACAATATTAATTTTAGGGGTATGAGTGACTGGGGAGAGTCAGAGGAAAGAAACAAATCCTTCACATAGCAACCGTCTCCTCTTATCCCCCAGGCAACCGGCTGCCTTTCACCTCCGCCGCTCGGCAATTACGTGGTGTAACGGAGGCAACGCAAATAAGCAGAAAGATTTTATTAAACCAAATGAGCAAATCATCTGCGTATTATTGCGATTTGATTGACACTGACAAGTGTCGAGCAGACTCGGATGTGAATATGATAAAGAAGCCGGCAGAAAAGCTCTTGATAATGTTACTCTTGATAAAGTTGCCTGGCCACCCTCGCTCAGCAAATAAAGCGGAGGGGACTAGAACGCATATTAATTCTCCCGGTTTGCAGCCCAGCGGAGGACGGGAGGGGAGAAAAGTTGCAATGGCTTCAGCATGTGGCATTTTATATGAATACCAAAATTGCATTCATGATTCACACAGACTTTACGATAATATATTAATATTAAAACTAAAGGTCACCCCACATAACAGTTAAGCTGCCTGAGCTTCAACCTTTATACCAATAACAGACTCTGGGAAGTAAGGGAGAAATATTTGAATATCAAAAAATTTTTTATTTTACTTTATTTTTATTTGGGAGGATTGCTGGCTAACACCAGCTGAGGTAGCCCTCACCCACCTGCCCTCTCCAGGGACAATTAAAGGGCTACCTCCAGGATGGCTGCAGTCAGACAGCTGAGGCTGCCTGTGAGGAGAGACGATTAATTGCCACAGGCCTTCGGGCCCTCGCATGCCTGCGTTCCACTAATGATTCCCTTCTGAGCAGGTGGAGCGAGCTACCGCCATGCGGGCTTCCCAAACGGAGTCAGCACAAAACTTTCCCAGGCTACCAGGGCGCTCCAAGCAAATGGCCCAGCCCAGACAAGGCTCTGTCTAGGACGATTTAGGGAGAGACCTGCCTGGAGGCAGGGGGGCAGCTAGGGTGACCTCTGGCGCTCCCCGACTCCTCCCCAAGAGGTGGTTTGCTCTGATTCTGTCAGGCAGGATGGCTCAGACAAGAATATCTTGGGTAAGGTGAGTGGAACCGGAAATGGCACTGGAAGAGCTTGGAGAAGAAAGGGGGACCTGAGGAGGATGGCTGGTCACCCCACTGAGGGCGTTCTTCCAAGCCAGAGAGCTGTCCACAAGCAGTAACCCCTGCTTCTGGAGAAAATGCCCAAGGAAATGACAAGTCTGGGCTGCAGAGATAGGGTGGGCCCGCAGCCCAGTGAGCCCGTCACCTCATACCTGACAGAGCCCGTGTATGCTTCAGACTTGAGTCTTTCCTCTTTTGGTGAACTCACTGGTAGCTTGCAGTTGACCACAGTGAGAGGAATTTACACTGCGGGAATTGGCAAACGCTATAAAGCATCCCACTGGCCGGTGGGTGGTGGGTAAGGTAAGGAGAGAGCTCGCTTTCACCAGATCTCTGGGTCCCTTCAGTCCTTTACCATTACCCCCACGAAGACATGGGAAGATGGCTTATTTTGTTTGGAACCAGTCGTGTCTTCATGAACTTCAATATGACACAAAATAAGGGGAAGGGAGCAGGGCTAGACAAAGGCCATCTGACTGCTACTGTGAGATAGACAGCTCAGATAGTATCTGCCCGTCGGGAAAGAACCTGGGCTCTGGTTTCTATCTTCTCTCTGCCCTAGCATCTCCCTTGCTCAGTCAGCACAGTGTCTCTGGTCTCTGATGGCATTCTGCGCTCTCTCTCTCTCTCTGTCTCTGTCTCTCTGTCTCTCTGTCTCTGTCTCTCTGTCTCTCTGTCTCTCTCTCTCTCTCTCTCTCTCTCTCTCTCTCTCTCTCTCTCTCTCTCTCTCTCGATTCTGGTCACTCCCTGACTGGCTCAGCCTCACCTTTGGCTGCCCAGGGTGGCCTAATTCAGGAAGACCAACCCAGGGACTTCTATCTGGTGTCTGAGGGGATGCTGAGCAGAAATGCCTTCTCCTCTCTGCTCCCTCTCCTGCCTTCTGTCAGTTTTCCTTCTCCAAACCAAGCCAAGGGGCGGGGCCCAGGAGACACATCCAGTGGCCCCTCTCCTGCCTCCACACTCCCAAGTGTTTTCCAAACTCCGAGGCATGGCCTAGGGGTTGGGGGAGGCAAGAACGTTAATACACCAGTGAGAAATAAAACCAAGGGCCTGCAGAGGTGATGTGGCAGGACAGTGCTTGCCATGAACGTGCAAGGACCTGCGTTTGGGCTCAGCACCCATGAAGAAAGTCAAGTGTGGCGCTACATGCCTCTAATCCCAGCCCTGGGGAGTAAAGATAGGGAGATTCTTGGCTCGTGCTGGCCACCAAGTCTAGCTAAATTGGTGTGCTTCAGCTTCAGTGAGAGGCTCTGTCTCAAAAAAAAAAAAGATGGAGAATTAATACTAAAGTAATAGAGAAATAATAGGATGTAGTAGAGAAACCATTTGACGTATGATACAGTGGCATGGCATACAACCTTGTTTGATGGTGTACATATGTAACCCTAGCCCCACACTATAGAACAGAAATTTAAAAATAACAAATAAAATTGTTTTCTAAATTTGTTTCTAATCTAAAAATGTCTCCTTCCCCCTATTAATGTACTACGGATTGAACGTTGGATATCCTTGGCACTCACTCACCCCTTGAGCTGTAGCCCCAGCCCTCTCTTTCCCTCTTTGAGAAAGCTTCTTATGAGATCACCCAGGCTGCCCTCAACCTCAAGCTGTATCCCTAGCAGGCTGGAACTTGCTATCCTTCTGCCTCAGCCTGTGGAGTAGCTAGAACCACAGGCTACCACAGAATGACATACCACACGTCCCAGGGGGACACTGGGACATCTTCACCACTCTGAAAGATGGCCAAGCACTGATGCCTCTAGGCTTGGGGCTTGATCTGATAAAGGGAGGATCAAGATTATATTCTAAAAGGCAAAGATAGGAGGAGGAGAGGGGAGGGGAGGGGAGGGGAGGGGAGGAGACAGAGACAGAGACACAGAAAGACATACAGAGAGACAGGGGAAGGGAGAGAAAGAGAGAGAGAGAAGAGGAGAGAGAATAAAGAAGGTAGCAAGAGAGATAGAAAGACAGACAGACAGACAGAGATCCTGATAAGCCTGGCTTGCCTTGCACACTCTAATTCTGGATGTCACGAAGTGACTGTAATTTCCTCTCTTGTGTTTCTTCTGTGAGTGACTGTGACCCTTTCACACTCCCCTAGGAAGTCTTAACACCCCAGCTGATGAGGGAGAGATTATATTCTAAAAGGCAAAGGTAGGGTAATTCATGTTTTTTTCTAATGACTTCTACTGTAGCTCTTAGGAGTGCTCCGTTGGCATCCACACCTTAGGTACGGAGGCTCTTTGCCTTCCCTGTAGTGTGTGTGACAGTCACTGGGAACCCTTCCTCTAGAGCAGCCATCTGAGGTAGGCTCCCATCCCCTGTCTCTGTGCCTACAAGCGTGCTCTAAATCACACGAGGCTGTGAAGAAAGCTAAACCACATGATAGCAGGTAGGTGCCTGCTGTCAGGGTGAGGTTGGAGACATCCTTGGGATAGTTTCTTCTATCTTCCTCCTCTAGGCTAAGCTGTTAGGAGGACTGAAAGTCTGTCTCCTTTCTCCCTTGCCACATCCCAAAGAGCCAAGGACACTTGGTAGGTACAGGATCAAAGTGCTGACCATGAATGAGAGCTGGCCTTTTAAATATTTCTGCAGTAGTTCCAGGGAATGGGGTAGGGGACCGACTAGGATCTCAGCTTGTCACATCAATACGAATCCAAAGCACCATCCGGGCCTTCTCGAAAGAGTTCTCCCGCAGGCTGAAAACTGGGAGACACACAGAGTGACATCAAGCATCTCTTTTAACCTTCCAGAACTTTCGCCACCTTCATTATTGTTCTCAATGAATATTTCAGGTGCCTGACAATTACTATGAGTACACAGAACTGAGCATTCATTAATGAATAATTGCTGTGCTCTAGAGGCATAGGGGGTGGGTGGGTAAGCTTGAGACCAGCCTGGGCTACATAGCACACCACATCTTATGAAAACAAAACAAAACAACAAAATAAATCAGAAAGAATGAATAACTCACTCAATACAGCATGTATTGTGTGTTATCTCATCTTACATCTATCCTGTTAGTGTTACTAATGTGTGACACACATGTACCAACTTACCCATCAATTCATATATACAATGTCATATATACAATGTCATATATACATTGCCATCACCATCCCTACTTAATTCTGCTTAGTGCTCTGAAGGAAAACTAAAGCTGTGTATTTGGGGAGAGATAAAAGGTCTCTAAATTCTATAACATTGTAAGGATTAAAATTCATCTAATTTATTTGAAATGCTAACAGCCACGACCCTGATTCATACATGTTGAATACTCAATGTCTGTAAGATATGTGAACACTCATCCTTGATTTTATGCCTGCAGAAACCGACACTTTATTTTAGATGAACAGACTATTTTCCCAAGGAACCTTTCTAAGCTCTGTTTTCCTATTGTTTTTGGAGTGGAAACTTTGTAACCCAGCACCCTGGAGACCAAGGAGATGAGCCCTTCCCCAATCTTATGCATGCGAGTGTTCATGCCATCAGAAAAATACCTGTTAAGTACCAGTGTAACCAGTTAAGATTTTGACAAGGGTTTTCATCCTGGAAAGATGACACAAAAAAGTGACCAAGACATTGCAGATTGTGGCACAAAGGAAATACAGAGCAAAGGGCCAGTGAGCACCCAACAGGGAGGAGCCTTGAGCAGAAATGTCCGGAGGTCACTGCAGCCTGTGCCCACGAGGAGCGGCAAAGGGGAGCACCCTGAGAAGAGGTGTGAGTGGAGCCAGTTCACACCAGGCCTCAAGGATCAGAAGGAAATACCAACACTACGTTAAATCTGAAGGAAATACAACTTTTAGAAAAAGCAGAAAGGTTTTCAAGCTGGAGAATAGCGAACAACTGTGCTACCTGCAAAGGCACCGCAGCCAGCAGTAGAAAGAACTGTTACTCTGCAGCCGTGTGAGTGACTTTCAAACACTATATGCCAAGTGATAAAAGACAGATTTTGGAGGTCAGAGTGTATCTCAGAGAGCAGTTGTTTGGCATACGCAAGGCCATGGGTTCAATGCCCAGTCTTAGAAGGAAGGTGAAGTTTATATTCATTGCCCATTCTTGCAGAATAAAATGATTTCTAAAGCCAGCAGGGGCAGGGAAGCAAACTCCGACCAAGCACCTGAGCATCCATCCGGAAGGAGAGCAATGGAAACTGCAGGATGCTGTCTTACTTTCAGAGAAGAAAGTTCCGTGATTCCTCACAAATGAGACTCGTCCTTGGAGCTTTCTGAAGCTGCAGTGACAGAGCCAAGGGATTCACAGTACTCATTACTCACATTACCGGAAGCTAAACGTGCTCTCTTATTGAGTCAGCTGGGAAAAGAGGAACACCCTGTGACACACAGGCTACCGCTGGGACTAGAACGCCAGCACAGCAGAGTCTATAGCCACAGAGCCTGGGGCTGCTCCCTCAGGGACAAGGTGGGGACCCTAGCATTTCAGAATCTTAGTTCTCCTACCTGTAAAGAGCATGTCTGGGACCCCATGCCTACGGTCCCTTCATTATAGATGCTTAGCCGTCAGTCTGTGGATTTATAGCATGCAGCTTCCTGAGTGATAAGTTGGGACCCAGAAACCCACCACGGGCACATCCTCCCATCCTTAGGACAACATTGGCCTCATCTGCTCTACTGTTGAAGTAATCGCTTTCTTCAAATAAACTCGGTTTTTAAAATGTATATTTTTTAAAAGTAAACTTTATATTACAGTAGTAATATAAATACAATCAGCAGTGCCATCCAATTGCAAAGGAAGGATGACTGTGGCAGCAGCACAGGGGTGGTTCAGGTTGGCCCATGAAGACCTGGGTTGATGTCTGTATCTCTTTAAGGAGATACAATGAAGAGAGTCATCAAAGACTTATTAGCACCTAGCTGAGATGCTCTTTGCCATGCCTTGTCGGTGTGCCACCCAATAATAAGTCCCACCAGTCGCTGACAAACCTCCTACTCAGAGACACACTGACTTTGGTTTGTTTTGTATTTATCTATCCATGAACTTATTCTTTTGCTTCTATTCACTGTGCTCCCAATGAGCAACCAGGTGGACCTGGGTTGATCCATCTCTGAACTCCCCCCAGATGGCTTGTCTGACCTCTTCTCAGAGGGCTTAGCCCAGTCAAGCCTCAGGGAGACTTGTCAAGAGCAAAGGGACAATGCCACCATTGCCAGCTGGCCTGCTGTGTTAGCCCAAGGTGCTGGTTTCTGGGGAGGAAGGGACTAGGGGTAGTGGCTAGAGGCTAGAGGGACTCCCTTAGAGATGATACACACACAGACACACACACAGACACACACACACACACACAGACACACACACACATGGAACAACTAAAGAATTAGAGAGCATGGATTTGAGAGAGCAAGCAGGTACATGGGAAGGGTTGGAGGGAGGAAAGGAAAAATGATGCAAATATATTTTAATTTAAAAATTAAAACCATTGAAAAGCACATTTATTTAGTGTGTGTGTGTGTGTGTGTGTGTGTGTGTGTGTGTGTGTGTTGAGGGGGTAGGTCATAGAGGAACGCATACTATGGCACCTGATCGGAAGTCAGAGAACAACTTGTGGGGGTTGCTTCTCTCCTTCCAGGGAAGTGTTTTAACATTGATTGTGGTCATGGTTGGAAAACTCTGAATATATTAAAAGCCATTGACATGTGTATCATATATATGACATATATATCTGTATACCTATTTAAATATTTTAATAGTGTGTGTGTGTGTGTGTGAAGGTATGTGCACATGAATACAAATGACCACAGAGACTAGAAGAGAGTGTTACCCTTTAGGTGGTGGGTGCTGGAAACTGACCTTAGGTCTTCTGGAAGAGGAGTGTACACTCTTACCACCTGAGCCATCTCTCCATCCTCATCTCACTTTATACCTGTATACAGTGTATCTTGATCTTACCCAGCCCTTACTAGCCCCCTCCCCTAGATCCTCCTCAACTCTTTCTTTTTATGAACTCTCTGAGTCCTGTCAGTGTTGCCCACATGTGTGTGAGCGTGGGGCCATCTACAGGAGCAGGAGCAACCTACAAGGGGCCATAGCGTTAAAGACAAGGGTCTCTGTCCTGCAGCCATCAACTGCCAATAGCTCCTCAGCTAGGGCTGGGGCCTTGGGAACTCCCCCTCCCACCCCTGCTGCACACCCCCACTCCCACTCCCACCCCAGGTGGGATGTTAAGTGGCCAGATCTGTGTAGCTCTTCTATAGATGCCCCATGAGTGCAGACATAGGACATGGGGCTGATGACAGCAGTTCAGAGCACCTCTCCCATCCCCAGCTCTTACATTCTTCCCGCCCCTTCTTCCACAATGTTCCCTGAGCTTTGGGAGGGGAGGAGTTGACCTAGAGAACCCATTTAGGGCTGAGCACTCAACGGTATTCTCAGCTCTTTGAGCAACAACTATGAGCCTCTGCACTGTAAGAAGTAGCCCCTCTGACCAAGGTTGAAAAGATCACTGGTCTCTGGGGATGTGCCTATGTATTTAGAATGCAGGTTGACAACATGAGGATTTAGCAAAACAACACTAGGTCCCTCACCCTCTGCCACCCGGCCCCCTGCCTACAGATTTAAAGTATCAGGCATACTGTAAATGCCTGTGGAGCAGGTCTCGAATCTAACCAGAAAGTGGTTGGCTATACTCTTAACAGTCAGGCCACTATTTGGACCAGTGAGCACATCTTGCCTGGCAAATGACTATTAGAGCATGCAGGGTCCAGGGGTGGGCAATACTGACCCGAATCCACAGGAATTGAGGAACAAAGAAGACAGAAGGAGTAATAGGAACCAGGAGGTCTTGTATAAGCTGATGACCTATGCCAAACAAGTCTACAAAGAAGTACAGCATCCTATGTACTATTTACATCGGGTGAACAGACAGCTAAGTCAGACAAAATTGGCAAAAACACAGGATACCTCAGACACAGCTGCCTTGGGACTGATCACCACAGTCTAGGGGGAAAAGCTGGGTCTCCAAAACCCACAACCTTGACTCCTTTGAGACTCCAGCCCCAGACTGGCCTTGCCAACTCCCCTCCTGGACAAAGACACAAATCCGAACTTTCTTTTGCACTTTCATTAGGACCTCTGAGAAAGACGTGGGACAGTCCAGCTCCCAAGAAAATCCTATTGACTTTTCTACTCCAGAGGTCTGTAAAACACCTTCCACCAGCCAGCAAGATGCAAGACTCACAGTTTCATATTGATTTCCGTATGGCCTGCAACCCTAAAGTGTGTGGTGACTTCCACAATAGGGTCTTATGTTGACTGCTGGGTGGGTAAATTGCATGGGATTTGAATTGTCTCAGTAAAGCTGTTCTGACATCTAGACAGCTTTGTGCCTCAGTTGTGCGTGAGCCTGGACAGTAGGTGGTGGGTGAAAAAAAAGCCCGATGATGTTTGTATAGAGCAGTGCTTGTGGCCATGACTGCATGTAAGAACCGTGGTAGATCAGCTTCAGAGTCTCCATCTGACGCCACCGAGACTTTTCGCAGCAGAACTTCTGCTGCACCAGCCTCTGGTTTTAACAGTTTCCCCTATCAGGGGTTAGAGAAATAACCCAGCAGTTAAGAGCACAGACTGATTCTTACAGAGAACCAGAGTTCAAGTCCCAGCATTTACATGGTGGCTCAATCTGTAACTCCAGTTCCAGAGATCATATGCTCTCTCCTGGCCACTTTGGGCAGTGCATATGCATGGTGCACAGATATACACACAGGCAAAACAGCTATACACATAAAATACAAATAAATACATCTTTTTTTTTTTAAATCTCCCCCAGGGATTCTGACAGACAGGAATAGTAGTAATTACCCACTGGGATGGAGACTTCCCAAGTAAAGAGAGAAACTCAGCTGTGCACGGCAGCATGTGTCTATAATCCTAGAACTCGGGAAGCTGAGGCAGGGGGATTAAGAGTTTGAAGTCAGGCTGGAGAGATGGCTCAGCGGTTAAGAGCACTGACTGCTCTTCCAGGGGTCCTGAGTTCAATTCCCAGCAACCACATGGTGGCTCACAACCATCTGTAATGAGATCTGATGCCCTCTTCTGGTGTGTCTGAAGACAACTACAGTGTACTCATATAAATAAAAATAAATCTTAAAAAAAAAAAAACCAAAGAGTTTGAGGTCTGCTTGGGCTATGAATATCTTGTCTCAAAATAGTACAACACCCCCCCCCCCACGAGGCAAACTGAGTCCAGAAAATGTCTGTGCCTTTGAACTTTCCCAGACTAGCCCCACTTGCACGGATAACACCTTACCCCCTAACACACGTCTCTCAATTTTATGAGCTTTGAACACAAGTTAGGTGTATGAATGGCTATGATCACAAAATTAGATACATATTGACAGGGATGCAGAGAAAGTGTACCACTGACAGAGTACCACAGGATACAGCCATGCCGAGAACACGTGGGAGTGGAAGACACCCCCTAGCCCCCAGCATGGTGTATACATATAGTTATTCAGCTATAAAGAGAATGGAATTCTCAAACTAGGAGGTGGGTGAACCTTGATAAGGTCATGTTCAGCAAAGCCAGCCAAGTACAAAAGGGAGAGTATTGGATGATTTCACTAAGGAGGTAATGAGAATAAGAAATTCTTAATGAAAGCTCAATGGGTCACTGTATCAGCCCTCTTCTTATCACTAAAATGAAGTACTACAAGAAGGTTGGAGGTTGAAAAGTGACATGCATCCCTGACTCTGATGAGAGCTTCTCTTGGCCAGCAGGAATGCCAGGCACCTCTAACAGGTACGGGCAGGGAAGTAAGAAGACGCACAGTGAAACAGGAAGCCGGAGGGTCTGGGGCTCTACCACCCTTTGAAGGGCAGTGCCTCCAGGAGCTTACACATTGTCTCAACATGTGTCACCTCCTGACTGCCAGATTTCCACCACACAAATCTCTAGGGGGAAGTCAGATCTCAACCACTGTAGTTACTGAGGGCTGGAGAGGAGGAGTGGGACTTAGTGGCTGATGAATGCATAGTTAGATTTAATTAAGTATATGTGTGTGTGTATGAGTATGTGTGAGTGAGCATGTGTGAGTGTGTGTATGTATGTGAGAGTCTGTATGAGTGTGTGTGAGAGCATGTGAGAGTGTGTATGTGTGAGAGTGTGTAAGAGTGTGTGTATGTGTGAGCATGTGGTATATGTGTGAGTGTGTCTGAGTGTGTATGTGAGTGTGTGTGTGTGTGTGAGTGAGCATGTGTATGTGGATGAGAGTATGTATGAGTGTGTGTGTGAGCATGTGTGTGTATGTGGAAGAGTGTGTGTGTGTGAGCATGTGTGTATATGTGTGAGAATGTGTGTGAGTGTGTATGTGTGTGTGAGCATGTGTGTATATGTGTGAGAATGTGTGTGAGTGTGTATGTGTGTGTGTGTGCGCCAGTGAGAGCCAGAGGCAAACTCCCCTAGAACCAGAGTTCCAAGCAGTTGTGAGCCACTCAGTGCTGTGTACCAGGACTCAAATTCTTCAGGTCTTTGGCAAGTGCAGTACATATTCTAAATCACTGAGTCACCTCTCCAGCTCCCAAACTTCCACTTAGGATGCTGAAATGGGTAGTGATAATGGTTATTGATAATGGTTTTATAACATTGTGAGGGAATCCAATGCCAACACAGTGCACACTTAAAACTACTGGAATGGCAAACACAGAAGCGCATATGTTGCTATAATATAAATCTTAATATGACCAGGCATGGTGGCCTACACTTTTAATCCCAGCACTCAAGAGACAGAGGCAGGTAGATCTATGTGAGTCTGAAGGCAGCCTAGGTGAGTGTGTTCCAGGCCAGTTAAGGCCACATAGTGAGACTTTATCTTAAATTAAAAAAAAAAAAAAAAAAAAAAAGAAAGAAAGAAAAGAAAGAAAAAAGTAAGAGAAAGAAAAGAAAGGAATTAGGTGAAATTAGGTGCAATGGCTATCTCTACTTGTAGGAAGATTGCTCATAAATTTGCAAGGTCCAGATCCAATAGACCCTGGAGAGAAAGAACAGCCCGATGCCAAGAATGTAACAGTATCATCCACCGATTTGGTTTGTGGTGTTGGCTATACAAAATATGTAATTTTCATAAATGTATGCCCATGCACAGAAGCTGGTTGACAATAATCCCTCTGGTACCCACTGTCATCACCATCCATGCCCACAGTCACGGTCCACCTTAACTCCAGTCATCACTCAGAAGGCAGCATGTATTTTGGTAGTGACTGCACTGCTTCTGAATGCACCAAAGGCTGGATGCTCTACATGAGATGGTGGACATCGTGGTACGTAAGTTACAGCTTTACACAACAACAGGGTACAGAGTCACAGGCAGTGCTCATGCTGAAGACACACAGTCAAATGTTGGGCTTGTGTATTTGGTAGGCAACAAAGGCTTCCACACGCAGGTCTCTTTTTCATCACTTCTGGGGAAAAGTTTCCTGCTTGTCAGCCTGAAATAGCCTGCATGTACAGTCTGTAGGAGCTGCCAGTGCCAGCAATGAGCAGCCAGGGCTGAGACCCCATGATTCTGAGTGTTCTAGCTTGCTTTCTGTTGAAGCTATAAACACCAGGACCAAAGGTAACTTGGGGAGGAAAGGGCTCGTTTCTTCTTATACCTTTCAGTAACCATTTGTCTGAGGGAAGTGAGGGTAAGAACCCTGCAGGGAAGCTGCTTAATGGCTTATGCTCTACTTGCGCTCAGCTAGCTTGCGCATACAATCCAGGTTCATGTGCCCAGGAGTGGTACAACCCAAAATGGGACAGGCCCTCCTCCATCAATTAGCAACCAAGAAAAATGTTCTCCCCCAACTCTTCCACAGGCCAATCTGATGGAGGAAATTCCTCAAAGGAAACTCACTTTTCCTAGGTGGGTCAGGTGGACAACCAAGATTAGCCATCACATCTAGTCATCTCTGCTCAGTGCAAGGAGGAGTTGTCACATTAGACCTGTCCTCTAGCAATAACCTGCTTCAGATGCCACACCCAAAAACATGGCTTGCCTGAGCTGGTAACTCTTCCTTACGGAACATTACTGACGCCTGAAAGTTCACAGAAGTGTGAACACTGTAGAGGAATTTTAATCGAGCAACAAGGTTGATCTGATCACATGCAAAGACCTGCCTGATCTGGGTCTGTGTGATCTGTCTGGAACTCAGACATGCCCTTAGTACACACCTTTAATCCCAAACGATAAAGTTAAAGTTAGTTGGTAGAAGGAAGCACCCATGTTTGAAACGGGGATCTAATTGAGAGGCAGACAAACTGATGAATCAGAGAAAGATCTGACAGAATAGGATATGCCCATCTTAGGAGAACAGAGAGGAAAGGGAGGCAACAGAAGAGAGAGCAGCACAGAGGGAGGGGGAGGGGTGGGGGAGGGGGAGGGGTAGGAGGAGAGGGAGAGGGAGAGGGAGAGGGAGAGGGAGAGGGAGAGGGAGGAGGAGACAGTTTTACTGGGGCAGTTATAGAAGGACAGAAGAAAGAGAAGAAGCTAGACACAGGTGAAGACAGAACAACCCAGAGAATGAAAAGGAGCCAGAAGATTAGAACAGATTGTTAGAATTAGTTTGAGGCAAAGCAGAGCAATTCAGAGGGCAAGAGAGAAGCCAGATTGAACCAGTCAGCTTGAAGAGAAGTTTGAGCCAGAACAACTGAGTTGAACCAGCCAACAGAGAAAAAAAATCGTGAGCATATTCAGCACTAAATCTCAGAGGCTGAAAATCTAGGCTGGGCCTAGATTAGATTGTAGGGAGGCTAGAAGCTTCCAGAACTAGGCCTAGGTTAGCAGTAAGCCTCATAGACAATAGGACAATAAGGGTTACATTTACAGAACATTGCTTGCCAGCAGGAACCACACAAGGCTGATGATCCATTTCTGATGACACAAACAAAAGATCTGGCACCAGTCACCTCCTGCCTGAGCTTGTGCCCAATATAGCCTTGGGGCTAGGCAACTCTGAGCAGGAAGAATGGAGTCTAGATCTTTCTCTTACTCTCTGGTGGGTGGAGTGTTTAAGAAAAGAGTCATGAGCAAAACAATGGATTCTAAGGCTTCTGGCAATAAAGAGACTTGAATTTTACCAATGACTCTGAAATATTCTTTCTGGGGCAGAGAGATAGTTCCTGCCCATCATGATTGTGAGAGAAGGAGGAAGCTTGGAAGAACCCAGAGCCAGAGAGTGGAACAGGAGCGTCTCAGTAAAGGGAAGACACCCTAGTCTAGAGGATCTTTCTTGAGGCACAAATGTGGGTGCTCAGGGAAAATTTCCAGAGCAGTGAAAAGCTCCAAAGTCATTATGATTATCAAAAAAGAATATTGTAAAGATTGGTGTGTCTAAGCTGCCTGCCTCTTGAATTGTATAGCCAGATCTTATTAATGGGGAGAAAGGATAGGTGACCAGTAATGAGTGGTCACTTTTCCTGGGGATCAGGCTCTTATCTAGTGGTGGGTCAAACTAAAGAGCAGAGCAGAGCTGGACACTGTAATATCCAAAATAGATTCAAGACTACCCACTTACAGCTGCCAGAACAAGATTAACAATTCCCCTGCCCCGCCTCACACCAAAAACCACAAGGACAGACAAAATGAGAGTCACCCTATACAAACCAACCAATGTCTAAAAAGGTTATTGGCTACACCAATTAAAATAAGCCAAACTACCCTGGTGCCTATATCTGGCCCTTACAAAGGTATAAAACGTGTGTTCTTTCTTTGTTCTGCGTCTCTCCTCCAGCCTGCGTGCTGAGAGTGGGCTCCCCAACATGTTGGGTAAGTAAAATCCTCATGCGTTTTGCAACGATGGTGGTTTCTGTGGTCTTTGTGAGTAAGCGTCTTTTGACAAAATACAACACCTGAGTCCTGCCCCTATGCAGTTTCTGCAAGTAATTACAGGGCTGATTGGTTTGTGAAGAGTTCTTTCTCATATACCCTTGACCGAAGACCAATCCTCTATTTGGGGAAGATGCCTCTTTGACTGAGTACACAGGTTTAGCTTCAGGACACACACACACACACACACACACTGAGAGCAGTGAGGGAGGAAGGGACCACCCTGAAGCTAGCCAGATCAGCCAGATCAACACTGGTGACAAATGAGGTAGCAGGTTTCTCAGGTAGCTGGCCCTCACATCCGTGAAGAGTTTTTCTAGTATCAAAGTGATGGAGCCTCTTTTTTTGCTCCTGCAAGTTGGAAGAAAGACCCACCTCTTACCCAGTTAAGTTTCCTAAAGAAAATGACCCTGAAATCCATGTCCCATTTCCCATGCTCAGGAACCCCGAATTAGGAGTTTTTAAAGCCAATGTTTTGGCCAAGAAAGTACTGGTAATAGTTATATGAACCAAGCCATGTCTTTTTACCTTAAGATAAAAGGTTCGAGTATCTTTGTGCATGTGAAGAAAAATGAGGAAGATCACTCTTTAGAAAAATCAGCTCACTTTGAGACCTCCTCGGCGTTATTGCCTCCTTTAATATCGCTGACAGCCTCTTGCAAATGTATCACAAGTTGGCATTTATTAGTGCGAGGCACAAGTACGGGGCATGTTATTTGATTTGAGTAACAGCTCGGAGCTACAGTTTGAGTCCAGAAATATATTAGTCAGAAACAATCTCATTTAATAACACAGAAACTAATAAAAGAAAAGTATTCCAACTGATTCAGAATTGAATTTATGAATATTGCCTTAGCAGGATTAATGATCAAAACCCCAACCTGTTTGTCACGTTAGAACTGACTTTTCCATTTAAATGCAGAAGCAGAGGCCAACGAGTCCAAGGGATTGTATATTGCTTTGAAGAAAACCAGTTCATTTTACATGTACGCCTCCAAATTGGCAATAAACTTTAATTACAGGGTCAGATAATCAAATTATAATCAAATGGGTTCACATAAAAATCTATGTTTGAAATTAATGAGACACCAGCCTGCCACGAGGTGTCACGGAACTCCTGTAACTTACTAACCAACACTTCATTTTCATTTAAAAGTCACCTTAAGGACTCTCGCTCCTCAATTTCCACCATGTAGCTTAATTTGATTTAGAAAACATTTCATTCTGAGACCATACAGTGCTATGGATTTTCATAGTCATCTCCGAATTCTCCTCCCCTCACCTCGAGGGAGGTCTGCTTTATAATTGACTATGAGATTTCCAAATCCTTGCTATTTCCAGCCTCTCCGGCAGAGACTGATCCACCCTCGCCTGCCTTGGGAGGCCCCTTACCCTGGTGTCAGATGTCATCGCTCACAGCTGTACACGCTGAAGGGCTGAGGAGCTCGGAAAACTTTGTCATGGAGAAAGTGCATAGGGCTCAGAAAAATTATTTTGACATTAATAAACACACCGGGAAGTAAATGCCATCGATGCTCAAATCCGATTTACGGCCTCACTGAAAAGCTGAGTTGTGCTTTAAACCTCTGTATCTCAAGAAATAAAACCTCTTTGTATTTCTTTTTCTTTTCTTTTTTTTTTTTTTAAGTTTTGTTTCCTGGAGAAGGAGGAAGTGTTGTGGAGTGGCACACAGGTGGGCGGTGAACGCGAACGTGGTGAGCGTAGGCCAGGGTTGCGCACAGCTGCGATGCGCTCTGGGAAGGTGGCAGCAGAAGCTCATTCTTGACCACATACGGAGTGGGAGGCCAGCCTAAGCTTCACGAGCCCTTGGAGAACCATGAGAACAAGAACTGATTAGCCAAGGGGCTCCCAGATCTGTTCGGAGCCACTGCTCTCCCAACAGTGCCGTGAGTTTTCCTCTAAAGATTAGTCGTTTTGCATCAGTTGTGGTCCTTGTCACCCAAGAGGCTTAGGAAGGAGGATCGTACAAGCACAAAGTTTGAAGCCAGTCTAGACAGCACAATGAGACTCTAGCTGGTTGGTAACATAGTCCTCAGAGCACCTCCCAGGCTGACCAGGCAGAAGGGAATTTTTAGTATAAATATGTCCTCCAAATTGCACAAGATACACAATGCCTTGTTTGTCTGAAGTTCAAATTTAATATGAATATTAAATGACTATGAATATTAAAATGAATATTCCATGCTTTTATCGGCCACATGTAGAGCTAGAGTGTGCAGTGTTGGTGTCAACTCCATGACTAACTCAACATCTTCTGTATTTGTCAGATCACTGGAGCAGTACAACCAGCCGGGACCCTTTGCAGTAAGACCGTCTCGCCCTTCCACAGCCGTTGACCCAGGCAGCCCAGCATTTGCTTCATATTTGGACATGTTTCCAGGTGACTCTTGGCACTGAGCAAGTCTGGGAAACAGCTCTAGCCTTCCCACTGGGAGAGGCCAGTGATGGCTGTGGAGGTCCGGTACCCAGGAACATGGTCGGTTATATATGACCCAGGAGCTACTGAAATGCTAGTCTCAAAGATTCTATTATGGGGTTGAGAGATGGTTCAGTAGTTCGGAGCACTGACTGCCCTTACTGAGGATACAGGCTCCATTCTTAGCACCCACATGGCAGCTTGCAAACATCTGTATCTCCAGTTCCAGGGGATTTAATGTCCTTTTTTTTTTTTTTTGAAAAACACTTATACACATTAAAAAAAAAAAAAACCCAGATCTCTTAAGAATAAAAAAAAGTGTCTCCATACATAATAAACAAATTGCTTCCAGTTCAGTAAATACATTTATTATAAAGTAAATGGTTCGAAGCTGGAGAGGTAGCTTAGCAGTTCACTCTCCTGGCTGCTCTTCCAGAGGACCCACATGGTGACTCACCATCTGTTACTGCAATTCCAGGGTGGCGGTGATGATCTCTTCTGGGCTCAGTAGGCACAGCCATACATCCAGGCCAAATACTCACAGGGGCAAAAAAAAAAAAAAAAAAATGATAAGGTAATTAAAAAAATTATACTACTTAAAAAATAAGTGGACAGGTAGCAGGCAATTGGCTCCATCACCTTAACTGTGGTCATGCTCTTTCATCTGGAGTGCTCAAGGGCTGGTGGTGGGCACTGCTGGACTCCACATGAGGCTTCTCCTCCCGTGCTGAGGACCACTGCCACGTCGACCTTTCATGGTTTTCCCGCTGGGTAGGAAGGGTCAGAGTAATGGGCTGAGAACCCGAGAGAACCTGATCGCTCCATCCTCTAGAGACACAGAGAAAAGAGGAAGGGTGTCCTGCAGGACGATGGCTCTCTCACTCACTCAGATCCTTTGTGACCCTTCTCCACATCCCGGGTACCCAGGGAGGAAAGCTGACTCCCCAGCGTAGTAAGCCACGCCCTCACTCATTGCACTGCATCTGACACATGCACATTGTGGAGGTAGGGTGTGTGCGTGGGGGACCAAGGGTGTCAACATGACGGGCCTGGAATTGGGCCACTTCCCTGCATTCCAGGCAGGGCTAGGATGATGTGTTTGAGGGCCACCACTCATCCTCTTCCTAAATGGTATTTACCAGCAGCAGTGTGAGTCAAAGAGAAGGAGGAGGTCCGGGCTCCCTGCCTTTCAAGGGTTCCTAGCCCAGCATGCAAGAGAAAACACAGTGGCAGTTTGTTTCTTTGGAGAAGATTCCAGACTCCTGGATAACTCTCCTGGCCGGTGGCAGCCTGTCTAAGGCTGTGATGGTTTGCTCATGTAGGTAATGAGGATCCTCACCTATGGAAGGATCCTGCACCAGTAGTGTGAGAGCCATGTTCTGTCTTATTCCAGCCTTGGTCTGGGACAGCCCTGCCTCAGCTCTGAGCACTTATGAAGCGTGTTTGGTTCCAACATTCTTGGAGTCTTGGTTGAGACCTTCCTAGTTTGTTGTTGCTATTTTCTGTTTGCTATGGTCCCATCTTTGTAAGATCTCCCTTTCACAAAACTTTGAGATGTTTTTTTCTACTCTACAGAAACCCAGGGACTGAAGGAGACAGCCTAGAAAATGCTCCCATTTCCAAGAAAGGTCCAAGGAAAGATCACCTGCTGTGCACAGGTCCCTTAGGTCTTGCCTCGCACTGAGAGCAGCCTGAGACCTGTCAAAGACCAGAGCAACACTGGTGCTCCACACTGGTGCTCCACATCCCAAGCTTCCGCACCTTTGGATTCCAACCAATTGCAGATGTGAAACACTTGAATTAAATTGTGCCGGAACTGAATATTTACATCTTTTCCTGTAAGAATTTCCTAAATATCCAGCAAAAAAACTGCTTGCACAGCCAGTGCTCAGTGTCCTATGAAGTCCAGGGCTGGCTTGGAGCAGAAGGAGGGTGTGCAGAGGTTCTGTGCAAGCATCAGGCTTTATATGAGAGACGCGAGTGACCTTGGATTTAGGGTCTCAGAACCAGTTGCCATGGGTACTGAGGGACAACTGCAGTTACCTCCCTGAATATGGGAAGAAGGACATGGGAAAAGGAAAAGCAAAATAGGAATGACGTTAGTCACGACAAGGTGGGACGGGGCTGCGGAAGACGGGTAAACCAGTCTTGTCTTCCATCATCTTCTGAACCCCAGGTCAAAAGCAAGCCACACTGCCTGTGTCTCTAGAGACATTATTATTTAAATCACCTGCAAGGTAGAGCAGTTATTAAGAACCATTCTGTACTGCTCCAACCTACTGTGAGGTTCCCAATGCCCCTCCCCATCCAAGGAACACCACTTGCCACCCAGTCCAGTCTCTCTGGGGCTGAGCACTCAAGAATCCTGAAGGTAGATTTTGGTCCAGACATGATGAGGAAGTCCAGGAGGTTGAACCTTGCTGGCAAATGGATGCATGTCTCAGAGGGCTGGAAGCTCTCCCTTGCTCTATAGATAGATGTCTCTCTTATGGGAACACCTATACAAAGCCTGTAACTGTGAACAACTCAGTGACCATGTACAGCATCAGTGATATGTTTACACAAAGAATGCTCCATGGTAACTCAATATCACATGGAACATGCATATGGGGAGAGCACTCATCTCTCCTGGGCCAGTAAAGAGACCTTGCCATGGCCTGGAGAGATGGCTCAGTGGTTAAGAACCCTGACTGCTCTTCCAAAGGTCCTGAATTCAAATCCCAGCAACCACATGGTGGCTCACAACCACCTGTAATGAGATCGGAAGCCCTCTTTTTTAGTGTGTCTGAAAAACAGCTACAGTGTACTTACATATAATAAATAAATAAATCTTTAAAAAAATAAGACCTTGACATGTTTATAACCGTACAATTTATTTTTGCTCAGTAGGATTTTGACAGGTTATTTTTTTCATTTTTTTTCCTTCACAAAACAGTTACTTATTTAGGAAACAGCTAACTACATCTTATTTTTGGACACAGGCTGGCCTCAAACTTGCTACTGATCAAGCCCAGGCTGGTCTTGAACTCATGGCCCTCCTGCTCCAGGGTGTGGAGCCAAGACCAGCCTACCTACACTTCTGAGGGAAAGATGACTGAAGAGGACAAAAATGTTGCTGATGTATGAGGTTGGCTTCTGCTTCTGTCTGAATCAAAGGACCTCACTCATGCCCGCCATTTCTATTCTGTCTCTATTTCTGAATCACTCAGGGTTTTGGTCTTTTCTTTCCTTCTTTCTCCACCCATATGGGAATGCTTCACCCAGTCAGAGCAGCCTTCTTTCTGATGATGATTGGGACGGAGTCTAACTCAATGCTATACCAGCCTCACAGTAGGTGCTAATTGAATGTTTGTTGAGAGAATGAGAAAGAACATGGGATCTTGGCATTTTAAAGGCTTGTATGGGTTCCACTGCAACAATAGAGAAACACAGTGGTAAAAGGATATTTAACTCAATTCATAACAAACAGTGGTTTAAAATAGAGACTCCAAGCCGATTTTGGCTAAAGAGGTTCTGGTATATTCTGAACAGCTGTTATTGTAGACATAGTCTGAATAAATAACTTCCAGCATGATCCGCGTCTGCGTTGAATAAACAGTGCAGCTAGAAGAAAACACATTATTAGTGTTAATTGCAGGGAGCCTGTGCTCCACCCCTCCGCTGCTCGCAGAGAAACCCAGTGCATCCGCTCCTTGCTCAGGCTGTAGATGGAGCCATAGCCTTACAAAAGGCCGTCGCAGTGCGCTGGAGGTGCTGGGCTGTAAAAGGCAGATGTTTGGCACTTCTCTGGCTGAACTTTCTGAGTTTGAACAACCAGAAAACGCAGACTTTTCTGTGTGCTGTGCAGCTTACAGGGATGGAGGATGCTGATGGTGGTGGTGGCTTCAGCCTTTAACTCCCCCCCCCCCCATTTGACCTCAACAGAGCTTGGGGAGAAGAGGCCCAAGAGTCCTGCAGATATCTTTTTTTTTTTTTAAGCCTGTGGTAGCAGAGAAGGTCTCTGAGACAGAGTCTGGCCTGGCAGCAGAGATGGCAGGGCGCCTAGCCTTGCTGCCCTGATTGTGCCTTCTCGGCCTTATACCCAGGCTGCTAGCACCTGGGCATCTCTGGTTGCTGGGGGCTGCCTGGCTCGTGCAGGCAGGCTCCAGTGCTAGGCATCTATGCTCCAGCAGTGTTGGTCTGTCCAGCAGGCAGAAGAGAGAATGCACACCCTACTTTCTTGGGAAAGAAAGGGCCCACAGGGAGAGAGGAAAAAGAGAAGGTAACGAAAGGGAAAGAGACAGTTATCAAGTGTTTCTCTTCATGCTGAGCCTAGATATGCATGTCTGAAAATGTTATAATGAAACTCATTATTTTACATGTAAAAGCAATAAAACAATACAGTCATTTTTGGTTGAGGGCTAACTTAGTGGTGAAGTGTATGCTTAGCACATTCACGGTCCTGAGTTTGATCCCCAGCACACAAACACACAGAGGGAGAGAGAAAGAGACAGAGAAACAGAGAGGAGAGAAAGAAAGAAAAGGAGAAAGATCTTTAAAGAATATTTGAGTGTGTGTGCACACTACAGATGTATTTTTGAGGATCCATATAACTGCTACTCACAAACATTCTGGTCTCAGAACACCCTCATACTCTTAAAAAAAATAACTTATTGAGAAAAATGTAACTCAAGCATTGAGGAATTTGGAAGAAATATCATCTAGCTACAAATGTTAGTAATATCGACGGGCATTTGTATACCTACAGAGAGGCTGGGGCAAGGAAGAGGCGTGTGTCACCAGCTACTCCTCTGCACAGTTCCAGCCCTGATGATAACTGTCCTCCTCCTCCAAACTTTCTGTGTCCTGTGCACGAAATCCCTCACTAAATTCTGAGAAATTGATTTTGGACAATCTCCCAGGACTTCTCCAGTGTGGCACCCACATGAAACCATA
Source organism: Mus caroli (assembly GCF_978045245.1). NCBI lineage: Eukaryota > Metazoa > Chordata > Mammalia > Rodentia > Muridae > Mus > Mus caroli. The sequence continues at coordinate 38,312,486 of NW_028227265.1, read as the reverse complement.
GAAAGTTTTGAGGGTTCCTTGGGTATGCAGCACCCCTCTCTGCAACCAGATTTGCTCACAGTATAGGTCTACTGACCCTACCTCTCTCTTTGCCTGCCCCTACTGGGAGTTAGTTCTGCCTTACCTACCACCAGGTGTGGACTTTTCTGTTGTTCCTTTGGTGTGATGTCCCAGGCTGGCTCACATTATCCTTGGCTTTTCTTTTTTGAAAGAACAGATATGATTTGGGAGGACTTGGCAGAGGGGGTGGGGTGGGGTCATTAGCAGACACTGGGAAAAGCTCCCTCTAACCACAATAATAGCTGCCAGGGGATTCTGTCAGACTGGGAAAGGCCTTCAGGCACTCGTTGGATGTTAGAGCACCTTTAGTGCCTTGCCCTGCACTGGTCATGGCTTCCTGACCTTGATGGATGCAGGCTATGCAGGCTATTCAGGCTTTGAGTTCTGGGCTTTGCCTTTTCACGGAGGCCTGGGTCCTAAACCTGCTGTGGCAAGTATGGCGTGTGAGGGGCAGGGTGAAGGGGACCTAGTCCTTATTTTCTTTCCTTGATGGAGGGAGGAAAGCATCCAGTGTGGGGAGTGCCTTTAGTTTTCTGAGTTAGGGTTTCTATTCCTGTGAGAAAACACCATGACCAAAAGCAACTTGGAGAGAAAAGAGTTTATTTCACTACACAGCTCGCATCTTAGTTTACCACTGAGGGAAGTCAGGGTAGGAACTCAAACAGGGCAGGAACCTGGAGTCGGGACGTGATGGAGGCCAAGGTCGAGTTTTGCTCCATCCTGCTTGCTTAGCCTGCCCAGGGGGCAGCACCACCCATGATGGGCTGGACCCTCCCAGAACACTAATTAAGAAAATGCACTACAGACTTGGCTATTGGCAAATCTTACGGAGGCATTTTCTCTACGGAGAGTCCTTCTTCCCAAATGACTCCGGCTTGTGTCGAGTTGACAGAGTTGACATAGAACTCACTAGCAGAGTGAGCTTGCTTGCTTTTGTCTACGGGAGTTAGTGGAGAAAAGCTTTTGGAGACTGAGCGCATTTCCCTCACAAACAAAAGTGCAAGTTACTTGAGTGCTGAGTGTTAATGGCTTACGAAGCGATTGGCCTCCAGGAAGGTTCCAGAAGGGAAGATTCCATCCACAGAAAGCATGTTTGATTCTGACAAAGAGACACAGAAGCAGAGCCGAGGCTGGAGAACGAGGTGGTTGGTTGCCTTAGGAAATTTCCAGGGCAAGATTCTTCCATGAAGGGAAAGAGTCAGTGTGTTCCACGGGAGGACACGCTTTGCTCAGGCCAAACAGAGAACGGGTTCTGAGCACTGGGGGTGGGGAGGTGGGGCAACAAGGCTGGAGCCTGGGGACAGGGCAAATGTGACCGGGATAGGCCAGCGGGATGACCTGGAGCGCTGTGCTGTAGAGAAGCCAGGAGTTGCTTTGGGAAGCTCCAGAGACACTGTTGAGATCTGTCTGAGCTGCAGCTGTGCAGATTCTAAATGAGCAGTACCTGGGACGAGGGCAGCAGGTGCGTTTGGGTGACAGAAGTCTGATGAAGGGGACCAGGGGAAAGCATAGCACACATACAAGGGGCTATGGAGTTTTCATTAGGAAACGAACTTGACCTTGGATTGGAAGAGAGGCCCTGCCTTCCATTTGGACGAGGGTCTCAGGATAGCTGGCTCTCATCCGACCTCCTCACACTTGAACCTAGGACTGGCCCAGTGTATTTCTGGCATATGTGGAGAATATGGGTTCCACTGGAATCCATGAATCTGGAGCACGTTTTCTAGAATGAGAGCTGTCTGCCTACATTGCTGCTGTGCTGGGCAAGAGATGGGGAAGAGTCAGGCCAGAGCAATGAGGGTTAAAAGCAACTGTCATCAAGTTCCCATCCCCACTAGATTCTGTCCCCAACCCCCTCAGCCCCTCCACTCCCAGCCCCTCAGTCCCCAGGACTTGGCAGATGAGCTAGACTTTCCTGGCATTGGGTTATGAAGCCAGTTGGCTTGTGAGCTTTGAGAAGCTTTGAGCAGCCTGCATCTCTAGGGTCTGCCTGGGAGGTGAGAGTCTTGCTGGAGGGGGCCCAACAGTTCTTCTGGGGGCACACGAGTAGGCTCTGGCTCACTTAATGCAGTGATGACAGGGATAGCAAGGTAAGGCTATGTATGGCTGGGATTCAGGGCAGATCTCACAGCTGAAGCGAGTCCCAAAGGGCTTCAGGGAGTCATGGTTCCTGGTGGGAAACCAGTTCTTGCTGACCTGGAAACAAACAGCAGGGCTCTGAAACCCAAGGAGCAGGTTCCATCTGGGATGCTAAGACAGGCTTTGCAGTTGCAAAGACTTCTGTGACCCAGTGCCCACAACTGGTAGAGAAGGCTCTTATCTTAGGTCCAAGCTTTATGCAGACACTTAAGGAGGCGGCTTCCTTGTCTCTTTGCATTACTGTCACAGTCAGCATACCCTGTTCCTGGCTAGTGGGAGCAGGGAGCTTGGGTTTGTCTCTGAAGTGGGATCTTTTACTGGGAGGAGTCATTAGCATGTTTGATTCCCATTCACCCGGACTTGAAAGTCATTTGCATTTGAGCTTTCTCCTTCCTAGGAGCAAAGAGATATTTTCTGAGGAACTCCATCTTCTAATGCTCAGAGTGACTGGTGTTGTAGGCACTTTTGGTGACCAGCTGCTCTGCCTGCCTCCCTTTCCTGAAAAGACAAAGTCCCAAGAGGCCACAAAGGAGGAAGAATGGGTGGGGTGGTGACTGAAGGATTTATGCCACATCAGCGCTCTCTCTCTCTCTCTCTCTCTCTCTCTCTCTCTCTCTCTTGCTTAGCATCCTGTCTCAATTCACCCTCATGTGGGCTACAGAAGTGCAAAGGAAGGGGAGAGTTAAGCTCCATCCATCCCCACGGAACTAATGAACCAAGAAAGGAACTTGGCATTCTATTCTGCAGAGAGAAACAGGCTGGGAGACAACAGAATGGATACTCCACAGAGGTTCTGCTCTTCCTAAGTGGGCAAACAGCCACTTGGGTTTTTGCTGCTGAATGGGAAGCTAAGTACCTTCTAGGGAGGAGTCTTAGGACGTGGATGAGGCAGAAGTACCTTCTGGAAATAGCCGACTAGGTTCTCCCCGGACAGCTCTTATGGTTCTAGAAGTAAATAACTCAGAACGAGCTGCCTGATGGCTCTTGGGGCTGGGGACAGACATGGAAGTGACTATAAGACCTGCGCACAGGTGGCTCAGTCACTGGAAGGTGCTTAAGTGTAAATCACTGGGAGCGAGCATGGGCTACTGGTACAGCGGGTTGACTTTCTGACAGAATTCTTTCCATAGGTCTGCTAGCCTAACCAAAATGCTGTTCAAAGGTCATGTCCTAGAGACCCTGTCCCAGGGCTATGCCCTAGAGAAAAGGATGCTGAAGAGAGAACTTTTGGAGTTATCTGTGAGGCCCCGGGCAGAAGTTCAAGATCCTGGAAGAGAGATGTAAGCGAACAGCACCGTCCCTTCCCCAAGTTCTGTTTTACACTTTTCAGGTCTGTGCAAGGTGAAAGGAACACACCAGCTGGTGACTCAGGAAAGATGGACCAGAAGCCTCCAATCAGCACAGTGACTGACTCTACACTGCATGGAACCCAAGGAAAGCTGACTAGGCCATGCAGTCAGAGAAAAGGCCCAGCTCAGACTGGAAACAACTGCTTCCTTCCACCATCCTGGAGAGGTGGCTCTTGGCAGGGTGAGAATAAAGAGGGGGGCTTAGACCTTGTGACCATGCTGGGTTGGAACAAGCACCAGCAAGGAAGTCACTCCCGTGTAAGAGGAGACAGATCATATTCTAATGCAACATTTGAAAAAAAAATACATAAGCCTAATACAAAAATCCACAATGAATAAAATACCAAAAAATTAAATAAAGTCAGAATTAGCATTACTGACTCTTAGGTTCAAATATAGCTGAACAATGGCTGTGTCATAGAACCTGTTTTTATTAAATAAAAACATTGATTGATTTGTGTGCATGTGTTGTAAAGAAAGAAGCAAGGGACACATTCTAGACTGGATGCCTCTTGGCACATATCTGTAACCTTTGTAGTCAGGAGGCCAAAACAGAAGGATAATGAGTTCCAGGTCAGCTTGGGCCACATGGCAAAGCCCAGCCTCAAAAAGGAAAAGGAAGGCCAAGGAGGGAAGAGAGGAAGGGAGAAAGGGGGGAAGGGAGGGAGGAAGAAGAGGAGAGGAAGAGAGGAAGAAGGGAGAGGAGGGGAGGAACAGGGAGGAACCCCATGAATAAGTGGGTTTGTCCAGAAGAGCAGACACCTGGGTGATATTCCTGCAGCATACTGTTGTACTCAGAAGACGCTGCCCCAAGTACTGCACTTTGGTTCAGGAGCCCTGAGCTAAAGACAGCACTTTATATTAGTATATTAGTATATAAAGACAGTCATATTAATTTCGTCTCTATTGCTACGCCCACGACGCAATGCAGTTTACAGGAAGAAGCATTTATTGGGGGTTATAGGTCCAAAGGGAGAGTTTGTAATGGTGGAAGGGTCTGGGTAGGCGGTCTGAGCAGGGGACTGAGGGATCACATCTTCAGAAGCAAACACAAAACAGAGAGGATGAACCGGAAGTGGGGCAAGGCCCACAGGGCTCTTCACGCTTTTTTCTCTATGACAGCAAGAGCTCTGCAAACAGCGCCACCTACTGGTGACCCAGTGTTCTAGTACCTGAGGCTACTGGGAACATTTCTCATTTGAACTACCACAGACGACCCCAGCTTTGCCTCTGGATACTCCCCTCTCTAGGAGCCAAAGTGAAGCTTTCTCTGGGGAGTCTCTTGTCAGACTAGGATAGGTTCCCCCACAACAGATGTAACTACTGGTTGCGATGAAGCTCCTCTCTGGACTCTGCATTACCCAGAAGGCATCCGGTAGAAGAGACCGGAAGTTGAACTCTACATCCCGAGCCCAGGAGACATTTATCCTATGGGGCTGTCTGTTCTTTGGGCTCTTATCTTCCCTAAAGATAATTTATTTCTTCTGTACAATTACTTATGGCCCACATTTCCTGCTCTCCTAAGGGGGCATTTAACCTGCAGCCACGGGGCCTTTTATATGAGCCCATTATCTGTTATAATATACAATAAGACATGGGATTCAGAGTACTTGAGAAAGGAAAGAGACACACAGTCTGGAGGTTCTAGAGCACGGGGCCAATAGCAGCCCTGTTCTGGTAGGGACCCCAGAGTGGATGACATCATGGCAGGAACACAGGCAAACAGGAGAGGTTACACAGGGACAGGAAACTGAGAGTGAGCAGGGAGGAGGCAGGCTTCTTGCTCTTTTATAACACCCCGCTCAGAACTGACCAAGTTCCCAGGACAACTACATTCTTTCCTTCCAAGGCCATGCCGACCATGACCTAACCCTTACCACCAAGCCACACACAGCTTCGGGGTCCCGTTAGCTCCCACACTGCCGCAGCAGGGACCAAGCTTTGGGGAACACCCTCAAACAGTCTTTAAAGCACCGCTCCTCTCCGTGAGTTTTGTACTTGGTGGTTTCCTGTGTGCTCAATAAGAATACATTTTTATGCTTTTTCTATTTGAGTGGATTTGTTTTTTAGGAACCTTTAGAGCCTGGTTCCCAAACTTCCTAACACTGGAACCCTTCCCCACACTGGTTCCTCATGTTGTGGTGACCCCTCTCCAACAATTAAATCATTTTATTGGTACTTCAGAACTGCAGTTTTGCTACAGTTATGAACTGTAATGTAAATAGTTTTGGAACTACAGGGTTGCAAGGGGGTCGCGACCCACAGGCTGAGAACCACTGCGTTAGAGGCTGGTGGAGAACTTCCTGCAACCTCCTTGACCACCGCAAGAAAAAAAGAGTCCCCCGGGACTCTAAGACTTAGAGCCTCTGCCCAGGGACAAGCCACATGTTCACACATCACTGCAGGCACCCAGGCTTCAAGGGACTCTGAGTGCAGATGCTGGGCACAGAGCCAAGGGGCCCCACTGGTCTATGTGAGGTGGTGAGTTGATTTGATTTTTGTCTCAATGGGAACTTTCTTTGGATCTCTTTCCCTGCCTTCGCTGCACATTTCAAAACAACATTCCTTTACGCACAAGCCTTAGGACATCAAATGCTTCCACGCCCTCTGAAAGGAGTGCTTCGGGCTCCTCCTTTGCTCTTTTTTCTTTTAAAGAGTTCCATGTAAAATCAGATGTTAACTCTCTCTTGAGTAAACCCGAGTGGAAAGGTTTTCTTTCTTCTCATTTACTAACACCAACGACAATCAGAACAGGTGGAAAGAATATGTGCCCCCTTGCTGAATGGTGGATAAAAGTTGAGAGGAAAACTCTTAAGCTGTTACACATGTAACCAATGGTTCCTATTTTCTATTGGTGAGAAGAATGGAGAGCAAGGCTTAAAGAGAGGCCCCGCAGGAAGAACTGATTGCCTCTTTAACCAGGGCAGGCTTCTTCTCTAAACTAATTTTGTTTTGTATCCTAGTCAACACCAGCTTCTTCCACTTTGGAATGCAAGCTCTCATCAGACCACCATTTTCTGAAGGCAACAAGCTCCTAACTAGAGCAGGATTTGAGGCTTAGCCAATGGCCGGAGTCTTGCACCCTGAAAGGTATGCAGAATCCTGCAGCCGGCTTTGATCGAGAAGTTGATTGGTTCAAAGTGACAATTCTGACCTTGGAGCTGTCTACCCTCTATCCTACCTGTGAAGGAAAAGGTTTTTGTTTTTTTTTGTTTTTGTCTTAGCCCAAATCCTTGACTGCTGGTAGAAACAGATCATCTCTTAAGGGATGTTTTGCAGGGTGACTGTCTTAGCTTCCTTTCTGTTGCTGTGATAGAAATACCCTGACTGATAATGTAAGGAAAAGGAGGTCTTGTCTCACACACTTTTAGTTCTAACCCATCGCAGCAGGTAAACCGATGCAGCAGGAGCTAGAAGCAGCAGTTCACAGTACATCCACAGTCAGGAGTGGCAAGCCATGGACCCACTCATGCACATATGCCCACTTTGCTCTCTCCCATTTTAGCCAGCTCAGGATCTCTGCCAGGGCATGGTCTTGCCCATACTCTATTCACAACAACTGACTTAATCAAGATAACCCCTCAAAGATATTCTCAGAGGCTAACCTTCATCAAGACAATCCCTTCCAGGTGTCCTCAGGGGCCTGCCTCCTAGGTGTCAGGTTGACAAACAGTACAAACCATCACTCAAGACCCAGGCACTTCTTTTTCTCTTAAATGCCCCGTGAAAGGACAATTTCATTAACACCATTGCATATGGTATAGAGGGCGCCACAATCACACAAAACACTCAAGCTAGCGGCTTGTTTCCCTCCAAGGCTGACTCTCTAACCTCCCAGCTGCCATTTTTCAAACACCCAGCCTTTATGCAGGATGCTCAATGGGTTCTGCCTCATGACAGATAAAAACCGCCTGCGGTTGGTCTCATGATGAGGGAAGGAGGCAGATGATCTTTCGGTCTTCAGTCACAAAGTTCCAAAATTCCTTACACAGCATGGAGAATACAGAAAATTTTAGGTCTAGTGTCTCTTCTTGGTACAACATACACGCTTCTTGTGCTAAAGCAGGGGATGGTAAGAAACAACCCCATCGCCATTCCTACAGCATTTTCCTGCCTCAGAGCATGGTCACCCACAATGCAACTCAGCCCTAACACCTACTCACCTTTGAGGTTGTCTGTAGGGCTCAGTCCTCAACACAAAACAAGCATCTTCATTAGATCGGCCTGCTTCCAAGACACCGCCATCACAGGGGCCTGTTGGCTGCTGACATTCCCTCAGGAGGAGGGCTGGGGAGGAGCCTCAGATCTCACCTGAGATTTTAGCCACCATCTCCGGCCATCTGTGTGCAATTCTACCCATTAGCTTGAGAGGTTAATGTGCGGCAGCCGCCAAGCTATCGTCTGTGTTGCGTGAGGCTTTCCAGCATGGCTGCTTTGGGGATCTCCCACAATCCTGCCAGTAAACCCTTACCCTAAGTAAGCTGTCCAAACTCACTGGTCTCTAGGATCCTAAGCATACTATGCAAGTGCTCACCCTTGAGCTACACGATGGGCTCTCTTGTTTCTATGTCTTCATAGGTAAATACTTGGTTAGGATTCTGTTTATTTATTGTATATGTACACACACAGTGATGTGTGTGTGTCTGTGTTGAGATCAGGAGCTGGCTCTCCCAGCTGGCTCTCTCTTACTTTATTTTGAGGCAGGATATTTCTTATTGTTTCTGCTTCTAAGCAGTGTCCTGACCTGTGAGCTTTCACCAATCCTCCTGTCTCTGTCTCCCACCTTACTAGAGGATCACTGGGATTACAGCTGAGATCCTACTGTGTGCAGCTTTTTAACATGGGTTCCGGGGGTGAAACACGGTGTTAGGTTTGAGTGGCAAGTGCTTTTACTCTGAGTCTGATTCTATTAAAAATCAACACCCTGAACCCTCAGAACGGATGACTCTTTCACTTGAGGTATGTCTTAACAAACTGTAAGATACGGTTGTAAGTACAGTAAAGTTCCTCGTGGACTTCTGTCATTAGCTGTCATACTCCTGTCACACTCCTGCCACCAGAAGCCACCACTCTCCACCTTGGTGTTCCCAGAGGTGCTGTGTTTAAGTTGCAGGATGCGCATGAACACCTTCCTAAACACTTGCTGCAAATGTCACAAACTGTTCTTCTCCTTACTGTGTTTATTTCAAGATGTGTTTGGAAACACACACACACATAGTGGAGAACGCCTGGTGAAGAGGCAGATTGGGGTGATGGGGACTAACAACAGGAAGCATGCTAAGTATTGAAATCATGCGAGGGTGAGGGGCAGCTCTTGCTCCAGTACCCTCAGGGGCGAGAGTCCTGCTGACACTGTCAGGACTTTTAGCCTTTAGAACCACGAAAGAGTACATTTCTGATTTAAGCACGAAGCTGACCTGAGTGGATTGCTGTCATGATTACACACAGGGGTGTTTAAGGTACCACTTTGCTTTTATACAGCTGCATACTATTCCCTTTCCTGACATGTGTTTTCTGTGAGTGAGAGCCCTGCAGGATATGTAGTGTTTTCAATTTTTATTTTTCTCAAACACTTCTGTGACAGTATTCTTGTGTGTAACCTTTGGGATGATATCTTAGAAGTGGATTAAAAAGTAAGCAGGGGCTGGGTGTGGCTTTGGGAATCACTCACATGTGTAATGCCCCAGTTCAACTCTTGCACACACAAAAAGTGTACTTTTCTCAATCTCATCTGCACAGTGTCTATAGGGAATTTGATTTCCAAAGAGGCATAGTTTATAAAACAAAACAAGTTATTTCATGTGAGTGGGTATTTTGCCTGCATGTTTGTTGTGCACCATGTGCATGCAGTATCTGTGAAGGCCAGAAGAGGGACCTGGGTCTCCTGGACCTGGAGTCACACAGATGGTTGTAAGCTGCCTTGTGGGTGCTGGGAGTGGAACCCAGATCCCTGGGAAGAGTGACTGGTGCTCTTAACCACTGTGCCATCTCTCCAGCACCTATAAAAAAAAGGATTGAAAACTGTGTCCTTCTTCCTTCACTTAGCATTTTAATTTTTCTAAGCATTCTTTTTGCTTCTTTGTTTGTTTGTTTTTTGTTTTGTTTGTTTTATTTATTTATTGATTATATGTAAGTACACTGTAGCTGTCTTCAGACACTCCAGAAGAGGGAGTCAGACCTCATTAAGGATGGTTGTGAGCCACCATGTGGTTGCTGGGATTTGAACTCCGGACCTTCGGAAGAGCAGTCGGGTGCTCTTACCCACTGAGCCATCTCACCAGCCCTTTTCTAAGCATTCTTTATGTTCTTCCTGCCTAGTCATTTTTATGAGGTCTTCATGGTGCTCTTTTATGAGGTCCCATTTGTCAATTCTTGATCTTAGAGCATAAGCAATTTGTGTTCTGTTCAGGAAAATTTCTCCTGTGCCCATGTGCTCCAGGCTCTTCCCCACTTTCTTTTCTATTACTTTCAGTGTATCTGGTTTTATGTGGAGGTCCTTGATCCACTTGGACTTGAGCTTTGTACAAGGAGATAAGAATGGATTGATTTGCATTCTTCTACGTGCTAATTGGCAGTTGAACCAGCACCATTTGTTGAAAATGCTGTCTTTTTTCCACTGGATGGCTTTAGCTCCGTTGTCAAAGATCAAGTGACCATAGGTTCACTTCTGGGTCTTCAATTCTAGTCCATGGATCTACCTGCCTGTCACTGTACCAGTACCATGCAGTTTTTTTTTTTTAATCACAATTATTTTGTAGTACAGCTTGAGGTCAGAGATGATAATTTCCCCAGAAGTTCTTTTATTGTTCAGAATATTTTTTGCTATCCTGAGTTTTTTGTTATTCCAGATGAATTTGAAAATTGCTCTTTCTAACTCTGTGAAGAATTGAGTTGGAATTTTAATGAGGATTGCATTGAATCTGTAGATTGCTTTCGGCAAGATAGCCATTTTTACTATAATAATCCTGCCAATCCATGAGCATGGGAGATCTTTCCATCTTCTGAGATCTTTGATTTTTTTCTTCAGACACTTGAAGTTTTTGTCATACAGATATTTCACTTGCTTAGTTAGAGTAACAAAAATTGTAAAGCTTTTATAAGGCAAAGGACACTCACTGTCAATAGGACAAAACGGCAACCAACAGATTGGGAAAAGATCTTTACCAACCCTACATATGATAGAGGGTTAATATCCAATATATACAAAGAACTCAAGAAGTTAGACTCCAGAGAGTCAAATAACCCTATTAAAAAATGAGGTACAGAGCTAAACAAAAATTCTCAACCAAGGAGTATTAAATGACTGAGAAGCACCTAAAGAAATGTTCAACATCCTTAGTCATCAGGGAAATGCAAATCAAAACAACCCTGAGATTCCACCTCACACCAGTCAGAATGGCTAAGATCGAAAATTCAGGTGACAGCAGATGCTGTCGAGAATGTAGAGAAAGAACACTCATCTATTGCTGGTGGGATTGCAAGCTGGTACAACCACTCTGGAAATCAGTTTGGCGGTTCCTCAGAAAATTGGACATAGTACTACCTGAGGACCCAGATATACCACTCCTGGGCATATATCCAGAAGATGCGCCAACATGTAATAAGGACACGTGCTCCACTATGCTCATAGCAGCCTTATTTAAAATAGCCAGAAGCTGGAAAGAACCCAGATGCCCCTCAACAGAGGAATGGATACAGAAAATGTGGTACATATACACAATGGAGTACTACTCAGCTATTAAAAAGGATGGATTCATGAAGTTCTTAGGCAAATGGATGGAACCAGAAAATATCATCCTGAGTGAGGTAACCCAATCACAAAAGAACACACATGGTATACACTCACTGATATTTAACAGGATATTAGCTCAGAAGTTCAGAATACTCAAGATACAATTCACAGACCACATGAAGCTCAAGAAGAAGGAAGACCACAGGGTGGAAACTTTGGTCCTTCTTAGAAGGGGGAACAAAATATCCATGAGAGGAGATACAAAGACAATGTTTGGAACAGAAACAGAAGGAAAGGCCATCCAGTGACTGTCCCACCTGGGGATCCATCCCATATACCAACCCCAGATGTTGTTGTGGATATCAACAAGTGCTTACTGACAGGAGCCTGATATAGCTGTCTCCTGACAAATACAGAGCCAGTGCCTGACAAATACAGAGGTGTAGGCTCACAGCCATCCATTGGACTGAGCACAGGATCCCCAATGAAGGAGCTAGAGAAAGGAGCCAAGGAGCTGAAGGCGTTTGCAGCCCCATAGGAAGAACAAAAATATGAACCAACCAGTACCCCCAGAGCTTCCTGGGTCCAAACCACCAACCAAAGGGTACACATGGAGGGACCCTTGGCTCCAGCCGCATATGTAGCAGAGGATGGCTAGTGGGACATCAATGAGAGGAGAGGCCCTTGGTCTTGTGAAGGTTTATAGGGGAATGTCAAGATAGGGAAGCGGGAGTGGGTGGGTTGATGGGGTGTATGTGTGGAGGTGGTGGGGTTGGGATGGGATAGGGGGGCATTCAGAGGGGAAATGAGGAAAGGGGAAATTTTGCAATATAAATAAAGAAAACATATAATAAGGAAATAAAATAAAATATGGAGAAAAACCAAACAAAGAAAAACCACGGTGCTCAGGCTGCTGACCCACTGAAGCGTGCTTTTCTGTAAATGTTTTCACTCTTTCACCCATTTTCTGTGGGCTGGGTTTCCTTCTTGCTTTCTCTAGGAGGACTTTGTACATTAGGAAAATAAGCGGTTTTCTTGCTTTTAAAAGCAACTTTTTTCCAAGTATTTCATTCGTATTTTAATTAATTTTGTCATAAAAAGATGTTCATTTCATGCAGCCAAATTTATACCACCTGCCTTTGGGTCCTTCTCCAAGTGTCCCCCCCAGCACTGGAGGGAACTGCTGGCTTCTTCCTTTGGGTCCTTCTCCAAGTGTCCCCCCAGCACTGGAGGGAACTGCTGGCTTCTTCCGGGGTTTCCAGAGTCTGTGTTCTTTGACTTGTGAAGGATCCGATTAACCTTTCTCTAGACACCTTTTCAGTATGGTCGACCCCAGTATTGAATAGTCTATTTTTCTCTGAACATTTGCTATGTCACTTCTGGTGTGCCAGCTTGGGATATGTGTGAAGTCACTAGAGCTGAGCTGTGCCATATTTACTCTCTTCAAACAGACACCATTTAAGCACAACATTATATTTTAAATATGATATTCTTTTTATTCTATTTTTATAAGTGTGTGTGTATGTACAAGTACCGGAAGAGGACAGAGAGATTAGCTCCTCCTGGAGCTGGAGTTACAAATGGTTGTGAACGACTTAACATGGTTGCTGGGACAGGAACCCTGGTCCTTTTAACTGCTGAGCCATCCCTCCAGCCCCTGTGGCACTCCATTTTGTTTGCTGCTCTTTTACTTAGGATTTTTACTGCACTCCTCATCCATGAGATTGTATTGCAGATCTTTTATGTTCCTGTCCTTATTGTTCATGACTGGTACTCTTCTTGTGAGAAAACAGCTGCAGAAGTGGCTTTGGCTCACAGTTTGAGGGTTTCTTCTGTCACATCAGAGAGTCACGGTGGTAGGAGCTTGAGACAGCTTGTCCCACACTCTGCATGTGAAGTGGGTGACGAGTACTTGTGCCCAACTCATCCCTGTTCTTCTCTTTCAACACTAAGCTCCCATCTGTGGAGTGGTTGACTTACACAAGGTGGGCCTTCTCCGTCAAGGCGATCCCTCACAGGCATGGGTGGCCGGAAGCTAACCTAACCCAGTGCTTAGCAGACGTCCTGAGGGCTCATCCACATGGTGGTTCCAATCCTGACAAGACACCTATCAATACCAACTATCTCCTTTACAATTCTAAATTTATTTACATCACTCAGTGGCTATTGACGTTTCCTCCCTTTTCTGGCACTCTTTGAAGCACACTGAAATCACTTAGATTTTGAAGGGCTCTTTAGAATCCCCGATAAAACAAAGTTCCTTCCTTCCTTCCTTCCTTCCTTCCTTCCTTCCTTCCTTTTTCTTCCTTCCTTCCTTCCTTTCTTTCTTCCTTCCTTCCTTCCTTTCTTTCTTTCTTTCTTTCTTTCTTTCTTTCTTTCTTTCTTTCTTTCTTTCTTTCTTTCTTTCTCTCTCTCTCTTTCTTTCTCTCTTTCTCTCTTTTTCTTTCTTTCTTTCTTTCTTTTTCTTTTTCTTTCTTTCTTTCTTTCTTTTTCTTTTTCTTTCTTTCTTTCCTTTTTCTTTCTTTCTCTCTTTCTTTCCTTTATCTTTCTTTCTTTCTTTCTTTCTCTCTTTCTTTCCTCTTTCTTTCTTTCTTTCTTTCTTTCTTTCTTTCTTTCTTTCTTTCTTTCTTTCTTTCATAGGCTGATAGTATATTTGTCTTCTGTGAAAATTGATCTTTTAAACTTTTCATCTCTACTAGGATGATTTTGATCAGGGGATTTTGTAGACAATTAGCCATTTGCACAGACACCTGCTAGCCCAGGCTGCCTCAGTCACTGGCTAATCTCTGGCCCACATGCTTAATTGGTACCCACATGTCTTCTTGTAATGATCACATCTGTCTAGAGAACTGGTACAAAGCATTGCCTTTTTAGTTAACAGTACACCTTGAGTTTTAACCCAATTAATATTTGTTTGTATTGTTCTCCCACTTACAATATTTACGTTTTCTTCACTTTCTGGCATTTGAGATTGGAGCTTGGCTTGCTTCACACTGCACATTGAGTCTAGTTCTTATCCATATGTGATGTGGCCTTTGTGTTACTTGTACCTTTAAGACTCTGAGGGGTAACACTTGTCAAATCACTCCTTACCAAAAATGGTAATGTTTTCATTTATGTTTCCTCTTTGAAGAGAAGGTTGATATTAAATATATATATATATATATATTAATTATTGACTAATTTGAAAATAGATTGCAAGCAAAATTCCTGTTCAAATTAGTAACAGGTACAAAAGAGGCCCGGTGGGAAACTGAGGAGAACCTGGCAAAGTGTGAACACTGCGTACACGTCTGAAGGACAGGTCCCCCTCTGCAGAGCGCTCGTGCTCTGTGAAGTGATGCGCACATCGGATTTCAAGTCAAGCACCTACACAGCCTCATCGCTTCAGCCAGCACATGAGCTGTGTGACAGCCACTAGAAGAGGGACAGTGAAGGTTCATTGCACAGTCACGGTGAGGTCAGTGACATCCACGGCCTGTGTAGCACGTGGGTCCTGTCCTGAATGTCCTGTGACTTTCATTCTTTAGTTAACATACAGATAATGGGCTGAATTGTGATGTTCCCACACACGTGTGTCATGTACCTAGTTCATATTCCCTCTCCCCAAGTCTCATCTCCATTTCCCACTTGCTGGTCCCCTTCCTCTCCTCAAATATGTAACATCCATGTTCCATTACACACAACACACACACACACCAACCACTGGATTTTACACATGAGAGGAAACACACAGTATTTGTCTTTCTGAGTCTGGCTTATTTTGTTTACATGATGGTTCCCAATTCTACTTTACTTTCCTGCAAAGGACATAATTTCACTCTTCTCTATGGCTGAATAAAATTCTATTATGTGGAAATATACTATATTGTCTACACTTTTTTAAAGATTTACTTATTTATTATATATAAGTATATTGTAGCTGTCTTCAGACACACCAGAAGAGGGCATCAGATCTCATTATAGATGGTTGTGAGCCACCATGTGGTTGCTGGAATTTGAACTCAGGACCTCTGGAAAAGCAGTGAGTGCTCTTAACCACTGAGCCATCTTTCCAGCTCTGTCTATAATTTTTTTTTAAGAAAAATTAATTTATGTCTTTAGGAGTTTTGCCCCTGTGCTGCTGGCTAGTTGTATATCAACACAAGCGAGAGTCATCTGAGAGGAAGGGACCTCAATTGAGGCTCTGATTGGGCTGTAGGTAGCCTGTATAGAGGGCATTTTCCTCATTAGTGATGAGCTCCTGCCTCCAGGTTTCTGCTCTCTTTGAGTCCCTGCTGTGAATTCCCTCAGTGAACTGTGATTTGGAATATGTAAGCCAAATAAACCCCTTCCTCCTTCCGTTGCTTTTAGTCACGGGGTTTGTTCACAGCAATAGTAAGCTTCAGACAGCCTGCATGCTTGTCTGTATACCATGTACTTGCCTGGTGACTCTCAGATCCTTGGAACTGGAGTTGCAGTTGTGAGCCACCATGTTGGGGGCTGTGAATCAAACCTCAGTTGATCCCCTGGAAGAGCAGTTAGTGCTCTTAGTCAATGAGGTTCTCTCTAGCTCCAGTATATTTTCTTTATCCAGTCATCTGTGCATAGGTATGGAGGCTGGTTCCTCCTTGGTTGTATTGAGTATTGCAGCAGTAAACATGAACATGCAATTACTTCTGTGGCATGCTGTCTTAGAGTATTCTAAGTCTATGCAGTGGCTAATACATATTATTTATTATATTGTATATTATTTTATAATATATATTATATATTATATAAATAAGGTGTATTTATGATATATATAAACTATTTTCAGAATGGCTCAACCATTTACATCCCACGACTGTTGCAAAGGGCTCCTTTTCTCCACATTTTTACAGATTCGATTTTCTTTTTTGATGATGGCTATCTCTGATTGAGTGTGTGAAATCTCAACCAAGCTTGAATTTGTATTTCCTTGATGACTAAGAATGTTGGGATTTTCTAAATAGTTATTGCCTTTTGTATTTCTTGCTTTTTTTTTTTTTTTTTTGAGAACTGTGAGTTCAATTCCTTTGCCTGCTGACTGATGAGATGACCTCTTCTTTGGGGATTTAACTGTTGGGTTCCTTACATAGCCTAGATGCTATCTCTGTCAGCTGTATGGTCAACAAACACCTGTTTCTATCCCTTAGGCTGTTGTTTCCTCTCCTGATTGCCTCCTCTGCTCCAGAGAAGCCTTTTAACTTCACGCGGCTTCACTTTGTCAATTCTTCGGATTATTTCTTCTGCTGAGTTCTTTGACCAAAGCTCCTTGCCTACAGAGTATTGTCTGTTTTTCTCCAGCAGTTTTGCAGTTCCAGGTTTTACATTTTGACTTTGGCTCTGGTGAGAGGAAGGGATCTATCTTCTTAGGCAGAAATCCGGTTTCCCAGCCTCTTTTGTTGAAGAGATTATCTTTTTCTAATGCTTGTTGTTTTAGAAAGTTGTCATAATTATATGTCAATAGCTGTGCGGGATTATCTCTGCTCTCAGTTCTATTCTGCTGGTTCACTCCGTCTTTTTTTGAGCGAGTACCATGCTGTTTTGCGCTTATAGCTAGCTCTGTAGCCTGACAGGATCAGGTATTACAGGATCAGCTTGCTCTTGCTGCGTAGGCCTGCTTTGGTTATTTAGGGTCACTTTTGTTTCCATGAGCTGCTCAATAATTTAAAAACATTCATGTGGAAAAACATTCTCCCCTTGAAAAAAATGTATTTCCAATTTTAATGAATTGTGATAAGACAGTGTTCTTGATTTTATTTCTTCTTGGTAGAACTTATTAAACTTTTCCTGGTACCTCATATAGGACCAATTTCCATAAATGTTCCCAAGCACTTAGAAAAAAGGATACTTTCTGTTTTATAAGGCTGAAAAGTTCAATATGTATTTATAAGGTCTGCTTAAGGATTATAATGTTTATGCTTTTGCCCTTTCTTCCTCCTCCCCCTCCCCTGCCCCTCCCCCTCCTCCCCCTCTTCCCTACTTGCCCTGTCCTGAACAGAGAGGACTTGGCCACCGCTCTAATTAATGAATGTTCCTGTGCTCCCCCCCCCCCCCGCCCTGTATTTGTGCTTCATGTAGTCTGTTGCTGTGGTCTTTGCTGTGAATTACGGCCCTTAGACTCAGAGAGCATTTGTTAGGCGGCCTTCTTATTGATGGCGCCTGTCTTGTGAGATACCAGGTGCATCCCTCCTGTGCTTCTGCCCAGTGCTCTGCCATCCCTTTGATTTGTTGTCTTTTAGAGACACCCCTTCACAGTGAAGGGCTGAGTTCTGCCAAGTGAGTCAAACAGAGAGTTTGTTTCTTAAGTGTGCTAAGATGATTTTACTTTATTACTATGAATTAAAGCTTGTTCTCAGTCGTATTGCTTGCATATATTTACCATGCATGTTCTACTTATCACCTTTCCACTCTCTAGTCTCCGCCTCTGTCTCTGTTAAAGCAAGCTTTTGGTGATCAGCAAGCCTGCCTGGTTCGCTTAGGTGGTTATTTCCCACTGACTTGGTTACATGGTCTTCCTTTCTTCCCTTTCCCATCTGTGTGTTTTACCTACATCGAATGACACCGCTGACTCATTCATTATCTATGGTCAAATTAATATATTCTACGTTTGTATTTTCTCTCTTCCTGTAACTAAAGAAATATGTGTTATTTCTCAGAGCAGGAGAAGTAACACTCCCTCTAATTCTTATGTATAGCTATGGTCTGCCTGACATCTCTGGTTGGAAGTCACTGTTCCTGACTTCTCCCTTAAGGTTCTTCACTTGCATATTATTTAGCTGAAGACTGTCTTCTAGTAAATTCTCAGAGAGGGCACCATTAGTATAATAGTCCCACATTTTTAATGTTTAAGCTGTTCTATAAACAAGCACATGAAAAGATGCTTAGCACCATTAGTTGCCAGAGACATGCACGCAAAGCCACAGGAGACACTGCTTCACACTGGAAGCCAGGACTCTTGCACTTGCTGGCCATGTGCTAGGAAAGGGTTCCAAGGATGTGGAAATAGATTGAGGTAGGCATAAAATTATCACATGGCTGAGAAAATCCATTTCTATATGTATACCTCAAAGAGTTGAAATCAAACAAATAGACACTTCTACCTAAATGTTCATAGCAGTACTATTCACAATGCACAAAAGGCAGAGACAACCCAGATGTCTCAGCTGTCTATCCATCTGCTGATGGATAGAAAACAGTACTAAGCCATTAACAATAATAATGTACTGATACATGTTACAACATGGATGCACCCTGAAGACATGTAATAAGTTGGGTATATAAGATCCATTTGCACAAAATACCTAGAATAGGTAAACTCATAGAAACAACAACAACAACAACAACAACAAAAAACAGGTGGACCTGAAACTGACAGTAGGCACTAGGGAGTAAATGAATATTTTCTTGTGGAGTGATGGAAATGTTTGCAAAGTAGAAAGACGTGGTTGTATGACACTGTGAATGAACTAATGACACCAAACTGTTCACTTTCACAGAGGCAGTTTTATGTCATGTTAATGTCACTGCAGTGAAAGCCACCTCCCTAGACCCCTAATATTTGACGGCTGGTGGGGTTGGAGCTCTTGGCATGTACTCTCAGCTTGTGACAGGCCTCTTCACCACTGCCTGCTTTGCATCTTTGCTCCGAAGAGCTCTCATGTTTATCTGATTTCGTCTCTTCATGTAAGCTTCCCCTCCTGCCTAGAACACTGGAGGATTTTCTTTTGCTGTAATTGTGAGTGGTTTTACTTGGATAACTGCTCAGGTTTTTCAAAGCTGAATGCTTGGAAGCAATTTTCCTACCTGCTGGGCAGCTCTTTCTTGCAGGGGCACTGTCTTATTAGCGCTTTCATGTTAGCTCGGAATCGCTGCTTTTTTGTTATCAGTATCTCTGGTCCCACTTTTCCTCCTGGTCTATCTGCCTGTTTTTTCACTGATCTCTATTTTCTGCCAGTCTCTTGTCTCTTTCCTTCTACTCACTACCTTTTCTCAGTCTACATTTAGCTGTATTTTTTTCCCCTCTGAGGTATCTTGTAACTTTACTTCAGAGTTAATTTTTTTCCTTCAAATTCTTTCCTAAAGTCAATTCCCCACCTTAGAAAGCCAAGGTTTTCAACTTCCACTTGAGTTTTAAGATTCCTGATTTGTGATTTCATGCCCTGTGCAAAGGTTTACTCTTGCTTGATGCAGGAGGAATGTTTTAAGGCAATGTTCTGTTGAATTCAAGCTGCTGTTTGCTTTTGCAATTTTCCATCCTCTGAAAAGCTTTTTTTCTCTTTCTCTTTGGTTTCTTGAGACAGGGTTTTCCTGTGTAGCCAGGTTGGCCTCAAACTCAGAGATCTGCCTGCCTCTGCATCCCAAGTGCTGGGATTTAAAGGTGTGCACCATCATCGGCTGAAAACCCAAGAAAAGTAGCATAAACCCAAAGCATAGCTGATAAATGAGGCTTCATTTCTTTTTTTTTCCAAAAGATTTTTTTATTCTTTTTTTTAAAAAAGATTGATTTATTTTGTATATATAAATATACCAACATTGCTCTCTTCAGACACACCAGAAGAGTGCACCAGGGCTGGTGAGATGGCTCAGTGGGTAAGAGCACCTGACTGCTCTTCCGAAGGTCCAGAGTTCAAATCCCAGCAACCACATGGTGGCTCACAACCATCCGCAACGAGATCTGGCGCCCTCTTCTGGAATGTCTGAAGACAGCTACAGTGTACTTACATATAATAAATAAATAAATCTTTAAAAAAAAAAAGAAAAAAAAAAAGAAGAGTGCACCAGACCCCATTACAGATGGTTGTGAGCCACCATGTGGTGGCTGTGAATTGAACTCAAGACCTCTGGAAGAGCAGTCGGTGCTCTTAAATACTGAGCCATCTCTTCAGCCCCCACTTCATTTTTTCACATATTTATTTCAGTTAATCACTGACAGGAATTTACCAAATGAGTTTATTTCAGTATCAGTTAACATTAATGATGTCATTTCCCCCTCATCAGGTTGATGAGTGACCAAATCTCACTTGTGACACAAGTCCCACTCCTGTGACCTACTTCATAGGGCCACTTGGGATGGTCTGTCCTCTTAGCCTGGCTTTCCTGAAAGTAAGCAGATCTTCAACAAGGCTTCCCTGCAGACAGTCTCTGAGTCAGGAAGGAGGGACTGGGAGGAATAAGAGGATTGGATGGAGAAGTTAATGCACAGCTGTGTTTTAAAATTGATTACCTCTATGAGTGCTGTGCTGTGGCTTGATACTGCTAGACCCTTTGAGGACTCACACAGAATACATCTCCACTGTCCATCAGAACAACAGAGAAGGGAATAAGTATTCTTCCAGGGCATCCTGATCCCATTGGCCATGAGTTTGCTCAGAATGCTAACACTCGTTAAAAGTTGAAGGTAAAGATTGAGAGGTAGGTCTAAAAGCTGTAGCATACTACTTCTTACACTTCTGAGACTCATCAGCTAGAGGATCACCGCTGTCAAACACTTTTGAACATGTGAATGATAGTAACCTTAGTGTTTAGTTTTTCTTCAAATAAGCTAAATTGTTGTTGGTAGTAGCAGGGAGGTGTTCCATCGATGAGCCTTTCAATGATAGTTGCCAAACCGTCCCTAGCGCTGTCTGCCTTGAGTGGGGTCCTGTTAACTGAACCACCCTCATCCCTCTTTTTGCAAATGGCTTGCCTGTCATTATGATAACCCAGGTGTTCTAAACACTTTCTGGAAAGTATTCATGTTCCAACTATAAAAGACATGTAGCCATTCGTGCTGCTAAGGTCGACATATAGCCATTGCTGCAAACTCTGCTTCAAGAGACTTGCTCCCCCAGTCACAATGGTTCTAGACTATACCAGTACTGGAACACTTTACTCTGGTGGCCTCCAGATGACCCTGTCTTCACAGCTCCATCTGCCTGCATCCCCAGACCTGGTAGCAGCCGACTTCATAAAGTGGGCAGGAAGAGGAACGTTTCTCCAGTACACTTAGCAAAACGCTTGTGATTGATGGGAGGGAGGCCATACTTATGTGAGTTCCATGTTTTCTGAGTCCGGACTCGAATTGTGGCAGACTTGCTTTAATGCTAATTTTCTCCCTTCAAGACCCAAATGGATGTTTGAGAGCTAATTCAGGTCATTAGGCATGGGACGAGTGCCTTCACGCACCGAACTCCTGCTGGCTCTGCAATAAATCATTCATAAATCTGCCCTTTTTTATTCTGGAAATTTTTAAAAAAAGATTTTATTATTATATGTAAGTACACTGTATCTGTCTTTTAGACACACCAGATGAAGGCGTCAGATCTCATTATGGATGGTTGTGAACCACTATGTGGTTGCTGAGATTTGAACTCAGGACCTTCAGAAGAGCAGCCAGTGTTCTTACCCACTGAGCCATCTCACCAGCCCCTCTGGAAAATTCTTGACCATTACTTTTGGTAGCTAGTTTTGTGTTTCCTTTCCTCTCCTGTCTCTTCAGACTTATAAGTTCCCATGTGACCTTAAATCCTTCCTCTTCCCTTCTCTTTAGTATCCTCTATTTTCAGTTCACCAAATCTCTTTAGTGGTATATGATTAGACTATCCAGTCAACTTTTTTTTTAAAATGGCTTTTCAAGACAGGGTGTATTGGCTAGTTTTGTGTCAACTTGACACAGCTGGAGTTATTACAGAGAAAGGAGCTTCAGTTGAGAAATGCCTCCATGAGATCCAACTGTAAGGCATTTTCTCAATTAGTGATCAAGGGGGAAAGGCCCCTTGTGGGTGGGACTGTTTCTGAGCTGGTAGTCTTGGTTCTATAAGAGAGCAGGCTGAGCAAGCCAGGGGAAGCAAGCCAGTAAAGAACATCCCTCCATGGCCTCTGCATCAGCTCTTTCTTTCTGACCTGCTTGAGTTCCAGTCCTGACTTCCTTTGGTGATGAACAGCAGCATGGAAGTGTAAGCCGAATAAACCCTTTCCTCCCCAACTTGCTTCTTGGTTATGATGTCTGTGCAGGAATAGAAACCCTGACTAAGACACAGCGTTTCTCTATATAGACCTGGCTGTCCTGGAACTCACTCTGTAGACCAGGCTGGCCTTGAACTCAGAAATCCACCTGCCTCTGCTTCCCAAGTGCTGGGATTAAAGGCATGTGCCACCACACCTGGCTCTAGTCAACTCTTATTTTTAGTTGCAATTTTCACTTCTAGAATTTACAGTTGGATCTTAAAATCCTGTCCAAATCCCCCTGGAACCATCTCAGGCTGGTTTTGGTATGACGTCATACTGGCTGCTGGTATGACGTCATATTGGTGCTACTTGGATGTTACTAGGTGACTGCTACTTGATCTTGCCTTGTCGTGTAGTCTCGACTCCTTGAATTACTACTTCAAATGTGCATTTTGCAAACATTGTTATGAGCTGAAATAGTAATTTGAGGCTGTAGAGGGTAGATTTGAGAGTTATGTCTCTGACAGTGATAGGCTGTGGGCCCAGCAACCTGAGATGACCTTAATCATTCCAAGATGGGGAGAATGAAAACTGGTCCAGACTGCATGGTCTGCTTTCTGTTACGACTGTCTTGATGTCTTAGGCTTTTATGCTGACTCAAATGTGGAGGACTTGGGTCTGTAGTCCATCCAATAGCAGCTTCTTTCCTTCAAGACCCAGAGGCCTATGAAGGTGCTGTGTAGCCTTTGATGCTCATGTTCAACCTGGCAGGTGCCTCTGAGGAGAGTAGCCCCAGTGCTAGACTTGTCCTCAAGGCTGTCACTAGGCTGGACCCTGTAGTTTGACATCCCAGATAGCCAGATGACACTTTTGACATATTCAAATTATGTCTAGTGGTCTCAACAGAAGGGTGGTTCAGAACATCAAATTCACTAACACTGGGTAGAACGCCATCCTGCTGCGAAAGGTTCATTTTTAAAACCACAGACTCCTCTATTTTGGCACTGAAATGCTAGAAACAAGGGTAGACTTCAAAAACATGGTTTTAAAAATTATGTGGAAAAAAGCAAACTGTATAAACAATGTCTGCAGTCTGACACTTATGTAAATAAAAAGCAAAATAGTTCTATACATATTCTGTGGGCATGTGTATGTGTTTACATACAAATGGTAAACTGGTGGGTGGGAAACAGGTCTGGATTAGGGGTGCTATGTAGCAGGAGACGTTAACCATCTGTATTCTGGTGTATAATGAGCATATAGGCATTTGGTATTTGTGTTATTTTAAAAATTTTTATTCATTTAAAAAAACATAGCAAACAAACATGCCCAGATGTGGAAGACTACTGGTTGGTGGGGTAACCGGGTTGCTCTGTCTCGCTGTCTTCAGCTTATTGATGTCCAACTGACAGCTGCTAAGAAGGTTTGATCCTCATCTTGTATTCTTATGGAAGGTGAGTGCAGAATTCCCGTTCTGTTAGAACCTTTATTTTGGATGTTCTTGGACCAACTAAGGCAATTCCCAATAGAGAATGGGTTGGGAGAACTCAAGTTTCTTAGCTCAACAATGCCCTCTTCTGTTGCCATAGCCTGTTTAGTTTCTGCAGTACATGTCCACTTTTTATTGACAATTTAATTTTATTTATTGTGTTTCCTGGGGAGCCATGGTTTTCACCTGGTTTCCTCCTTTATTTCAGGAAATATCCCCAAGGATTATCTCCCTTTTCCAAAATGGCCTTCTATCTGCTGTATCTGATCCTGCACACTCCACGTTGTTTCCTCTTCTCCTAGATCTAAAGATCTGACTCTGCCAAGTGAGTTAGTCAGCTTGCTGATGCCATGAAAAAAAATATCTGAGATAAAATTGATTTTGATTCATAGCTTCAGGTTTTCACTTGGCCATGTCATTTCCAGCCTGTGAGGAGGCAGAGCATGAGAGCAATGAGTACGTGGAAGACAGTGGGCATCTGGGACACAGGGGTGGGGTGGGGCTAGGGCTCAATATCTCCTTAAGAGCACATTCCCAATAACTGAACCTCTTCTTACTAGGCTCCACTACCTTCCAATAGCAACCCAGGCTGATGACAACACTTTTAAGTCATGAGCCTCTAGGGGACATTCTAGACACAAACCACAAGAGCAGGCCTCACACCTGCTCTCTCAGGTTGGCTGGTCCCTCTCCTTTGCTGGCATCATCTGTGCTCTTGTAGCACTTGTATTCTGCCAGCCCTCCTGGTATGTGCAGCCCAGGCTTTGCTGGCGATGGGTTTTGAGCTGACATTTACTTATTTCCCTCACTAATGCACAAAGTATTTGTAGGCTCTGCTTCTCCCTCTATCCTACAGTCGGCTATTTCATGTCCCATTAGAATCCCAGACAATCCCAGACAATAACATGCAAAGGTCTTTTTTCGACTGAAAATGAAAACATGCATTTTAGAGTTTAGAAAGTCTTGTGTCTTAGCTATCTTCTTTTGCTACCTGCTTCTAACTTCATTGCCTTTTGCTTAGAGTAGTATGGGCTACAAGATCTGAGGCCTTTGGAAACTGAGATTTCCTTTATGGTTAAATATGCTGTTGATCTTCTTTTGAATGTTCCATGTGTATTCTATCTCTGTCTAAGCTTTGTGATTATGCTAAACATGCCTTTTCAACATCTCTGATCTGCCCTCTCTGGGGAGGTTAAAACCTATGACTAAAATTAACGCAGCTGTAACATTCTCTTGCCTGTTGCTTGCTGTATTTGAGGCCAAGTTTCTTGGTGCACTCATGCTGGAGTAAACACATCCATGGCCCACTGCTGCTTCAAACAGTACAAAGCCTTTGTCTTTCATTTTCTACTGTGAACTCTCCTAGTCTATAGGAAAATAGTTAAGCTGCCCTAATGTGTATAGACGTGGTGTGTCTGTCTGGGGTTCTTTCTTCTTTGTCTGGGTTTGAGAGAAGTCGATCTTGGTTGTGTGAATAGATATCTCAAGCATTCTTCCAAAAATTCTCTTGCTGTTAATAACATGTGAACCTATGCCAAAGCAGATCTGTACCAAAGATCTTGAATTTGGACAAATGTTTATTTTAGACATTTATAAAACTTCCCTTTTGCTTCCTGACCAGGGCCGCTGGAGAGCTGCCTGAGGGTGTGCCTCTGTGATCTGAAGCTCAGGTACAAATATCAGTTCCAGAAGGGCCGTGATGCCCTGCCATGCAAATGAAGTCTTTGCCATGTATGGTGACATGCACTGCCATCCAGCTACTTGGGAGATTGAGGCAGGAAGGCTTAGAATTCGAGCCAGGAATGCCAGGTTCATCTGTACAGTAACCCCCTCCCACTGCCATCTCGAAAGAATAGAGACAAATCTTTGTACAGTGGAGCATACGGAGAAGCCCCAGGAATTGCCACAGAGGCTGATACCCAAAGAAAGATACCAAGCCAACAAAGAGAGGAAGGCGTGAAGGAGGGGTGTCCGCTTTCAAAAGTTAAGTGCACTGGGCAGGAGGCTCACAGGTTCAAGGAAGCCGGGGCTAAGTAACCAGCATGAGCTGCATACTGAGGTAGTCTAGAAAACCAAGGCTACGCAGCCAGTCCAGCAAACGGTAGGCAGGCAGGCAGATGAAGTGTTTGATTGAATAGAAGAATGGAAAGAATGGGTGACAGGAAGATAAGAGTTAAGGTATTAATTTAAAAAAGAAAAGAAAATAGGGGCTGGAGAGATGGCTCAGTGGTTAGAAGCTTTTGCTGCTCTTGCAGAGGGTCTTTTTGGTTCCCAGCACCTGCATGACAGCTCACAATGTTCCATATACCTCCAGCTCTAGCGCATCGAACAACCTTTCCTGACCTCTGCAGACACCCGTGCTCACATACACATACGCATACCCACACAGTGACAAACATATATACATAATTAAAAAGAAAATAAATATTTAAAATCAAACAAAAACGAATGGGTTAGTGAACGGAGAAATGAGGCTGTTATAGTAATGAGACCATGGTTGTCTAGAGAGTATGAAGGGACAAAAAGGTACAGATCTCAGAGGGGAAGCCACATTCTGTCTGACAGTGCCTGACTTCGCTCCAGAGCACATAGCATTTGGAATGTCATTTGGAGAACAAAGCAGTGTCAGGGTAGATGGTACAAGCCGACTTTGTCTTTAATCCCAGTGCTCAGCTG
Source organism: Mus caroli (assembly GCF_978045245.1). Lineage (NCBI taxonomy): Eukaryota > Metazoa > Chordata > Mammalia > Rodentia > Muridae > Mus > Mus caroli. The sequence goes on along the minus strand of NW_028227265.1, from coordinate 38,286,109 downwards.
GCAGAGGCAGGCAGAGTTCCATGAGTTTGAGGACAGCCTGGTCTATATAGTGAGTCTCAGGCCAACCAGGGCTGCATAGTGAAATCATGTTAAATAAATAAATAAATAAATAAGAGGAAAGGGAAGAAAAATAAATGAAAACTGTTTAGGACAAAAGGAGCCATACCTGCAGTGTGGGCTTCCAGGAGTGGGATCATGAGGTGCCATCCTTTGGCAACATTTTGAGACGGAAGTGAAAAATTCTCCCTTGCCAGATGAAAGAGGCTATTTTCTAATTCTGTGTGCGTGGCTTTAAAATGCTTGTTTCTATTACTCTGATATGCTCTGGCTGACCTAGAGGCTGTTTGGTTTTGGAACAGAAGGGATGGAATGCTGTTGTCCCTACTCATGGATTTAATTGGTGTGGTGCCCACCTGACACGAAAGCTTGGCTCTAGCCTCTCTCTGTCGAGGCAGTCGGCGGCCTTTGGGCGTGGGTGACTTACTAACGTACACGCTTACTGCTGGGACCACCTCTCCACTGTCAATCACTTCATCCTTTTACAACCCAAAGTCTCGTCCTTGGTGTTTTGTGTTACACAAAGATCACATTTTATTCTCATATTTGTTCACAGACATGATTCACATTTTGCAATCCTGTACATAAGGAAATCATTCTAAATTCAGCAACATTTGCCAGCTTGACTAAAAAAAGTTATTTTCCATATCCACAAAAATGTTAATCAGATTCTTGTTAGAACATGTGTAAGAGCTGGTTTTCATTGTCACAGCTCTTGATGTCAGATTACTAAAATAATTTATGTTTTGTTGTGGGAACATTGGTGCACGCAGAGTCTCCCTAATCACATGACCACGTCTCAGCCCACACTTCTTCATGACACATAGACATTATTTGTGTTCTGTGGTAACAAATGAATGGCAGGAACAGCAGAATTTCAATGTGGCCTTTCTTTATTTGATTAAACATAGACTCTATTTATTCTTAAAAAAACTAATTTAAGTTAAATGGCAACAAACCATGATAATTCAGAAAACATGTTGAAACCGAGAGTGAAGAGAAATGTTCTCTACGTAAACCACACTGTAAACCATAAAACTTATTTTTGTCAACTGCTTCTCATGACAGTGGCTGGGAATTTGACATTTCTACTACAGTAGGCAAAAAACCATGTATAATACACTGTCCCACACGCCACATCACATCTCTATATTTCCAAACTAAAAGCATTACAGCTCTAGAGTGCTGAGTGTACTGTGCAGTTACTGAGAGCTGCAAGTTCTCCTCTAGGGCTGTGTCTGTGTGAGTGGAACCCCCACTTCCCAGCCATCCTGGTTCCCAGAGGACAGCACAGCACTTTAAACCAGTGGAGGTGAACTTTTCAAAGAACTCTGGTTAACACACATCTAGACAAAGATGCCGGCGGACTTCAAGTGAGGACACTCACTTGATCTCGTTCTTCAGAACCCATTAGTCACTGTTACATGTGAAGTCAGTACCTGGAACATTGGCAGGAGTCTGAGGCTGAGAATTTTAAAGCTAGTAGATACAAAGGTGAGAGAAGCCTGGATAATCCATAATCTTACCTGAGGTATAAATGTTACACAGCTGACTCACTTGTAGAAGGTTTTTGGATTGAAACTTCCTGTCTCCACTTAACGACGCTAAGAAGTCAGCACCACCCCGTTTTCATCCCCACAGAAAGCATTATTTAGTTTTGGATATAACATTTTAAAACAATAATGCATGCCTCCTAGGAGCATACCACAATAAATGTCTCAAAAACCACTCGGCTAATCCTAGGGTATAATCTGGCTGTTTTAAATTATGCAGGGAATATTATGGGTCTTAATGACACTGTAGCTGCACAAAGCCAAAGAAAGCTAGAAAGGGAGGCCAAGAAGATGAGCTCAGAGCCAGCTAAAGTGACAACAAACATGTGGTTGTTTACTAGAACTGGAGAGGCTTTGTCTGCAGATGTTTGTGGTCACTAGAAGGTTCCAGAGGAATGAGTTGTTATGAAGATTTTTCAGTCTGATGAGAGCAAGATTCTTCTTGGAGATGGCAGGCCTGAGGACAGGGGTGCCCAATGGTACAGACAGAATTTATAGAGTTCTGTGGTCAGATCGGACTCTACTGGTCCCACAAAGTGCGCCAACAAATTAATATCGTACGGATGTCATTTCAAAGCCTCCCAAGGAGGAGTCATCACCGAAGCTGTCGGAGCACAGATGGTTCAGCTATACGCTGATATTCATACTTGCATTTTTGCATTATAGCTGCTTTTCCCCCTGTTGAACTGTAATGAATTGTCTCATAATCTGTTCCATCTTCCTGCCATTAGCAGGCTTTGAATGTTCACAAATAGGAGCAAAGAACTCATTTTCCAGGACTTTAATCACACAAAGAGGGAATGCCTAATTCTCTAAATGAAATGGTCTGTGATCACTGAAGCAGAGATTTAATATAGCACGGCAAATTAGGTAGATTTTAATAAATTACTTATCTCCCTGAATACTTTACATATGCTTAAAAAGGAATAGCCTGTTTGCAAACAGTGAAAACCCACAGCCTATAAAAATCCTTTGAAGAAAATGACAAATAAAAAAGTAAATTAAAAAATGAAATGCATTATATCTCAGACCCCCAGAGACAATTCCTTTGCAGCACTGATTCACAGCTCCATTAAAAATATCAATTAAACCCTTCAGCAAGACTGCGTAAAAGCGAGAAATTAACTTTTGGAGCTGCTTTTGAGGGTCTGGATATCCAGATACATCCCAGCACTGTATAAGCTTGATTGATGTAAGTTTAAAAAATGATAAAGGGTCTCCTTTCATATCTAAGCATTTTAGAATTTGAGCCATACTTTAATTTTTTCTATACAATAACTTTAATTTGTAAAGTATAGATTTCCTGTGCATCTATCTATCTATCCATCCATCCATCTATCCATCCATCCATCTTTATATGAATACAATCCTGGATCCAGCATCAGCATAAAAAATGCACTGATACCACATAACCTGGAACAACTGCAATGTTTATAAAGAAACAAAATAGAACTGGGAGTAACTGAATAAGTTGGTGCCAAGTCTCCTTCTTTATATTTAATTGATAGAAACTGTATGCATCAAAGAAAATGCATACTGAGCTTTAATGTGCATAAAGTAGATATTAGCATTTTAAAGAGGGAGATTAACACATTAATCCAAGTAATTTTCATATATTGCTTCTAATAAAATCTTCACAGTATAAAAGTCTTAATGAGGCTAATCAGAGGCGTTCCATTTAGTGGGACAATTAGGGATAACATAAAAAGCATTTCTTTTTCATTGGTTTCCTAAGATTTTAGGCTTTTACTTATGAAAAATAAAAATGGGAACTACTCCTAGTTCTTCATAAGAAAATGTGGCAAATGCAAATAGATGTTTCATGCTATCATGTTGCTATAAATTATTAATAAGGTAGCCCACTTAGGAGCACTGAAGTCCTAAGGGGTGGCAGTCATGGGGAGGATTGGATAGAAAAATAAACAAACACAAAAACTATACAAAACTTGAACATTCAAGTCTAAACCCAGGCGCTCCCTCCCAGCAACCCATGAATTATAGATTACATACATCAGAGTGATTACTCAACATCTCATCTTTGAGCTTTCATGTGAGCATTTTCTTAGAAGCGGAATGCCTCTGGAGCAGGGTCTTTCAGGCCTCCAAGTCCTTTCTATATTGCTCGTAGACAGACCGTAGGGCGTGAAGTGCTTCCACAGTCACCTTCAGTTTGCCGATGGTGCCACCGTCTGTTCGGGCATCGAGAACTGAGGAGGAGTCAGCAAAGGTCAATGATGCTCAGTAGCTTTCTCAGCTGAGCACAGTTATATGAGAAGGCCACTTGTATGAGGATACACAGTGAAAGGCTATGGCTATCACTGTGGAGTACTACAAAGGTATGGTATACTCAGTGTTAGCACTGGTCACCTAGTTAACTAGACAGTGTTAGCACTGGTCACCTAGTTAACTAGACAGTGTTAGCACTGGTCACTTAGATCCCTAAGGTGATACTTCATTTAAAATAGGGTTCTGTGTAATTAGAAAAGCAAGATGGCAGACCCACAGGACTTAAGACATCTGTGAGTGAGTTGGCTCTGAGGGTCAGAGGTTCACTTCTTGAGTGAGTGCTATCAGTGATGTCCCAAAGGCAGACTATTTAAGTCTTGAGGCTTCTTTGAACACAGCCCAGTCTAATGTCAGGCTGGTTCCACAGACCCCATCAGCTAGGGAAAGATATCTGTTAGGGATCCAAGGCCCAAGACCCAAGAGCAGGGCCATCCTTGGTTACGGTTAAGAAGGCACAGTTCCTTCTATGTGATGTAAGAACAGAAGGAGAAATGAGATACTGCTCTGACTCACACTTAGCAAGGCAAAAATCTAGGAAGACCCTAACTGTCAGAATCCTAGAATTAGCAGAGGGGACAGACTCACCCTTTGTCTGCAGCCCTGAACTAGAGAAGCCTTGAGAAGATGATGCCATGGTTGAGAACAACAAGCTTAAGGCCAAGTGTCTTATCCCCATCACTAAGAAATGCATTAGTTAATTCCTGTGAAGCAAAATTACTTCAAATTCTCTATCAGACACAGAAGGGTAGGGAGAGAAATGGGGAGAATATAGGGACAGGCTCTCAGCAGCAACAGATGTCAGCCTGAGCCATACAGCCTTCTGCTGAGGTGTAACAGACCCTCCTAGGCAGCCGAAAGAGGTCTGAATAGAGAGCCTGGGCTTTGGCAGCTGGTAGCTGTGCAGATAGAGCCATGCTTGCACACGTACCATCAATATCTTGCTCTATGATGTCTCTTCCTTTCTGAAACAGGTCAGCAAGGTCAACATGGGCAACCCCAATGTCCTCACATTCTAGGTCCTGCTCGTCCTCGGGAGGATCACTGACCACGGTGAAGCGCACACTAGGAAGGCACAGGACAGAGGAGATCACTACCATGGAGCAGGGCATTGCCACATTTTTTTTTTTTATTACTAGGTGTGAGATGGTGATACTAGTAGAAAGGAAATCTCGTTAGGCAAAAATCTCACCAGAACTATTAGAACCTTGGAGCTCCCCCACTTTTCCAGTGAGCACCAATCTCCTTCCTAAACCTGGATGGCAATTATCTCCAGAATGGAAGACAGTGACCAGGCAAAGGGAAGGACCTGATGTCCATGTCATTACACCATATCTGAGATGGTGATACTTCTACTTTTTAAGACTAAAAGGCGCTGACACCATTGCATACACTAGCAAGATTTTGCTGAAAGGACCCAGATATAGCTCTCTCTTGTGAAACTATGCCGGGGCCAAACAAACACAGAAGTGGATGCTCACTGTCAGCTATTGGATGGATCACAGGGCTCCCAATGGAGAAGCTAGAGAAAGTACCCAAGGAGCTAAAGGGATCTGCAACCCTATAGTTGGAACAACATGATGAACTAACCAGTACCCCGGAGCTCTTGTCTCTAGCTGCATATGTATTAAAAGATGGCCTAGTCGGCCATCACTGGAAAGAGAGGCCCATTGGACTTGCAAACTTTATATGCCCCAATACAGGGGAATGCCAGGGCCAAAAGAATGGGAATGGGTGGGTAGGGAAGTGGGGGGGGGGTATGGGGGACTTTTGGGATAGCATTGGAAATGTAATTGAGGAAAATACGTAATAAAAATAAATAAATAAAAAAAGGAAAAAAAGAAAACAAACAAACAAACAAAAAAGACTAAAAGGATGACGTGCACCGAGGCCATGGTAGGTTACACAGTCAGCATTTTGACAGAAAGACATGTTTCCCAGATTGCAGCAGTATACAGATCTGGGGCTGGTAAAGGCAATCTACCAAACTGCATGTGTTGTCTTACAAAATGCAGAGGCTGCATTGCCAGGGAGCAGTCTGAGTGCCCACAGCAGAAAGCTGAACTCTGTCCAATGGCTGGATCAGATATTCGTATTGCTTCAGCGACCTTCTAATGTACAACCACAGCATCCAAGTTCTACTTTACTTTTAGACACATAATTGCAGGGCTCTGATGGAGCTGATTTGAATTAGTGGCTTGTGCTGAGGCCAAACACACTTGGACTGACCAAATGGCAGGAATTTACAGTTAAGTACTTTTTTGATATGTCTTGGCAGCATAGCTTAAACCATGGATGTTTGTAAACCTTACCATTTTAAAACTCTGTGAAACATATCTATCCCAAATCAGAAGCAAAACAAGAAACAGAAAAATTGAAGCCCCTGAGAAATCATGCCTTGAAAAATATAAACAAAGTCCAAATGCTGATGGGTGAACAAGACAAAGCCTCTAATCAACTTACTGAAGGCAATGGCCAGCATTTCATTCCTTTACAAGCCACTGTTTTTTGGCTAGGAATAGAACTCGAAGAAATTAGAAAATAGAGATCTCTTAAGTGAAAATGAAAGCTACCACCTGTTCACACAGAAATCACAGAACACAATGCAGACTGCCAAGTGGTCTGAGCATTTTACAAGATGCACAGGACAAAGGGTTCAGGTGAGCACTCAGAACGTTCATCCTTGGTTTGGATTCTGGTTTCCATACTTATATAGCTGTGTGGTGTTGGAGACATTACTCAGTTTCCTTATCTGTGCAATGGAGAACAATTACACCTAAGACTAGGGAGGGCTTGTGAAGACCAGATGAAATGATGCAAGGAACCAGAGCCTAGGTCACAGTAGGCTAAGATGGGGGAAACATGCTGTTTAAACAGATTCCCAAATGATCTGATTCCTTTACTCAATTATACACAAATGACTGTTGGGGAACCAGAGAGGTGGCTGCTCTTGCAGACGAGTTGGGTTCCAGGCCTCACAACTGTCTGTAACTCCAGTTCCAGGGATCCGGGTGCCCTCTTCAGAGCACACACACGGTGCACCTACAGACATACAAGCAAAATATTCATGAACAACAACAAAAACGTTGTTCTAGAATGGATGCAGTTTAGACAGGAGAGCTTAAAAGATGTGGCCAGTGCTGCCACATGCTGTCAGCAACATACCACCCTCCAGGTAGTGCCCACAAACAGCATCCTACAGTGCAGGAGCATCCTAGAGGCTCTCCAGGGCTGTTTTCAGGTATGTTAGATACCTTGGCAAGTGATATACTTTAACTTCAGGCTTTGAGATTATATCTGCATCATTTAAAAGGCAGGCTATTACCTTCATTGAGTGTATATGAATTCTGAGAGAAAAGTTTTAAAAATCCTTCTAAGTTCTCAAAAAGGGCCAGGAAATATGAAAATGCGGTATTCCTGGCTTTAAATTCTACAGAGAGCAAAATGAGAAGTCAAATAAAAGTCACAGATCTATGGTGTAGATCAGGGTTAAAACTCCTGCCTCACATGGACAAAGGCAAGGGCCTGGTTTCCACTCCTAGAATTAAAACAAACAAACAAAACCAATGAAAGAGCTAGAAAGTTCAACTCAAAAGGGAAGAAAGCCCAATAGATGAGTTTAAAAACTGAGGCCCAGATGCACACCTGGGATGTGCAAACATCATGTGCTCCACAGCTGGGCCTTCCTACAAGTCTTTACTTCTGAGCCCAGCCTTGCTAGTCCTCCCATCTATCCCAGAATGCCCTGTGTCATCCTTCTGCCTGGCATTACCTCAGCCTGGAGCCATATGTCTCAGGCTCTTGACTGAGTCTCTTCATCCTTCATAAATCAGCTTAAATATCACTTTCTTAGATCATCTTCCACTGTTATTTTATCTTTTAGCATTTAACTTGTTCAGTTTCTTTTCTTTCTAACCTCTTACGTGTCCTCATTATGTTAACTCTGGCTGGCTTGTGACTTGTTCGGTAGACTGGCCTAGTCTCTCCCAAGTGCTGCCTCCTGAGTGCTGTGACTGATGGTGAGCGCCACCACACTCAGTGTCTGCTCAGTGTCTGTCCCTAATCATTGTAGATGTAATTAATTGTTTGTCATTATGGCTTGTCTTCCTCACTGGTGGATTTTCTCAGTAGAACTCATGCTAAAGAAAAAGAAACTAAAAAGGAACCTGAATCAGAGTCAAAACTATGACCTCAGTTAATAATGTAAAGACATTTTTCATAATGTACTTATTTCCATTTTATGTGTCAGAGTGCTCGCCTGAATGCCCCATGTGCATGTGGTGCCCACAGAGGCCAGATAAGAGCATCGATTTCCTTGGGAGTGGAGTAGATCGTTGTGAGCCACAATCTGGTACTGGGAACTGAACCCAAGTCTGAAAGAACAGTCAGTACTCTTCACCAACAAACGGCCTCTTCAGTCCCAGATTAATAATTTCTTCAACGAATTTTTTCTTTCAGTGTTATCACTGTTTAAGGTGACAATGGCATATTTCCAAGTGCACACGGACAGCAATTCCCTATGAATTGTGTTTCCTCATTTACATGGCCAGGAAGAATGGTGAGCTCTAGCTGGGGCTGCTAAGTTAGCACCATTGTTGAGCAGGGCTGCCACCTGAATAAGGGAGTTCCCAGACTAGGAGCTGCTTTAGGAAGTAATTAGAAGTATTAAGGAGGAAAGAGAACATTTCTTAGTGCTCCCTGGCTTTGGCTGGGGGAAAGGGTACCTCCCCTTCTTTAGCATAGGGAGGTGGGCTACACCCCAGTATTCACTAGAAAAGCACTTCCCACCTGTTGTCTCCACTAGGCTTTTTTTGTGGGGGCAGGGGGAGGAAGGCAGGAGCATTTGTGTCTCTGAGGGGCATTTGGACATTTTGTCTTTACTCCTTTTCTGTTTTCTGCAGGGCCTGGAATTAACCCTAGTATCTCACTCGTGCTAAGCAAGCACTCTACCACTGAGCTACCCTAACCCCGATGTTTTTCCATTGTCAGACTTCTTTGGGGGTAACCACACTGCAAGGAGGAGCTCCAACATTGCAGAAAGCAAGAGGACAGAGACGTGCTTTGGTAAACTTGCTGTAAATACCTTCTGTGAGGCAGTTCTCGCCTTTGCAGGATGGCTTTTAAGATGTCTCTCACCGCTGAGTTGTTTTCTTTACCCAGGTAGATCACTATAGCAAAAGAAAAGACGGGTTCACATAGGAAGCCACCCAGACCCATATTCCATTGGCACCATCCTGCACTCTGTGCATACTGTTTTTAAAGATACACACATCATGCCACCTTGCCTGTGTGGTTGGTAAACCAGAATCCAATCGGAATGGTCATGTGATCTAGTGTGGTGCCACTGACAGGCTGATGCCCGCTGTCAGAAAGGAGACCCACAACATCCCAGAGAAGTGCTTCACTGCTATCACTACCTGCTTGTGGCTCTGGCAGAGCTGACCGAGGATCTGGAGGTCTTTACTGCTTTGTATTTGAGGGAGTCACAGCTCGTTCTTTCACCTGAGAAGCAAGTGATGATGAAAGCGTACGGCAGCATTCTCATCCTTCCTGACAGCCTACCGGTAAGTTAAGCCTTCTCTCCTGCCACTGCAAAAAGATGCAACAAAAGGCATCTAGTATGCAGGTAGTAAAGTCAGGGCTGATGTGGCAGTGCATGGTGGAACGAGGGGGAGGGGCTCTCTGGTATATGAAGACTGTTCTGGTCCTGGCATTCAGATGAATAACTGTTAAACCTGGTGTTTGGGCATGCAGGTGGGCTGTACACAGAGCTGGCACCAGGGGGAGAAGCCACTCCTCTTCTACATGCCAGTCTGGGCTTAGGCTCCCTTGCAGCCAGATCTCAACTCTGACACGATCAAATGTGCACACAGGGACAGTGCTGCTATGGCTCTGGGACTCCTGAGTTCCAGGTTCCACTTCACTAACAACGCTTCTGAGGGCAGTTTCAGTGTGACTCCATATGACCATGCAATAGGGCCACTCAGCTGCTTGGCTGTTTGACTGACCTTAATCAAAACCCTAAGGTGTGCCCTGTGGGATGTGGGCACATGGAATGGGAGACAAGGAGGTGATAGTGGCCCAGGAGAGGTCAAAATCAGTGGAGGCCCAGTAGCCAAGTTACCCAGCCCTGAAGCACCAAAGCCACTATCCTTACAGAACACTATAGCGTATGGGGTTCTTTAGCGCTACCAACATTAACAGAGACCAACACCAATGGTTCTGAGTGTTTTCTTTGTCATTGCCAGAAGGTCATCTTTGCAGATATATTTCACTAGTGCTGAGGGTCAGTCCCTCATTTTTAGAGGCTGTCAGTGTATTAAACTAAATGGATTTTTTTTCTAATTCAATATGTGGCTTTTCATATATTCTCCCACTTCATAATCCTAAAGCTTTTAGGCAGTATTGGTTTTTAATGTTTGAGGGCGAGAATAATGAAGGTAATTTAGAAGACAACTGAGGTTGGTGGTGTGACAGCTCAGTAGACAGAAGCACTTGCTGTCACAGGCCTGGTGACCTAGGAGCAATCCCTGGAACACTGGGGGAAGGAGAGAGCCACCTCCCAAGGGCTGGTCCCCAACTTTCACATAGGTGCCATGGCACCCAGCCCTGCCCCCCACTCTCTTTCTCACTCACGCTTAGTTTAAAAACTAGGACAAAACAACCCAGGCAGAAACAGTGATTAATCTCTATAGCGGTACAAGGGCCACAACGTGAACTGTTATTCTTACCAAATAATTTAAGTGTTTGATACATAAATACACATAATTTCTTTGTATTAAAAGCCTCTTAATTTCCAACTCCAGCATTCAAAAGAAAAGTCTTTCAATGAAATTTAGATGAGTTTTGATAAATTTCAATTGCTGTGGTAACATACACATAATTTAAAGTATAGCACTTTAGCTAGTTTAGAACATATGTCCACTGACATTAGGTACAGACAGGAGGACACTGTCACTCCTCTTCCTCTCTAGAGTCTTTCCCCCATCCCAGCAGAAACTCTACCTGTTCTTCAGTAACGCTCACCCCCTTTCTCCACCCTGGGAAACCCTTACTTCACTTCCTGTCTCTACCAACTCCTCTAAGTGGGGCCACAGTCTGCCCTTTATCTCTGATACTTTCAAGGCTTATCTCCGCTGCAGCATGCATCACTTGCAATGCTGAATTATATTTCCACTATATGCACACAAAACATTTTGTTTTTCCAGTCACCCTGTGAGGAATTGTGGGTTGTTTCTACTGCTGGGTGTCAGGAGCTGTGGACACAGTTGGCTATGTGCCTGGGCCCTTGATTTTGGTTCTTTCTGCTATTTACACAGAGGGAGAATTGCTGAGACATGTGGCGGTTCCATGTTTAACCTTCACAAATAAACCAACTCCCAGCTAGAATTCTGCACCACCCCACTGGGCAGCATTTATGGAGTGATGTTCATGCACTAGGCACTCCACTCCACCACAGGGTTAGGAGCAAGGTTGATTTACATTTCACAGATGACTAAGCAGAGAGAAGGCTAGAACTCTGTTAGCACATGGAGCTGGAGCCTACGCTCAATCGCCTAGTGCTCTCTGGTGTGTCTGTGCCACCTTCCTCTGTAGCTAAGCTCCTCCTGGCATTTCAACCAGGGCATTTCCCGGCTGGAGACAGGATCGGTCTGTAGCTGAGCTGGGCAAGCCACCTGCTTTCTTGTTCTTCTATAAAGTGATATTGACTGGATCCATAAAGCAGACTTAAATATTTTGGTTGACTTCTTAAAAACTTGTTTTCAAAAATAAAATTCTAGTTCCCAACCAATAAATTTAGTTTTATAAAAACATACCAACTTGGAATTGTGCCTGTTTGTATAAATATAGCCTAGACTGAGCTTCTGAGTTTAGCTTAGTGGTTATCAGTGTTAACACACATCCCTGTACTTAGATGGCTTGGCTGCAGATTATAATGCTGAACCATTGGAGTTCTGTTTCAGATTGAGGGTGTCTGCAGTATAGCCTAAGCCTCTGCAACTACATTGCTCCTCTTGCTGCTATTGCTGCCAGTCAGGGTACCACATACCAAGAACCATCTCAGACCAACAGTTCTTTGCCCAGTTTTTAAAAATGGGATCAAGAAGCACTGAATACTCTACATTTAACGTTGTGGGAAATAGGGACAGTTTGGCCCGCTAGTGTTATGACATGACTCTATGATCCTGTGAACACCAAGCTTTATATGGAACTCTAAAAAAACAGAAGGGTATTTTCAAAGATAGTTTCAGTTTTTACACCCTTTAAAAAGTAATTATGTTATTCAGGCAGTGGTGCAAATTTTTAATCCCAGCACTTGAGAGGCAGAGGCAGAGGCAGAGGCAGGCAGATCTCTGTGTGTTTGAGACCAGCCTGGTCAACAGAGTGAGTTCCAGAACAGCCAAAGCTACACAGAGAAATAATGTCTCGAAAAATCAAAATCCAAACCAAAATAAAACTGTCTCTCTGAAACAGTTACAGTGTTTAACTCCTATTTCCAAGATAAATCACATTTGTGTCTAGAAATTGCTAAGTTTTGATAGAAACTTCACAAGGACATCCTTCAAAAGTTATGATAGTCCAAACTCAAGAGCCTCAATTACCATCCAATTTAATACCTTTCAGTCACAGAAAGGGGGAAGTTCTGTCAGGTGTGATTATACAAATGGGGCTGGGGGCTGGAGAACATTATGCTCAGTGCAGTAAGGTAGGCTAGCACAAGTGGTATGTAGGGAAGATGATCACAGAGGTTAAGGTTAGGATAGTGGTTTCCAGAGTGGGATGGGAAAGGTTCACCACATGTTCTAGGTCTTATTGGATAAGAAGTAAGGTCTGGTGTGCTGCTGCTCTCTAGAGAATGACTATTTCAAAGAGGAAAGAATTATATTTTACCACAAAGAAGGATAAACATTAGCAAAACCAGACAAGCTTAGCCTGATTTGAACATTACATGTGTATTACAACATCATGTAGTACTCCGTAAAGATGTATAGCTATTTTCTACTGTTATCTTTTAGGGTTCAGGGTCTAAGCTTAAGGCCTCATGCTTGTCAGACAAATACTTTAGCACTGATTACACCTGCACTCCAACATTTATAATTATTGTGTCAATTAAAAAATACAGTAAAAACATCCCTTACTTTGTGAGGCTGGATAAATCTCTATATTCTCTATCAATATCAAATTCAAGAAGAAATGCAGATGGATTAATTATAGAAGGTGTGAACTTTGAATCTTTGATAACTTTTATATTAAAATATTATCACCCCTGTAATCTTTATCTTTGCCAAATTTCTCTTCCTATTAGTAACAAATTCTGATGTTCTACATCCTTTTCATTTTCTGAATTAAACTTTAATTGTTCCAGAAGATAGACTGCTCAATCCTTAGAGACTAAGGGTCCAGATCTGCACAAGTCTCATGAAAGCCTCAGCCGATTCCATTAATCTTTCTTCTTCCTACTGTCAATTCCCCAGAAAGCTTTATTCAGCCCAGACAACAGTCCTCAGGCCTACCATTAATCTTTCTCCCACAAACTATTTTCTTTACTCAGCATTCTCTGAGTAAAATTTTCAAGCCCAATAAAATGCAAATGTTTTACTCTTGCTACCAATGTCTATCAAGTGAGTTGAACTTAAAATTTTAAAGTAACAGTAGCCCTAAGAAGATACACTCTTGTATGCAGATGGAACTGGTGTTAACACCTCTTCATAAAGACTGAATTTGATTATGAATAATCCTGGGGATTGCTAGTTTTTTCCAGTCATCTATATACCTAATTTAGGACTTGACATTCAAATTCCTTTTGTGTGACTCAGATCACCATGCAGAGTCAAATCAGAGCTAGGTTCAGTGAACCTCTCTATGGATAAAGTGTTCGCACAAGAGAATGTATTCTAATTGTGCCCTAAATCTTCCATTGGATTTCAAAAGCCAATTTGGAAGTGAAATGACCTTTATTAACATTCAGTGAGATCTGGAGGGTGCAAGGCTGTATTACATTGACTTTCTTTAAGTAACAAGTGAATGGTAAATCAGTACAATAGTTAGTTACTTTAAATAATAGTTGTCTAATAACCAAAGATTCAAGGAAGTTTCTCAGCCACATTGATACAGATATAATGATTAAAGAATAAATATTTCCACTGTTCTACCTAAATGAAAAAAAAAACTACTAACAAGATGGGTGCATATTTCTCACATCTGCCGATGGCCCGGGACTTGGGTTTTTCATACAAAATACCAGCATCTAGATGCTGAGTACATCCCTTTACCCTGCTCACAAACAAACAAAAAAAGATGCTCACAGTCTCAAAATCAGTCAAAGCCCAATAGACAAGAACATTACTACTGAATTCCTTTAAGATGTTTTCCCCATTAAATGTCCAATTCCTTGGGAACACAAGCAACTGCTAAAACACCAATCTGATAGGAGATGCCTTGCAATGAAGGGGGGAGAAAAGCAATCTGGCAACAAGGTCCCAAGCAGACCTCTACAGCCCGGGTGCACAAAACCAAAAGGATGTAGCATATCTCATAGGTTTGACTCAAAGGAGGATTTGATTCTAGGCAAATGGGAACATTTGTTCTGTTACATGGCCATGTTTCTCAGTGAATGGACAATTACTCAAGAACAATTTGTTGCCAGTCTGGCCAAACACTGTGCTGCTGACCTTTATATAACAGAAAAGCCAAGTCCATCTCTTTCCTTGGGGATATCCTCATTAAAATTAATTGAACATCTATAGTATTTAGTACTATTTTACTAGTACTGACATTTGATTTGGCTTGCTTTTCTGGTACTGTACACTGAATATCTTTAGGAAGCCTGCGAAAATACTTTTGGGCATGTTTCTTCTTATACGGTTTCTCAAGGCATCGGTTGTTACAGAGTTCGAACTGCAAGGGCTCTTAGGAATCACTTTCTCTTTTAAATAAGAAATGAAGGAACTAGGGAATCAACATATCTGGACTAAGCTCACACACCAGTAAGAATTGTGCACACAGAAAAGATTAGAACAGATCTCTGGATCTCCAAGATTACTACTTCAATAATGAATGTATTTATAAAGGTTTGTTTGTTTGTTTTGTTTTTGTTTTTTAAGAAGGCATGATCATCTGTAATTCTGCTGCTACAGTAGTAAGACTATGTGTGTTTCTTAAGATGCAGTTTCTAAGACTGGAAAAAAAATCTTAATAGTCAGGCTTGATGGCTCATGCTTTTAATCCCAGCACTCTGGAGACACAAGCAGGTGGGTCTCTGAGAGTTCAAAGTCAGCCAGTCTGGTTTATATAGCCAGTTCCAGGACAGTCAGGACTACACAGAGAGACCTTGTCTCAGGACATCATCATCATCATCCTTAGTCCAAGTGGTGGTGGTGAGTGAGAATGGCCCTCATATGCTCGTATGTTTCACTCCTTGGTCCCCAGTTGGTACAACTGTTGGCGAAGGATTAGGAGGTGTGGTTTTGTTGGAGGGGGTGTGTCCTTGGGAGAGAGCTCTGAGATTTCAAAGGCCCGTGCCATTCCAATTAGTTACTTCTCTGCCTCCCGTTTGCTGGCACAGTATGCAATCTCTCAGCCATGCCCATTTGCTGCCATTGTCCCCACCATGAGGGTCACAGACTAACCCTCTGAAGCTGTAAGCCCCTAATAAGCTCTTCCTTCTGTAAGTTGCCTTCGTTCTCTTCACAGCAACAGAAAAGTAACTAAGAATGTCCAGTGAGGATAAGCTGATCTGTTTCATAAAATCTAGGCAGGACCCATCTTCAGGATTTCATAATAGCATGGAGAATGTGCTAAGATATTGTAGCTCTTGATGAAGGTAGCTCAATATGACTTATGTTTGCTTTCTGATTGTACATTGCTGATTATGTAACAGAAAAACTCCTAGGGACTGATTGGTCTAAACACTCTCAGGGTTTTTATTGAGTCTGTGTTGATCCAATAGACTTATATGTCAACTGACAGCCCTACAAGGGAAAGCTGCCTGCTGCGACGGGGAGAACGTAAGCACCGCTCTATTAGGCAGAAAGACTTAGGTGATGGCAGCGACCAGAAGGGCAGCCCACAGTCAGGGCACTACATGATCTGAACGCTATAAGCAAGAAAATCCCCATTTAAAATGTCATGTTTTTCAATTAAAACTCAACAGTAGACTTAGGTGGCATTTCCTGTAGATACCATAAAATAGCAGGAGCAGAAAGTTATCACTTTCCCGGTGCCTGTGTTTTCTCTAATTTTACAACAACTTCAAACTAATTTTTAAATTTTTTATGCTAGCTTTATTAATCTAGTCTGACAAGACTTCTATGAATTCACGTGAACATCAGAGATTTAAATTCTATGCTGTTACCTTAGCTTCCTTCACAGACAGGAAAAACCCACATAAGAGTCTATATTGCAAATAAGCCATACATACCATTGGAATAGTTATAGTAGACCCACTGTCCACTCTGGGGTTTGGGCAGGGACATAGGAGTCTCCTCAGCGGGAAGACTGTAGAACCGGCACTCAATGAAGAGTCGCTGAATAGTATCCTCCCTGGTTATCTGAGAATCATTAAGGTTCAGAGCTATGATCTCAATCCGAATTTCTTCTGATGGCTGTTAAAAGAGTAAAATAAAAAAATAAATGTAAAAAAAAACAAGCAAAAATTTCATTTATTAGATTCCACTATTATTTTAAAATAAAACTCAGCCAATGGCTTTCTTTTCTGGAGCACAGTGTCTGCTCCCATACATTCCACATGACAGATTATTCACGACACACAGAGAGAATGAGATTCTAATGCCCCAGGGTTTGAAGTGAACAGTGTCATGGCAATCGTCTGCTGATTTACATTTGAGGCTATAAATACCCAACTGGAAGTCTATGAGGAGTGAACGTTATGAGGTCTTCATCTCTGATGGCTTCCAGAATGACAAGGATCAGTTGGCCTTGTTTCAAACTAGGAAATGAAGTACATGTTTATCACTGCTTTATTCAATCAGCAGTACCTGGGAACGCTTGATTATGCAGTGATCAAAGCCTGTTGAACACTTTAGCACTATTATGCTAATATATATAGTTATATCAATCTATAGCAACTGGAACGGAAACTACAGCCCATTCTCACATTTCTGCTATAATTTACTTCATTCCGTAAGGAACATTTCAAACAAAAGAAACAGAACCTTATGTCTAAGCTTACATATTATTTCTTGCAATTTATTTTCCATTTCACATTTACAGAATGAAGAATTAAAATAACATTTGTTTGATTTTTCTTCTAGAATCCTCAGACATTAACATGAGACTTACAAATGTTCCTTGAGGAATGACTTCAATTGACAACTGACTTCAATATTTGATCATACTTCAACATTTCCTGAGTTAAATTTGTTTCTCACTATTTAGAATTTTCTTCTTTAGAATTTAGAAAATTCTTCTTTCCTATCGGAGCTATGCTGTCAATCATATTAACTTTAAATAATGTTTAGAAAAACATGAAAATAACACTTGTTTTGTGAGCAGGTGGTAGGAATTCACTGTTAAGTGCTTACCAGTATTTAAATCCACCATAGTGACTATGTAGACATTTCAGTGTGTAATTAAGCAAATGAAAAAAAATATGTATCCTATGTAAGAATGTCTCCACAAAGAACCATTTCCATTGCTGTCAAACCCCTCAATATTTGATGAAGTAATTTTACCTACTTCTTTCAAAAGACATTTTCTTTTATTATGTATTCTAAGACACTTTAACTAAAAACTGAAATCTGAATATTTCAATAAGGTTATTTTATTATTCAGTAGATTCATGGAAATTTTACTAGGATGACAGAGAAAATTCCACACCATTCTGTCTCCACTAATACAGGTACAAGGCTGCAGCTGGCAATATTACTAGGATTAGCATAGTATGATGAAATATTTAAAGGAAAATTTTTTCTAAAACCTAATAAATCAAATGACTGCCAAATGTCATTAAAGTGATGGTCTTTGACTTGAATATGCTTTTCATATTCAAATTTGAAAAGAAAGAGATGAAAGCCTGGAAAGGTTACTCGGTTTCAACTAATAACCTCGAGCCCTCCCCGTTCACGTGCATAAAAAATGAAGTTGGTGCTATTGTCTAACCTCAGTTCACAAAGACTCCGCTGTGACCGGTGAAGACTACATGGGAAAGAAAATATCTTAAACAATATTATTCTTTTCTTTAAAATCTACTGTGGCTGCAAGAATTGCACACATATTTTATGATGCTGGCATGCATAAAGCACAATGCAAACGTAAATGGAAATCTGGGCAGCTTAGAATTGTACAGTGGGGTAGGTCACCAGACGTCTGTGCTCCTGCATCAAAGGAGGAAGCAAGTAACTGTAAGGAAGGAACATACACTTAATTCTACCTTGTGAAGGTCAGAATTTAAAACTCTTTATGACACATGTAATGAAGACCAAAATAAATTTTAATAGCTGAAGATCCTAATTTACTTAAGATATTATTTTGTTAATAATATATTGATCATATGATTCACAAGCAGAAATTTTCATGATTTAAAAAACTAATTTGAGCTGTCAGGCCAATGTGGAACTCTCCAAAGAAAACAACAAAACGAAAAACATACTGAAGTATCCAAAAAATGGGGGGCATTTAAACACATTTAACTATTTTTTCCTTCTGTTCCAGTTTTGTGATTTTGGTGACTTCTCACACCCCAACATTGTAATTTGCTGCCCAACCTGTGAGTGTAAGCCATGGCGACATTGCTCATTGATGCATGCATTCAACTTGCAGTAGACCTAAAAAGGAGTGAGTGTCAAGTCACCTATGCCCAGAAAGCAATTAAAAAAAAAGATTTATTTATTTATTTTAGGTATATGAGTACACCATAGTGGTCTTCAGACACATCAGAAGAGGGTGTCAGATCTCATTACAGATGCTTGTGAGCCACCAGGTGGTTGCTAGGAATTGAACTCAGGACCTCTGGAAGAACAGTTAGTGTTCTTAACTGCCCAGCCATCTCTCCAGCCCGAAAGTGAGTTTTAAAGAAGGCATTTTTCAACGATTGTAACTGTCATTAATAGTACTATGCAATTTATTTTCAATACTTTATTTACACTGCTACATTCAAGTCAAAAGTTGAGTTACGATCTGGAGATGAGGAGCCCAGCAGCTGTGTGGCTGTACACACAGTAGTCAGTCTTCTCTCTCCTCCATCCTATCAGACCTCCAGTACACACAGAAGTCAGTCTTCTCTCTCCTCCATCCTATCTGTCCTCCAGTACACACAGAAGTCAGTCTTCTCTCTCTCCTCCATCCTATCTGTCCTCCAGTACATACAGAAGTCAGTCTTCTCTCTCCTCCATCCTATCAGTCCTCCAGTACACACAGAAGTCAGTCTTCTCTCTCCTCCATCCTATCTGTCCTCCAGTACACACAGAAGTCAGTCTTCTCTCTCCTCCATCCTATCTGTCCTCCAGTACACACAGAAGTCAGTCTTCTCTCTCCTCCATCCTATCAGTCCTCCAGTACACACAGAAGTCAGTCTTCTCTCTCCTCCATCCTATCAGTCCTCCAGTACACACAGAAGTCAGTCTTCTCTCTCCTCCTCCATCCTATCTGTCCTCCAGTACACACAGAAGTCAGTCTTCTCTCTCCTCCATCCTATCAGTCCTCCAGTACACACAGAAGTCAGTCTTCTCTCTCCTCCATCCTATCAGTCCTCCAGTACACACAGAAGTCAGTCTTCTCTCTCCTCCATCCTATCTGTCCTCCAGTACACACAGAAGTCAGTCTTCTCTCTCCTCCATCCTATCAGTCCTCCAGTACACACAGAAGTCAGTCTTCTCTCTCCTCCATCCTATCAGTCCTCCAGTACACACAGAAGTCAGTCTTCTCTCTCCTCCATCCTATCAGTCCTCCAGTACACACAGAAGTCAGTCTTCTCTCTCCTCCTCCATCCTATCAGTCCTCCAGTACACACAGAAGTCAGTCTTCTCTCTCCTCCTCCATTCTATCAGTCCTCCAGTACACACAGAAGTCAGTCTTCTCTCTCCTCCTCCATCCTATCAGTCCTCCAGTACACACAGAAGTCAGTCTTCTCTCTCCTCCATCCTATCTGTCCTCCAGTACACACAGAAGTCATCTTCTCTCTCCTCCTCCATCCTATCTGTCCTCCAGCTTTTCTTGCTTCAGCTACAACTTCAGTACTGTCTTTTGACTGTTGTCGCCTACGGCTAAAAGGTCTGGCGTCTTCTTGCTGTTTTATTTTCCCCCTCCAACTCTTCTGTAGAAAACCATTTATGCTCATTTAAATTTCGATGACTTTGCTTTGCTGGACTGTCACAAGCATTTGATATCTCAGACAGT
This sequence comes from Mus caroli, assembly GCF_978045245.1. Taxonomy (NCBI): domain Eukaryota; kingdom Metazoa; phylum Chordata; class Mammalia; order Rodentia; family Muridae; genus Mus; species Mus caroli. The sequence goes on along the minus strand of NW_028227265.1, from coordinate 38,265,860 downwards.
GTGCAGCCACAGGTCGCTTTTCTCATTTAGTACCTGAGAAATGTCTTCAGATTCTTGTTGGGGCTAACTTTTAATACAACAGTTTTAGTTATTAAGAGATAGAAACTTGACAGAATGAGGGAGAAACTACAAAGGATTAGTATAATAGGTAACTTGTTAGCAATGGGAAACAGACTGTATTAACAAATTTAGTGACAGCGGCACCATTATTGTGCACACCCAGGAAGTGGATCTTCTCTCATGACCACAAAAGACAAGTAAGACACGAGGCAGCTTGACCTCTAATCTTTTGTCTTTAGTCCCAACTGTCCTCCTTTTGTAAGAGAATTATCTCTCTAAAGCCAATCTAATTATCTTTTATTTTTCTTGAAGATATTTCTACTATCCTACACTTTAGCCAGTCCTTTAAGCTATAGTGTGCTGAGTATTTTTTTTTTTTCACGTGTAGTTTATTCTGTCAGAAATAGTCTTTTCCTTAGGAGAATCTAGTCACTGTGGACCACACACTCTGCTGACCTCTAGCAACTGCAGGCTGCTTTCTCCCATAGCTGTCACTGTTTCTTGAACCTACTGCACACTGCAGACCCCTCACTCACTTGCTTCTCTCTATAGACCTTGAGCTCCAGCAGGGAGGCACAGGGCTGACATGTCTGCTGTTTAACTTCCTGGCCAGCACCTGTTACACAGTAGGCTCACAATAAACATTTAGCAGAAACTAGGAGAACGAATGTCCTCTATATGGCCAGAATAGCTTTTATATTGTCTGAGCTATGAGAAGCAGCTGTGTCTAACTTGGAAAGTCTTTTTGTGTGATATATTTGGAGAAATAGGTGATTTTTAATTACTGCAAAAACTCTTATTGCTCTGGGTTTTAAGTGGGGAAGACTCCCTGAAATCTGGGTGATAGGATGGCATTACTTTAATTCTTTTGTGTGTTTAGAATTCATCACAATTGAGAGAGACTTTACGTCAGAGAATTAGGAGTAATAATATCCTGACTGAGAAGATAGTGGATGAAGTTGGAATGATCCCAGCACTTAGGAGCTAAGGCAGAAGAATCATCATGAGTTTGAGGCTAGTCCTGAACACATAAATGAGAGCCTGTCTCAAACACAGACAACAGACAGACTGACACACAGACACACAGACACACGGAGGGAGGGAGGGAGGGAGGGAGGGAGGGAGGGAGGGAGAGAGAGAGGGAGGGAGGGAGAGAGAGAGAGAGAGAGAGAGAGAGAGAGAGAGAGAGAGAGAGAGAGAGAGAGAGAGAGAGAGAGAGAGAAAACAGGCGACATCTGCACAGCATCAGTATCCACCAGATAAAGGGCAGCTGCCAGATGGTCCAGGCTTGGGCTGCTCCTGTTTCCTCTTTACTGGTGTGGACCTCTGGTACTAGGTAAGTTGATGCTTTCCCTCCCTGTCTTGTTCACCAGTTGCCTATCAGCTTTCCTAGTTATGGAGATGTCAACATCAGCATGTATGAAGAACTTTTATTCATTGTGACTGAGGTGAACAGAAGTAACAGAAGTGACTCAAGTAAGAACTGCATAAGACTAATTTTTCGTTGTCAGTATAGATGGACACTACACATTATGTGGCAGAATGATCTGGAAATGTGATGACAGCTTGTATTACTCATAGAGAAAAATGAACCAAGCTCCATGACTTGGCTCCTCCTACTGCTGCCTCTCTCTGATGCTCATTTACATCCAGCCACAGTTCTCTGCAGGGCTCTCTGGGTTGTTACGAGCAGGCTGAAGATGTCAAAGTTTGACCTCATAGCAGCCTGCTTAATTCCTCATCTGACACAGTGGGGTTGGTTTGGGATTTTTTCTCCAGTGCTCGGGATCTATCCTAGGACATTGTATATGCTAAGTGGGCACTCTATCACTTCATTCTTCAGTTTTATTAAAAAGTAACCCAACCTGACAGCCCCTACACACAATATCATAGCTTTCTGTGAAGATCACCCATGATAAAGTCTGTGCAATGTATCTCAGCCAGTAAGATCTGCATCTAACAATGTTATAGATCTGTTATAGATGTGTTTAATTTAGTCTGAGTTTCTAGAATGAGATGGGTACTTTTTTCTGTACTTAATTTTTAAATTTACATTACTGTGTGTGTGTCTGTGTGTGTGTGTGTCTGTGTACGTGCGCGCACCACAGTGCTCAAATGCTGCAGTGAGAGTGTGGCCAGAGGATACTTTGAGGGAATCATTCTCTTCTACCTTGTGGGTCCTGAGGGTTAAACTCAGGCAGACAGGCTTGGCAGTGGGGCCTTTACCCACTAAGCCATCTTGCTGGTCTCATATTTAATTTTTCAACTATAAAACATGAAAATGTGGGAAAAGTACAGAAAACAATTTGGCTCTACAAATACCCAGTCTTACAAGTCAACTCTTTTGCTGAAGAAATGGATATTAATACTAATAATCAATAAGGGTGAATCCCCCCAAATCCAAATTCTTCCTTGTCTTTCCTGCTCTTTAGATGAACAGCTGTTCTGAAATGGGCTGTAATATCTCAAAGCATATAATCCTATTTTCTGTGTCTACACATGTCCACAAACATATGACCTTCTTTTCTATTCTTAGGTTTTCCATAGATGGCAGTGTACACTACTACTAACTTCACAATTAGTTTTTTCATCCAATATTATGTTTTGAGATTTACTTATCTTAGTCAAATCATTCTCACCCTTGTTCATTTATATTACATATATGATAACAGAGTCCCACTTTTAGCATTTTTTTAGTGGTAGTTTTTTTTTTTTTCAGGTTGACACAAACCCAGACATATCTGGTTTGTTGCTTTCACCAGACAGGCCTGTGGGACATTTTCTTGATTGCTAACTGACACAGGCTCACTTGGAGCTCCTGGAGCCTTGGTCTCACTTATTAATGAGCTATAATCTATAAGCAAAATAAATCCCTTTCTCTCAAAGGTGCCTTTGGTCATGAAATTTTATCACAGCAACAAGGAAGCAACTAATATCCTGAGTGTAAAAGCCCCTACAATGTCTCCCTGCAGGAGACATAACTCGTGGGACTTGGTTCTTTGTAAGAAAGCAATAGAAACAAAACCAAGACAGAAGGTGATGATCTGTGTGCACAGCACTGAAGAGTTTAACTGAGGTAGTAAGTTCAAAAGCTGATGCGAGCAATGGCGCCAGCGGGGTGTGGAAGGAGGCTGGCATGCATACTGAGGTAAGGAGTCTTCTACCTCCTTCCTTCAGGCTGAACCATTCCAAAAATTCAAAGAAGCCCTTTTGACTTTATACCAGGCTCCAAGGCATCTGGGTAGCAGCAATAATGTCTATTTTTGAGAGGCATGGTGGTGCATGCTTCAAACCCAGTACTTGGGAGGCTGAGATTCCAGAAGACTGAGCTCCAGGCCAGTCTGGGTTACCTACAGAGATGCTGCATCAATAAAGCCGATGCTAAGGAAGTTGCTCAGTGTTAGAGCACAGTACAGGGCTCTTGGTTCAACTCCCAGGACCACGCCCTTCTCCCTCCAAATTTATCTTCATACAAGACATGAGAAGTTTTGCTTTTTTGAAGATGGTTATTTAGGAGAAAGGAGAAGATGTGGAGATATGCTATCTCTGCAGAACTCACAGTGCCAAGATGTCCCCCCACCCCCAAGATGTCTTTAACAAAGCAAAAACAAGCCAGTTTTCATTAGTGGATAGCCTTGCTTTTTTAACATGTTCTGTTAACAGGCACCACGCTGAATGCTGGGAACATCAGTGATGAGGTTAACCATGCTAGGGGTGACTGAGAACACTTATTTTTACAGTGTTCTTCTTCTGTCCCTCTACCCCATGAAAACTACTGTGTCTGTAATGGTCAGCAAATTAGAGAGGCTTGTTAGCAGATGTTATAAAAGAGTTTATAAGATTTTTTTTGTGTGTGTCATACAAGGATGGATACTCAGCATTATTTATCATCCATGTGGGTTACTATGGTGGAAAGTGAAGGAAAAAAGAAAGGTTTCAAAAACCCCCCTCAGCTCCAGGTGACCCTGCTGCTGCTGCATCTGTCCTAGCCCCGGAACAGGTGTCACACAGTGGCGCTCAGTCAGGGATGTTTGTTAGACTCACTGGGGAGCTACAGACACTGTCCTGGCTGAACTGATGTGGGTAGAGGCCAGGATCCTAAAACAATGTTCCGCAGATGACTTTCATGGTACCTAAGAGGAGAGTGCTGCTTTTCCTTCGAGCTGTCCCAGCTCGTTAGTACCAGAATTATACACTACAACACAAGTATGGGGCCCGTCTTAAAACCTCTGATCATCTGTCTTGGGCTCAAGCATTTGCCCCTCTCAGATGATATGGATGCTGCTGGTTTGAGGTTTACTCTTAAGAAACATTGTTTCATACCCATTGACCCTTCTCTAATATTTAGAGAGAAGCTTCCAGAATGAACACTTAAACTGTTCCTTAGTCATGTGACATTTTAGTACAGGATTAGTTAAAAAAATTATTTCTTTTGCTGAGGCAATCCATGTCATGATTAGAAATAGTCCAATATAAATTATAAATCCTATAATAGCTTTTGTTTGATCTTTTAAAAAGTGAAGTTTCTTGAACATGAAATCTAGTAGAGTTTAGTGGAAAACCAAGAGCCAACTGACTTGTGCATTGAGGCTCCCAGAACCAGAACAGGCTCTAAGAATGCCAGCCAGCCATGAGATCAGGTAGCAGCTCCCGGAAACAATCATCAGTAAACTTTCTGGAGTTTAAAATGTATTTGCCAGACATCATCTCTGAAGCAGCTGGAAGCCAGCTGATTGCTCAGTGATGGTGTTGAAGGTGCACCAAATGTTAGTCCAAACGACTGAGGCTGCTTTTACACAACTGCCATTAGCAGAAAGAGTGGTGTCAAGGGACCCTGCACACAAAGCCTGGCTCTCCAGGCCTGTGCTTTGCCATTCTTACCCGTGTGTACATTTAACACACCTGCATTAGGGTTCTTTAGAGGAACAGAACTGATAGAATGAATCTCTCTCCCTATTTAAATAGAGGAGTTATTAGAGTGGCTTACAGACTGGTCCAGCTAGTCAACAATAGTTGTCTAGCAACGGAAGCTCCAAGAATCAGCATCTGCTCAGTCCGTGGCGTCTCAACTGCTCTGCAGTACACACTGGCACTCTGCAGAAGTCGGCGCTAATGCCAGGGAAGGAACGGGGTTGACAGTGAGAGTGAGAGCAAGTGGAGAGCAAAAGAGAGCATGCTTCCTTCTTCCATGTCCTCTTTATAGGCTGCCACCAGAAGATATGATCCAGATTAAAGGTGAATGTTCCCACCTTGAAAGATCTGGATTAAAAGTGGGTCTTCCCGCTTCAAATCCCTCACGGGTGAAGGCAGCCATTGGGTTTTAATTAATTCTACATGTAGTCAATTGACAACTAAGAACGGCATCACAGGTCCACGAGCAGATGGCCATATGTTTTGTTGTGGAAAGCAGACACATTCTTTAAGTGATAAACTTGACAACGATGCTAAAGGATTAATTTTTCAATGTCATGACAAGTGCAAATTCTAAGTTTTGACATCTATTTTGAGGCCCCGAACAAAGCTTTTAATCGATGTATTATACATCAAATTGATACTGTTAACTTATGATTATTCAAATTAATAAAATATTCATAGAGAAATGTCCAAAGTTTTACATTTCCAAGACTTGTGCTCCCCACCCCCATTAATTACCATGCCTAGAAGCTCTTTAGCAAAAGCAGCAGTCATCAGGCTGACGGGATCTGACAGGCCAGCAAGGCCCAATTACACTCGAACTCTGTGCCACTTTGATGTCCGGGGAACGAAGAGAGATAGGGGCCAATTGGTTAGCACATTATTTTAATGACTTGATTTAATCCCGCCACTAAACTTTATGTAGCCTGTTAAAAAAGATGCTAACACTAATTATACCACTTTGGAAAGGAAAGGAGGGGACAAGCATTTCAACTGACAAAGTGAAGCTCATAAATGTTGTAAATGAAATGAAACAAAATGAAGTAATCTATGATTAATTATAGATCACAGCCATGAAGGAAAGAGAAGGAACCAAGGAATGTGTCTAAGTGCTAGGAAATCTGTTAGATTCCTTTTAAGGATCAACATTCCAGGAAATAAGTTCGAGCTGTTAGGATCTGTTAATATAAAAATAAAAGACACCAAGTGATGTTAAGCTGCTCACACAGGGATACCAGGGAACTCAAACCCACAGTGGAACTGCATAAGTCGGACTGATCTAAGACACGACTTCTTGTCCTAAGTGCAGTGTCATACAAGGAAGCAGTTTTAAAAGTCTGCAAAGAAGGGATAATACAGGGTGTGGCTAGTACGGGTCTCAACTACTCTTTACATTGAATCTACCTTTCAAAATGCATTCCAGTACACTGACTCCTTAAGAATCGGAGTCTAGATACCTCTGCAGTTTTCTTGTTGCTCCTGCAGAAGGGAGCTTACGACTGGGTGGGACTCCAGCTGATGTAATAAGACACCTTTTAGAGCTGGCTCCTAACATCCTGTCCACCCCTTTCCCCTCACACTAATCGGCTGTCTCATTAGGTGATGCTCCAGGACTGGCACATTGCTCTAGGCCACCCTATCTCATCTCAATTCCCCAAGCCAGGCATGCTGTGTATTCTTGGAATCCCAGCTCTTGGGAGACAGAGGTAGCTGCTCTACAAAGACTCTTATACACACACACACGCACACACACACACAGAGAGAGAGAGAGAGAGAGAGAGAGAGAGAGAGAGAGAGAAGAAGAGAGAGAGAACATTAAGAACACTTATAGATAACCTAAACATATCTCCTCACACATTTAATCATCTCTAATAGCTCATTATACCCATATAACAAATGCCATGTAAACAGATGTGTTCTAAGGAATAATGATGAGGAAGACATAATTCAAAAACCATTTTTGAGCGAGACTAGTGGAATCTTAGCTATGGAAGCCCAGCAGGTGTTGAGTTTAGTTACAGGGACTGTTTGTTTTATAGCCGTCTAATTCCAGTAGGTACTATGGAAAGGAAAACCACAGATGTGCTGGCTGGCACACAAAGTGGTCAATAGCACATCTGCTGCAGTCTAGATATGCCATGTCCCTCCAAAGGCCCATATATGACTTGCTGGTCACCAGCTTGGCACTATTGAGAAAAAGAGTCTCAAAGGAAGAGGTTGAGCTTTGAGCTTCTGTGACAGAGGCTTCCCCTTATCTCATCCCTGGCCATTGTGCTTTCCTGCTATCATTGCCTTCTGACACAGACCAGAGACAACAGGCCAACTGGCTGCAGACTAAATTGCTGAAATAGTGGCCAGACAGTGGCCAGACTTCATAAGCTGGTTATTTCAGTGTTCTATAAGCATTGACAATTTGACGGACATTCCCCCACACCCTCATCCCTCAGGCTGTGCTGTCCTGAGATTTCTACTCCATGTAGCTCCTAAAGACATTTGGTGTACTAATAAGCCTTACATATTTTAAACTTTAAAACTGAGCAGTGCTGTAGCTCATGAGAGACTGGCAAGATTACCATGAGTTCAGGCTCAGCCTGGTTACATAATGAGTTCCAAAATAGCGAGGGCTATGGTTTAAGATCTTGTCTCAACAACAGCAACAACAGCAGCAGCGATAGCATGCCAAGCACCACCACCACCACCACCACCACCACCACCACCACCACCACTACAACTATTTCCTCCTTCTCTTCCTCCTCCTCTTTTTCCTCTCCTCCTCCTGCTCCTCCTTCTCCTTTTTCAACAACTACTACAACCACTACAACTACAACTACAACAACTACTACCTACTTCTGTTAGCATTTTGTCTAAGCTCTGCCGCACAGTTACCTGGCAATAGCCAGGTATGCCTGACTCACTATAAAAGCGGCTGCTTGCCCCCTCCTCTCTCTCTTGTTCTTGCCTTTTTGCTCCTACTCTGTTCCCTTGCCCCTTCTCCCATATCTCTCCATGTGCTCATGGCTGGCTTCTACTTCTCTATTCCTCTACCCCCTCCCCCTCCCTTCTCCCTCCCCCTCCCCCTCCCTTCCCCCTCTCCCGCCCCTCCCCTCCCCTCCTCTCTTCTCTTCTCCTCTCTTTCTCACTTCTTCTCCCTTCTCCCTCTCCTCCCCTCCCCCCTCTCTCTGCCTTTCTCTGCCTTTACTACCCTCTCAACTCCCCATGTCCTGAATAAACTCTATTCTATACTGTCATGTGGCTGGTCCCTCAGGAGGTAGGGATGCCTCAGCATGGGCCCTCGGAGGCACCCCTTTCCCCCATACCTTACCACACATCCACGAAACATATCCCCTCTCTCTTTATCTTTTTCTAAACACATCATCATCATCATCAACAACAGCAACAGCAACAACTACTCCTGCTACTACTGCTACTATTACTGGTGACACAATACTTTAACCAAAGTTAATGCTATCAATAATTCAGCAAAATGACGCTTTCCCCTGTGACATGATATGCTGGGAAAAAAATGAGAACCAAAGCCAAACAAACAAAAATCCCACCCTCATTTCTGTAGTATTCCCATTTGATAATGGTCTTTTGCTCCTGGTGAGATGACTAGGTGCTGGTCTCCCCCCAGAACAAGTTGGACTAAAGAGTTTTGACTTTTGGTCATACTTCATAACCTCCAGAAATGTCAGGGGGCTGAGGGTCAACCTGACTATCATTGGCTAATGATTTAATTCATCATACCTATATAACAGAGGTCGAACACAATGCTCTAAGCTGTGAAAGTGCAGATCTCTGAGACAGCAGAGGAGATATAGAGTCCTCTAGCATGGTGGGCTCAGGCACGGAAGACCATACATCTCCTTAAACACCCTGTCCTAAGTGTCTTCACCTACATACAATATGTACAGTAAAAGCAAATAAATGTAGCCACTTTAGTGAGTTAGCTGAACCCAGCAGAGTTGTTGGGATCCCAGTTTGTTGTCAGAAGCACAGGTAAAACACTTGGATTGAGCTAGGTATCGACAGTGGAGGTTCAGTCCTGTGAGACTGTTCCCTTAAACTGTAGCTTCTGATACTGTCTATAGATTTGTCAGAACTGAAGCAAATTAGAGGTCATTTATCTGGTGTTTTTTGAAGAAGTCCTTGGTGTATGGGGAAACCCCCACAAACATCTAATTACAGATGAGAGTGCAGTAGGAGGAATGGAGTTTGTTTTATCTTAGGTACTCAGAATTACATAGCAACATTCTCTTGTTACCGTGAAGTTCTTAGAGGTGAAAGGCCAGTTTTTTTTTTCCCAGTTCTGAAACGGTTCCTAGCAGTTCTATATAAAAAAGTATGTATTTATATATTAGAAACAAACATGTATATTAACACATATGTGTAAGGGCAGAAAAAATTTAGAAAAATGCCAACAATATATAGACCTGGATAAAGGATATACAATTGTCTATGATTTTTGTAATCATTACAGATTAAAAAGGTTCCATTTTCACATTAAATGATTTGCTAAAGTAGCATTCAGAAAAAAATGACATAATCAATAGGAGGTATGCACATTACTGTCTTAGTCCATTTTCACAAATGTTACAGATGGGGTAATTTATAATTGCTGAAATCATTCACAGTTCCAAAGGGTAAGGAGGTCAAGGTCAAGGTGCCGGGGTGGGGGATGGGGGGTCTGGTGTCTGCTCTGTGTTTGATGAAGCCTTGATGCTGTGTCCTCCAGAGGGGGACACTGTGTTTGCTTGTGGCAGGGAGCAGAGGTACTCCCTTTCTTTCTGCCATTTTCTATGAGTGCTAATCTTATTCATGATCTTAGAGTCCAGCCAACCTCCTCAGGTCTCAGTTCTTAACACCGCTGCCCTGGAGGTGAAGCGTCAATTCTTCCCCATGAATTATATTTGGGACAGCAAATTGAAACTGCACTGGCCAATTGAGTTGGAGAGCTGTTTGTTGTGGGTCTTGCACATTGCAGCATGTTTAGTTTAAACCCTGACCTCTGCCTAGGAGGTGCCAGGAGCAGTTCCTCTTAATGTGACAATCAGCAATGTTTTCAAACATTTCCAAATGTGCTGCTTTGATGGTCTGGGATTGTAAAAAATAGAAAAACCTTTTCTCTGCATTCAAGGTTAATTAAAGATGATGGATAATGTTTTGAAAGTAAGATTAACTGCTACACTGCCCTGTTGTCTACTTTAGGCCAACATCCAAAGTATCTGTTGTTCCACTGCATTGTAAACGAGGCCTTCTCAAAGAGTGGCTGCAGCGTGGTGCATTCTCACATCCCTTGCTGTACTCCATGTGTGTATCAATTTCCTTTTGTCTCTGAGATGGCACAGCTACAGCAGGACCCTCTTTACTGTAAGATGCAGGGTGTTAATAGTCCAGAGGTTAGATGTGACTAATCTTCTTCCCTTGGGATGTGCATTTTCAAGTGACGATCTTTGGCCAATAAGAAAATGAAGCAAGGCTGGAGAGATGGCTCAGTGGTTAAAGAGCACTGACTGCTCTACCAGAGGTTCCGAGTTCAATTCCCAGCATCCACATGGTGGCTCACAACCATCTGTAATGGGGCCTAATGCCCTCTTCTGGTGTGTCTGAAGAAAGCAAAGTGTACTCACATATATAAATGAAGCTGATAAAGTCAGCTGAAGGACTGAAAGGGAAGAAGGCGGGCATGCCAACTCACTGCATACATGTCCTTTAGGATTGCTAAATTTCTAATTTTAGAACACTTCAAATTGATCCTTCCTTTCAACATCCTTAACTAAGGAAATGGCCTTAGGCAGTTTCTTTCTTTTAAGATCAGTTTATTCATTTGAAGAAGAGAAGGTAGGTCAGAAAGTAGCTAAAGAATTCAAGTGTTGACCCACTCAGTTTTGATATGGCCTCTTGATATTATTTACAATCTAACTGATGAATTATTAACACTAGTGGGCTGAACACTAGCACATCTTCTTGATCAGTATAGAGGTTCCCTAAAAGCAGGAGCCTGGTACTGTGTTGACTACCATGGTAGGCAATGAATCCCTGGCTTACAGCATGAGGAATGAGTGCTGTTTATAAACTGACAAGATAAATAAACTCTTGCATTACTGTCCTGATAGACCCAGCATTGATTCAATATCTCATTTTTTATATTCTTGTATTCAAAGACTAAATCATTTATGTAACCAAAAAAATCAGGTTGAAGTAGGCACTGTCTTACAGAATAAACTACCGAGACAAAACAAAACAAAACAAAAAAATCAAACATTCAGACATGACAAATGGAAGGTTCTTAGTGAAATGCTGTGATGGTTGATTTTATTTGCCAACCTGATTAAGCCATAGGGTAGCCAGACATTTAGTCAATTCATAATGGTTGTGGAATAATTCATGACTTGACAACTGAGTATCTCTGATGTTCTCCTGGATAGCTTAAAATCTAGGTAGACTCAATAAAGCATATTAATCTCCCTAGTGTGGATGGACTCTGTTCAATCAGTTGAAGGGATACTGGCACCAAAGGCTGAAGAGGGAGCTCCTTGCTAGGCATGGTGATGCACATCTTTAATCCCAGCACTTGGAAGGTAGAGCCAATCAAATTTCTAATTTCAAGGCCAGCCTGGTCTCTAAAGTGAGTTCAGGATAGTCAGAGCTACACAGAGAGACCCTGTCTCAAAAATCACACACACACACACACACACACACACACACGAAAAAAAAAAAAAACAAAGGGAGCTCCTTGTGCTAGTGTGTCATCAAAATGGACAGGCCCTCAAACTTGGCCTGAAGCAGATTAGATTCCTGGTTCTTGAGCCTGCTGGCTTTCAGATAACGCCCACCAGTGGATGTCCTAGTTCTCAGGCCTTTGACTAAGTCTGGCAATACATAATCCATCCTGAATCACTAGCTTGCTGACTGAAGACCTCCATTACAGTAGCCAAGTCTTTTAGTTTTTCTATCTATCAACTGTCTGTCTGTTTGTCTGTCCATCTGTCCATCCATCCATCTATCTATCTATTATCTATCTACTGATTTAATCATTCCATCCATCCATCCATCCATCCATTACTTGTGCTTATGATTATAAAACCAAACTTCACACAGAAAACTTATTTCCTTACTGATATTATCAGTTTTAATGGTAGGCTGAGAATTTCCATTCACTGGTTTGATAAGATTATTGAACAGTTTAGTATTTGATTAAGAAAAAATATTAAATTTAACTGAGCACTATAATTAAAACTGCTCAGAAATATAAAATTCTTTCTTTGATTTATCAATTTTGAGCAATGAAAATTCCACATACATACGAGGTTACCACAGGTTAGATAATATTAATATAAGTGGTGATTATATGCTAATTATAGTAATGCAACTTTAGAAAGATGAGATTTCTTTTCTTTATCAAACACATACTAGGTGTCTGAGGCTGAGTGATCATGAGGACCTGGGTTCGGATCCCCAGTAGCCATGTAAAACCCTGACTGTAGCAGCAGGTCCCTCTAGCCCCACTGGGAAGGTGGACACAGGCAGACAGATTCTTAGTGTCACTGGGCAAACAGTCTAGCCTATCAGTGAGCTCCAGGTTCAGGGAGACCATGGTTTAAAATAAGGTGCAGAGTGATGAAGATATCCAATGTCAGCCTTTGCTCTCTACATGCACACACATGTGCACACACACACACACACACACACACACACACACACACACACACACACTAATGTTTATCTTTGTTTCACAGAAGCAGTGTAACAAATATGCTATGGTCGTAGCTTTGTTTTACAGAGACATCAAGCTTAGAATGTGAAAGGGAAGTTAAAATAAAGTATTGGATTTTTCCAATAAAGCAGAAATTCTAAAAATAAAATAAAATATCCATGGGAGTTAATACAGATGAGGAGAGAATTCTAAGCCTTTTCATTCTGTCTACCCGTCCCTTGGTCCCTCCACCCTTGCTTTCCTCATTTTGGCTCTAGTGATGAGGATCAAGGCCTTGAATGCCAGGGATCTTGTCTCTTTCTTGAAAAACAATCGTTACATATTTACTTCTTGTGTGTGTATGGATGCGAGGGTCTATGTGCTGTGGCATGTGTGTGGGGAGGACAACTTGCAGGAGTCTGTTTTTTCCTTCCACCATGTAGGATCCAGGGATTGAACACAATGGATCCAGGATCGATTACCCACTGGACCATCTGACTGCCTTGTTTCTTTCTTTGAGGTAAGGCAGGCTTGAACTTGTGCTTCTCCTGCCCCATTCTTCTGAGAGTTAAGGGCTTAGGCCTGTGATACCTGCTTGGTGCTATTTACATTGACTTTATAAAACTTTTCTCTTCTCTTCATGATAAAAATGATATATGCAAGAAATCTCCCATTTATATTTTGAAATATAATTTTCATTTCATTGTTTCAGCACATATAGTATATTTTAGCAATATGATACAAAACAAAGAATTCTTGGACATGTTTAATTATTTCCTGAATAATTAAATTTGTGAGAAGTGAAATAACAGTTTATCAGTAGATATATTTAGATTTGAGTACTCTCTGAAGCTAAGTAGATAGTTTCAATGCACTCTCACAGTTGTATTCTCTGAGAGGCAGAGCTGCTTTATGTATCTTTTTTTTTTTTTGATTCATATTTTTTTTTATTTTTATTACATATTTTCCTCAATTACATTTCCAATACTATACCAAAAGTCCCCCATAGCGCCCCCCACTTCCCTACCCACCCATTCCCATTCTTTTGGCCCTGGCATTCCCCTATATTGGGGCATATAAAGTTTGCAAGTCCAATGGGCCTCTCTTTCCATTGATGGCCGACTAGGCCATCTTTCGATACATATGCAGCTAGAGACAAGAGCTCCAGGGTTCTGGTTAGTACATCATGTTGTTCCAACAATAGGGTTGCAGATCCCTTTAGCTCCTTGGGTACTTTCTCTAGCTTCTCCATTGGGAGCCCTGTGATACATCCAATAGCTGACTGTGAACATCCACTCCTGTGTTTGCTAGGCCCCGGCATCGTCTCACAAGAGACAGCTATATTTGGGTCCTTTCAGCAAAATCTTGCTAGTGTATGCAATGGTGTCAGCGTTTAGAAGCTGATTATGGGACGGATCCCTGGATACAGCAGTCTCTAAATGGTCCATCCTTTCATCACAGCTACGAACTTTGTCTCTGTAACTCCTTCCCTGGGTGTTTTGTTCCCAATTCTAAGAAGGTGCACAGTGTCCACACTTTGGTCTTCATTCTTCTTGAGTTTCATGCGTTTATCAAATTGTATCTTATATTTTGGGTATCCTAAGTTTTGGGTTAATATCCACTTATCAATGAATACATATTGTGTGAGTTCTTTTGTGATTGTGTTACTTCACTCAAGATGATGCCCTCCAGGTCCATCCATTTGGCTAGGAATTTCATAAATTCATTCTTTTTAATAGCTGAGTAGTACTCCATTGTGTAAATGTACCATAATTTCTGTATCCATTCCTCTGTTGAGGGACATCTGGGTTCTTTCCAGCTTCTGGCTATTATAAATAGGGCTGCTATGAACATAGTGGAGCATGTGTCCTTTTTACCGGTTGGGACATCTTCTGGATATATGCCCAGGAGAGGTATTGCTGGATCCTCCGGTAGTACTATGTCCAATTTTCTGAGGAACCGCCAGACTGATTTCCAGAGTGGTTGTACAAGCTTGCAATCCCACCAACAATGGAGGAGTGTTCCTCTTTCTCCACATCCTCGCCAGCATCTGCTGTCACCTGAATTTTTGATCTTAGCCATTCTGACTGGTGTGAGGTGGAATCTCAGGGTTGTTTTGATTTGCATTTCCCTGATGATTAAGGATGTTGAACATTTTTTCAGGTGCTTCTCTGCCATTCGGTATTCCTCAGGTGAGAATTCTTTGTTCAGTTCTGAGCCCCATTTTTTAATGGGGTTATTTGACTTTCTGGAGTCCACCTTCTTGAGTTCTTTATATATATTGGATATTAGTCCCTTATCTGATTTAGGATAGGTGAAGATCCTTTCCCAATCTGTTGGTGTTTTTTTTGTCTTATTGATGGTGTCTTTAGCCTTGCAGAAGCTTTGTAGTTTCATGAGGTCCCACTTGTCAATTCTCGATCTTACAGCACAAGCCATTACTGTTCTATTCAGGAATTTTTCCCCTGTGCCCATATCTTCAAGGCTTTTCCCCACTTTCTCCTCTATAAGTTTCAGTGTCTCTGGTTTTATGTGAAGTTCCTTGATCCACTTAGATTTGACCTTAGTACAAGGAGATAGGAATGGATCGATTCGCATTCTTCTACATGTTAACAACCAGTTGTGCCAGCACCATTTGTTGAAAAGGCTGTCTTTCTTCCACTGGATGTTTTTAGCTCCCTTGTGGAAGATCAAGTGACCATAGGTGTGTGGGTTCATTTCTGGGTCTTCAATTCTATTCCATTGGTCTATTTGTCTGTCACTATACCAGTACCATGCAGTTTTTATCACAATTGCTCTGTAGTAGAGCTTTAGGTCCGGCATGGTGATTCCACCAGAGGTTCTTTTATCCTTGAGAAGAGTTTTTGCTATCCTAGGTTTTTTGTTATTCCAGATGAATTTGCAGATTGCACTTTCTAATTCGTTGAAGAATTGATTTGGAATTTTGATGGGGATTGCATTGAATCTGTAGATTGCTTTTGGCAAGATAGCCATTTTTACAATGTTGATCCTGCCAATCCATGAGCATGGGAGATCTTTCCATCTTCTGAGATCTTCTATAATTTCTTTCTTCAGAGACTTGAAGTTTTTATTATACAGATCTTTCACTTCCTTAGTTAGAGTCACGCCAAGATATTTTATATTATTTGTGACTATTGAGAAGGGTGTTGTTTCCCTAATTTCTTTCTCAGCCTGTTTATTCTTTGTGTAGAGAAAGGCCATTGATTTGTTTGAGTTAATTTTATATCCAGCTACTTCACCGAAGCTGTTTATCAGGCTTAGTAGTTCTCTGGTGGAATTTTTAGGGTCACTTATATATACTATCATATCATCTGCAAAAAGTGATATTTTGACTTCATCTTTTCCAATTTGTATCCCTTTGATCTCCTTTTGTTGTCGAATTGCTCTGGCTAGGACTTCAAGTACAATGTTGAATAGGTATGGAGAAAGTGGACAGCCTTGTCTAGTCCCTGATTTTAGAGGGATTGCTTCAAGCTTCTCACCATTTACTTTGATGTTGGCTACTGGTTTGCTGTAGATTGCTTTTATCATGTTTAGGTATGGGCCTTGAATTCCTGATCTTTCCAAGACTTTTATCATGAATGGGTGTTGGATCTTGTCAAATGCTTTTTCCGCATCTAAGGAGATGACCATGTGGTTTTTGTCTTTGAGTTTGTTTATATACTGGATTACGTTGATGGATTTCCGTATATTGAACCATCCCTGCATCCCTGGGATGAAACCTACTTGGTCAGGATGGATGATTGTTTTGATGTGTTCTTGGATTCGGTTAGCAAGAACTTTATTGAGGATTTTTGCATCAATATTCATAAGGGATATTGGTCTGAAGTTTTCTATCTTTGTTGGGTCTTTTTGTGGTTTAGGTATCAGAGTAATTGTGGCTTCATAGAATGAGTTGGGTAGAGTACCTTCTGTTTCTATTTTGTGGAATAGTTTGTGAAGAACTGGGATTAGATCTTCTTTGAAGGTCTGATAGAACTCTGCACTAAACCCATCTGGTCCTGGGCTTTTTTTAGTTGGGAGACTATTAATGACTGCTTCTATTTCTTTGGGGGATATAGTGCTGTTTAGATCATTAACCTGATCTTGATTCAACTTTGGTACCTGGTATCTGTCTAGGAACTTCTCCATTTCATCCAGGTTCTCCAGTTTTGTTGAGTATAGCCTTTGGTAGAAGGATCTGATGGTGTTTTGGATGTCTTCAGGATCTGTTGTTATGTCTCCTTTTTCATTTCTGATTTTGTTAATTAGGATGCTTTCCCTGTGCCCTCTAGTGAGTCTGGCTAAGGGTTTATCTATCTTGTTGATTTTCTCAAAGAACCAGCTCCTTGATTGGTTGATTCTTTGAATAGTTTTTCTTGTTTCCACTTGGTTGATTTCACCCCTGAGTTTGATTATTTCCTGCCGTCTACTCCTCTTGGGTGAATTTGCTTCCTTTTGTTCTAGTGCTTTTAGGTGTGTTGTCAAGCTGCTAATGTGTGCTCTCTCTAGTTTCCTTTTGGAGGCACTCAGAGCTATGAGTTTTCCTCTTAGAAATGCTTTCATTGCGTCCCATAAGTTTGGGTATGTTGTGGCTTCATTTTCATTGAACTCTAAAAAGTCTTTAATTTCTTTCTTTATTCCTTCCTTGACCAAGGTATCATTGAGAAGAGTGTTGTTCAGTTTCCACGTGAAGGTTGGCTTTCTATTATTTATTTTGTTATTGAAGATCAGCCTTAGGCCATGGTGATCTGATAGGATGCATGGGACAATTTCAATATTTTTATATCTGTTGAGGCCTGCTTTGTGACCAATTATGTGGTCAATTTTGGAGAAGGTACCATGAGGTGCTGAGAAGAAGGTATATCCTTTTGTTTTAGGATAGAATGTTCTGTAGATATCTGCCAGATCCATTTGATTCATAATTTCTCTTAGTTTCACTGTGTCCCTGTTTAGTTTCTGTTTCCATGATCTGTCCATTGGTGAAAGTGGTGTGTTGAAGTCTCCCACTATTATTGTATGAGGTGCAATGTGTGCTTTGAGCTTTACTAAAGTTTCTTTAATGAATGTGGCTGCCTTTGTATTTGGAGCATAGATATTCAGGATTGATAGTTCCTCTTGGAGGATTTTACCTTTGATGAGTATGAAGTGTCCCTCCCTGTCTTTTTTAATGACTTTGGGTTGGAAGTCAATCTTATCAGATATTAGAATGGCTACTCCAGCTTGTTTCTTCATGCCATTTGCTTGGAAAATTGTTTTCCAGCCTTTCATTCTGAGGTAGTGTCTATCCTTTTCTCTGAGATGAGTTTCCTGTAAGCAGCAAAATGTTGGGTCTTGTTTGTGTAGCCAGTTTGTTAGTCTATGTCTTTTTATCGGGGAGTTGAGTCCATTGATATTAAGAGATATTAAGGAAAAGTAATTGTTGTTTCCTGTTATTTTTGTTGTTAAAGTTGGCATTTTGTTCTTGTGGCTGTCTTCTTTTAGGTTTGTTGAGGGATTACCTTCTTGTTGTTTCTAGGGCGTGGTTCCTGTCCTTGTATTGGTTTTTTTCTGTTATTATCCTTTGAAGGGCTGGATTCCTGGAGAGATAGTGTGTGAATTTGGTTTTGTCGTGGAATACTTTGGTTTCTCCATCTATGTTAATTGAGAGTTTGGCTGGGTATAGTAGCCTGGGCTGGCATTTGTGTTCTTTTAGTGTCTGTATAACATCCGTCCAGGATCTTCTGGCTTTCATAGTCTCTGGTGAAAAATCTGGTGTAATTCTGATAGGCTTGCCTTTATATGTTACTTGGCCTTTTTCTCTTACTGCTTTTAGTATTCTATCTTTATTTAGAGCATTTGTTGCTCTGATTATTATGTGTCGGGAGGTATTTCTTTTCTGGTCCAGTCTATTTGGAGTTCTGTAGGCTTCTTGTATGTTCATGGGCATCTCTTTCTTTAGATTTGGGAAGTTTTCTTCTATAATTTTGTTGAAGATGTTTGCTGGTCCTTTGAGTTGAAAATCTTCATTCTCATCCACTCCTATTATCCGTAGGTTTGGTCTTCTCATTGTGTCCTGTATTTCTTGGATGTTTTGAGTTAGGATCTTTTTGCATTTTACATTTTCCTTGATTGTTGTGCCGATGTTCTCTATGGAATCTTCTGCACCTGAGATTCTCTCTTCCATCTCTTGTATTCTGTTGCTGATGCTCGTATCTATGGTTCCAGATTTCTTTCCTAGGGTTTCTATCTCCAGTGTTGCCTCATTTTGGGTTTTCTTTATTGTGTCTACTTCCCTTTTTAGGTCTAGTATGGTTTTGTTTATTTCCATCATCTGTTTGGATGTGTTTTCCTGTTTTTCTGTAAGGACTTCTACCTGTTTGATTATGTTATCGTGTTTTTCTTTAAGGATTTGTAACTCTTTAGCAGTGTTCTCCTGCAATTCTTTAAGGGATTTTTGTGCTTTCTCTTTATTGTCTTCTGCCTGTTTAGCAGTGTTCTCCTGCATTTCTTTAAGTGTGTTATTAAAGTCCTTCTTGAAGTTCTCTATCATCATCAGGAGATATGCTTTTAAATCCGTGTCTAGCTTTTCCGGTGTGTTGGGGTGCCCTGGACTGGGCGAAGTGGGGGTGCTGGGTTCTGATGATGGTGAGTGGTCTTGGTTTCTGTTAGTAAGATTATTACGTTTACCTTTCGCCATCTGGTAATCTCTGGGGTTAGTTGTTATTGTTGTCACTGTTTAAAGATTGGAGCAGAAGCTGTGTTCCACTCACCAGCAGTCTCTAAATCCTGCGGCGGGGGTCGTGGGTAGCTGACGGTACCCCGGTGCTGGTCCAGCCGGAAGAGGCCTGGTTTTTCTGCTTCCCTAACTAATGCAGTCTCTGGTCCCGCGTGCAATTGGATTGGAGCAGAAGCTGTGTTCCACTCTCCAGAAGTCTTAAGATCCTGTGGTGGGTGTTGTGGGTAGCTGGTGAGTGTCAGCCGACCCTGCGCCCCAGCTGCCCTGGTGCTTTCTGACCGGAAGAGGGTTGTGGCCCTATGTAGGCCGGATTTCTCTCTCCCCAACCAGAGCAGTCTCAGGTCCCGCGTGATTGGACTGGAACAGAAGCTGTGTTCCACTCACCAGCAGTCCCAAAATCCTGCGGTGGGGGTCGTGGGTAGCTGGCGGGTGTCAGGCAACCCTGCGCTCCCGCTACCCCGGCGCTGATCCGGCCGGATGAGGCCTGTGGCCCTACTCAGGCCGGTTTCTGCTTCCCTAACTAATGCAGTCTCAGGTCCCGCGCAATTGGATTGGAGCAGAAGCTGTGTTCCACTCACCAGCAGTCCCAAAATCCTGCGGCGGGGGTCGTGGGTAGCTGGCGGGTGTCAGGCAACCCTGTGCTCCCGCTACCCTGGTGCTGATCCAGCCGGATGAGGCCTGTGGTCCTACTCAGGCCGGTTTCTGCTTCCCGAACTAATGCAGTCTCAGGTCCCGCGCAATTGGATTGGAGCAGAAGCTGTGCTCCACTCACCAGAAGTCTTAAGATCCTGTGGCGGGTGTTGTGGGTAGCTGGCGAGTGTCAGCAGACGCTGCGCCCCAGCTGCCCTGGTGCTTTTCTGACCGGAAGAGGGTTGTGGCCCTATGTAGGCCGGATTTCTCTCTCCCCAACCAGAGCAGTCTCAGGTCCCGCGTGATTGGACTGGAGCAGAAGCTGTGTTCCACTCACCAGCAGTCCCAAAATCCTGTGGCGGGGGTCGTGGGTAGCTGGCGGGTGTCAGGCAACCCTGCGCTCCCGCTATCCCGGCGCTGATCCGGCCGGATGAGGCCTGTGGCTCTACTCAGGCCGGTTTCTGCTTCCCTAACTAATGCAGTCTCAGGTCCCGCGCAATTGGATTGGAGCAGAAGCTGTGTTCCACTCACCAGCAGTCCCAAAATCCTGCGGCGGGGGTCGTGGGTAGCTGGCGGGTGTCAGGCAACCCTGCGCTCCCGCTACCCTGGCGCTGATCTGGCAGGATGAGGCCTGTGGCCCTACTCAGGCCGGTTTCTGCTTCCCTAACTAATGCAGTCTCAGGTCCCGCGCAATTGGATTGGAGCAGAAGCTGTGTTCCACTCACCAGCAGTCCCAAAATCCTGTGGCAGGGGTCGTGGGTAGCTGGAGGGTGTCAGGCAACCCTGCGCTCCTGCTACCCCGGCGCTGATCCGGCTGGATGTGGCCTGTGGCCCTACTCAGGCCGATTTCTGCTTCCCTAACTAATGCAGTCTCAGGTCCCGCGCAATTGGATTGGAGCAGAAGCTGTGTTCCACTCACCAGCAGTCCCAAAATCCTGCGGCGGGGGTCGTGGGTAGCTGGCGGGTGTCAGGCAACCCTGCGCTCCTGCTACCCCGGTGCTGATCTGGCCGGATGAGGCCTGTGGCCCTTGCTTTATGTATCTTTATGTAAAGAAAATGGAAGGGAAGTTGGCTGGTTTTAGCAAGAAGTGGATCATGCTACCAGTGTCGAAAATTAGAATATCAGGTATTCTTTTTTTTTTTTTTTTTTTTTTTTTGGTTTTTTGAGACAGGGTTTCTCTGTATAGCCCTGACTGTCCTGGAACTCACATTGTAGACCAGGCTGGCCTTGAACTCAGAAATCTGCCTGCCTCTGCCTCCCAAGTGCTGGGATTAAAGGCGTGCACCACCATGCCCAGCAGGTATTCTTGAAAGAAGTGATGGTTACATGCTGAGGTCTATGGGGCTGGGGATGTGTTTCAGTAGGTTAGTGTTTGCTGTGTAATTTTCTAATCCCAGCACTAGGGAGATGGAGACAGGAAGATCCTTGGGGCATGCTTTCCAGATAGTCTGGCCAAACTGGCAGAAAGAGACCTCTTAAAAAACAAGATATAGAGTTAGTGAGAATGACCCTTGAGGTTGATCTCTGGCCTCTACACATATGTTTATATGTGTGCCTTCATATAAACATGTCCACACACACATATAAACACATAGGGAAATTGTATCAGTACAACTGTCTCGCAGTAGACGCATTAAAATTCTTTCAGAAACAGAAACATTTTTTGCCTTAAATTTCCATTTATGCTGAGAATGAGTCAGTCTTAGTTTAGAACGCTGCATGTGGCATCGAGGTACTCACCTGTTTGGTATTCGTGGAGACAGAACTTGGAATGATACAGTCATCACTGTCCGAAGCTGATCTGTCTTCATCTGTCAGAAAATATGAGGCGACATTTACCCAGGTCAGCCAATCTATGTATTGTATATATATACAGTACAGATGAACAACCCGACGGCCAGCTCTATCACTTTTAGCTGCCAAGGACATTTGTATGTATGTTTAAGGAAAGAAAAATATGACCTGAAAACTAATGAAAACAGATGAAGTATAAGGTAAAAGATGTTGCTTTTTTCCTCTTAAAATTTTATTTGGTTGTCTGTTCTCTCTCTCCTCTCCTTCTCTCTGTGTGTGTTTGTTTCATGGACCACTACATGTATGAAGGTCAGAGGATAACTTGAGGGAGTTAGTTCTCTCCTTCCATTATGTGAGTTTGGAGAATGAAACCCAGGCTCTCAGGGTTGGTGGCAAGCACCTGTTCCAACTGAGTCATCTCTCCAGTCCCTCCTCCTTCTTCTTTATAACTGGGCTTTATTATGCTTAGTAATTTCTTCAACTGTTCAAAAATCTTTCAATGTTCTGTTTACTGTACTTTTAAACTAGAAGCAGTTTTATAAATTTCAATATATGGTGGTAGAAAACAAACCTGAAAACATTCAAGCTTTATTTCATTCACAAGTAGAGACACAATTAAGAGCAAGTATAGCTAATGCATGCACAGGAAAGGTGGACTGCTCTTTCTTTAAAAAACAGGAACGATTTCAATGGAAAAAACATCAAAGACTGAAGGAAGGGGAGGAAAATGAATGAAAGCAAGGTATAATGAATGACATATCGGTGTGGAGATGTAATGAGGAAATCCATTACTTTGTGTATTAGTCTAAAAAAATTAGTAAAAATCTGAACGTGGTTAACTACTGTTGACAATTTATTGATGTGGTTGTGAACAATGCCAATGAGAAGTCGAATGTCCTAATGTTCACTTTTTCCTTCCTTCATCGGTCACTGTGTGTTTGAGGGATGCTATGCACATCTGTGCTGACTAACCAGCCAGCAGCCTGCATGGGTCTATGCCAAGGTATAGTATCACCACTCATGCAATGTATATATCCTACAGGGCAGTATATGGAAGCAGGACTACGCCATAGCAGTGGTGTGCTTTTATAACAAAACTGTACTGTGATAAAGTTTTTCTAGACCATCCACAAGTCTTTCTGTTTTTCACCTCAACAGGAAGCAGATGAAACTGTGTCAGTAGGCCATCTGCAGCTGTGGCTACACAGTGAGAGCTGGCCTTTTTCTATCCATACAATTGAACACGAGACATAAGACATCTATCCAAGGCTAGATTCAACTAGTTATTGTCGTCCTACAGTAGGGTCATCAATTATAGAAAGAACATCTTTCTTCCATTTCCCTCCTATGCATTGTTTTAAGTTGCTGTATGAATTTTTATCTACATAGTAGTTTAGTCTGAGAGGCACTGGGTACCTGCTAGAGTGTCTGGTAAGTAATGCACAAGGACGGTGGGGGTGGGAAGTGGGGACTGGCGCTCAGCCCAGCTCTGATATGGCATCCAAGCTTTCATAAAGCCAAGCCCACATCTGCTACCACATAGCAGATATTTTCCAATGGCTTATACAAAATACTGTGTAAAAAAACCAAAAACCAGCTGGGCGTGGTGGCGCATGCCTTTAATCCCAGCACTCGGGAGGCAGAGGCAGGGGGATTTCTGAGTTCAAGGCCAGCCTGGTCTACAAAGTGAGTTCCAGGACAGCCAGGGCTACACAGAGAAACCCTGTCTCAAAAAAAAAAAAAAAATCAATGCTACCCTTCCTTACTTTTAGAATTAAAAAATACAGTTCTATTAAGGTAAAAACACATATATGATAAACTATATACACGTTTAAACTACAAATTTTGGTATTTGACATTTAATTCTGTGGCACTAGCTTCCCAATTAAAATAGCATATAGGGGCCGGCAAGATGGTTCAGTGGGCAAAGGTGCCTGTCACCAAGCCTGATGACTTGAATTTGACACCTGGAACCTACATGAAAGTAGAGAACCTACCTGCAAAAGCAGTTATTTGACTTCCAAATATATGTGCAGCATGCATACATGTACATACACATGCAAAATCAACTTGTATTCTATGCAGGAGCACCAAGCTGACCTAAGAAGAGAGAGACAACAGCCTGAAGAGCTCGCACCTACCACTTCTGCCAAGAGGCAAGCATCATGAGGTGACCACTACTGAATGACATGTTGTGTGTGGCAGGCATGCTCTCACAGAGAAAGCAAAGAAGAGTCAGCTAAACAACAACGGTTTTAACAGAAAAGTCACCTTCTGGTTCCAATTCTTCAGTTATTTCTGTTTCATCTTCAGAGGAAGCCACACTTTGTGAGGCAAGCTGGCCCTCAGATAGGAAAGAGATGTCGTCTTCTTTCCCTTGTTGCATTTCCCCCACATTTTCTTCTACCTTAGCCACACCACTTTCCTGAAACATGCAGAAGAGAAGCACATTGCTGTATTTGTTATGTCTTAGAGCGTTCTTGCTGAAGCACTTGAATAATATAATGTACATTTGAGACTCGATTATACAGGCATATAGCCTGAAATGGTGTCTTATCCTGATAATCTCGACACTCAAGAGGCAGAAGATTCCAACAATTTGAGACCAGCATGGACTGAAATAAGAAGTGAGTTCTGAGCCACTCTGAGCTTCAGGTGAGCTTCTGTCTCTAAATCACCACCACCACTGCCACTGCCTCTTCCACCATCATCACCATCACCACCACCACCAACCACCACCACCACCACCACCACCACTACGTCTCTTCCTCTTCCTCCTCCTCCTCCACCACCACCACTACCACTTCCATTCCCATCTTTATCACCTCTACGTCTACAACCACCATCGCTATCAACGAAACACATGGAGATACACTACACAGCTATTAAAGACTCCCTAGAAAATAGTCACTTAGATTATATAAACAGATGAAAGCACACAGGTCAATAAAAATCTAAATATACGCTAAGAATGAATGCTTTGATTTAGCCTGGTGTGGTGGTGCATGGAGGTAAAAGCTGGAGGATACAAATCCAAAGACATCCATAGATACACAGTGAGTTTGAGACCAGCCTGGCATACATAAAATCCTATCTCAACAAAATTAAACAAAAAAATATGTATTAATCTCAAAATGACTTTTACATTGATTTTAGTTTATAAACATGTATTTCCTACCAATATACAAATAAACATATATATTGAACTTATCATTAAAAAAATCTTTCTATCATAAAAAGTCATATTCAGGGCTGGTGAGATGGCTCAGTGGTTAAGAGCACCGACTAATCTTCAGAAGGTCTTGAGTTCAAATCCCAGCAACCACATGGTGGCTCACAACCATCCGTAACAAGATCTAACACCCTCTTCTGGAGTGTCTAAAGACAGGTACAGTGTACTTACATATAATAAAATAAATAAATCTAAAAAAAAAGTCTTATTCAAATGTAGGGAAAATGCTATGATTTCCTTAATCATGTCTAACACACATGACAAAGCCTTTTAAGTCCCAAAACAAACCTTTCAAAATAATTTTAATACAGAGGCATACCTTGGAAGGATACACAACAGCTGACATACTATTTTCTGGTTTTGGTCCCACTTCTGGAGAACTGTCTTTTATATCTTTAGGGGGAGGAGACGTCTCCTTGAATTAATGGGAAAAATCATGTATGTTATTTTGTATTCGTTACAAGAGTAGTTTTAGGAAGGTACATGTTTGACTGTGTAAGATCAAGAAACTCAGTGGGAAGCTGGAAAGGGATACAGGGTCATGGAACAATATCAAACACTACAACCTTGTACCACAGTAAAGACGGGCTGTGCTTACTGTCTCTGCTTATGTCAAAGGTACAGTATAGTCTATACTCTCTGGTACTTGAAACAGGAAAGGGAAATTGGTATTTGGGGTATTCATTACTTACAGGACTCGGGTGTGACATGGTATCTGCAAAAGAGACCTTTTTGTCCACAAATGTTAAACGTTGTCTTGGTTTAGGTTTTGGTGCCTAAAATAAAACAATATGTCAGATTATAACAACCATTACATTTTAGATGAGACTTCAGCTAGTTTTGGGTATAATTATTTGGCTATTAAGTTTATATTCAAGTATTTTAAATAAAATCAAAAGTCACTGCTACTTACTACAACTGATGTAACATCTGAGGACTTTGGAGGTAGTCTCTGAACAGCCTCTGGCTCTTCTCTGCAAATGAACTTTCCAAGATCTTCAGTAGTTATTGATCCACTTGGTGGAAGGTAGGTGAATTTCCATTTCAATATAACTTGGATAGTTCCTGCAGCATGCTTTTCCTTATCCATCAACTCAAATATTCCTGCAAATCATGAAGATTATTTTCTAATGTGTGTGTGAAGCTTTGTTATTTTAGGAATCACAGTGGAGCCCTGGGAGCCCGAAGGCCAGGGAAGCAGGTGCCTAACTGGATCTTCACCTCTCCCACTAGTTCTCCACATCCAATCCCCTAGTCTTCTCCCCCGCTCTGCAGTAGAACATCTCCTGAGGTCCCCCTTCCTTTCTGACCCTATTTCCATTGAGCACAGAGACCTTTCCCTCCATCCTCCCTTTCTCTGACTCATCCTAGGACCCCAGCCTCCAACACCAGCAAGCATTCTCTGGGAATGTCTGACTCACAGGCCAGGGAAAGAAGTAGGCTAACTGCAGATCTTCACCTCTCTTTCCTCTCCTCCAAATCCAATCCTCCTTTTGTACCCCCAGCTCTATTGCAGGCTCCCTGCTTCTGCCTTGCCCCCTCCCTGCTCCCACAAATAGAACACACAGATCTTCCACTCCAAACTTTTCCCCCCACTCATTGTTTCATTTTAGCCCCTAGCTGCAGCAGGTACTTTCTGGCCACACCTAGGAAAGCAGGTAGCTTAACTGAATCTTCACCCTTCCTTCTCTCCTCCCAACCCAATTCCCTAGTCTCACCTCCAGCTCTACAGCAAACTCCCTGTTGTGGCCTCTCCTTACTCTCTGTCCTCATTCCCAGGAGACTAAGCAGATCCTACTGGAACACCCTCCTTTCCCCTGTAGTGTAGACCCCATAAGCCCTCACTCCTAATCCATCCTCATTCCCATGTACCAGGTTCCAGTACCTAGAAACTTTTAGCCTAGAACTCGTCCCCCTATCCCCACCCCATGGTCACACCTATCAGAATCCCAGAAAATTTTCCTACCAGTCACCACTCTCTCCTAAGAACCACAGAGGGCAACAAAAATCAAGGAATAAAACACCTATCCAACAAAGACAAGAGCAGATATGAGTACCTAGAATTCCAATCTTCCCAAACCCACATGCCTAGATGCCAACATGAAACACAATCAATAATAACCTGGGCAAAATATTTCCATTACAGCCCAGAAATGCTACCATCGTAGGCACTGAATACTGCAACATAGCTGAAGCACAAGACAAGGACCTTAAAATAGCCTTTAGGAATCTGATAGAGGCCCATTAAGAAGGAGATTAATAAATCCCTTAGTGAAACCTATGAAAACACAAACAGCAGAAGGATATGGGTAAAATAGTTTAAGACCTGAAAGTTGAAATAAAAATCAATAAAGAAAATCCATGCTGAGGGAAATCAGAAAATGAAAAAAATTAGAAACTTGAACAGGAACCTCAAAAGCAAGAGAATATAAGAGAGGGAAGAGAGAATCTCAGGCATCGAACACATGATAGAAGAAATGGATTCTCAGGTCAAAGACAATGTTAAATATAAAAAGATCCTGGCACAAAACATCCAAAATTGCTGGGACACTATGAAAAGTTCAAATCTAATAACATGACTAGAGGAACGAGAAAAAACCCAGGCCAAAGAAAATATTTTCAACAAAATCACAGAAGAAAATTTCCCTAACCTAAAGGAGGCGATTCTTATTAAAGTGAAAGAAGCACACAGAACACTGAATAGACTAGGAAAAAAAAAAAGAAATTCAACTCAGCACATAATAATCCAACCCTAAATGCATAGAAGAAAGAACGAATATTAAACGCCACAAGTGAAAAAGACCCAGCAATATAGAAAGGCAGACCTATTAGAATTATACCTGACTTCTCAATGGAGACTCTATAAACCAAAAGGGCCCAAACAGATGTGCTAAAGAATCTAAGAGGCCACAAATGCCTTCTCTAATTACTATATCCAGTAAAACCTTCAAACATTATACATGGGGGGAAAAAGGATCATTCTATGATAAAGCAAAATTTAAGCAGTATCTTCTTACAAGTCTATAGATTTCTCTAATTAACCTAAAGAGGTTAGCTACATGAAAGAAAACACAGGAAATAAATAACCACAGACCAGAAAAATCAAAAGAATGGAAACTCGCACACCACCACCAGTAGCAGCAGCAGCAGCAGCAGCAACAACAACAAAATAACAGGAATCAGCATCACTGTCATTGGTGTCTTTCAGCATCAATAGTGCAAATTCCCCAATAAAGTCAAAAGACTAACAAAATGCATGCAAAAACAGGATCCATCTTTCTGCTGCACCAAGAAACACATCTTAACATTAAGGCTAGACATGACTTCAGGATAAAGGTTTGGAAAAAGATATTCCGAGCAAGTAGACCTAAGAAACAAGCTGGTAAAGCCCCTTTTAATATCTTGCAAGATAGAATTCAATCCAAAATTAATCAGAAGAGATAGGGAAGGACACTCTAAAATAATCAAAGAAAAAAAACCTCACCAGGAGGCCATTGTAATTTTTAACATCTAATTCATATCAAGGACAAGGGCACTCAAGTTCATGAATGAAATATTACTACAGGTTAAGTCACATATTGACCCTCACACACTGATAGCGGGAGACTTTAAATACCTTGCTCCCAGCAATTGACAGCTCATCCAGACAAAAACTAAACAGAAATGTTGGAGCTGTTATAAACTAAATGATACTAACAGATATTTACAGACTACTTCACCTAAAAACAAAAGAATATACACTCTTGCCAGCACACCTGGCACTCTCTCCAAAACTAAGCACATATCTGGACACAAAGTAAGTCTCAACAGACATATGAAGAAAGTTGAAATAACACCTGCATTGTATCTGACCACTTTTTAAATTTAAAATTTAAGATTAAATTTATATATCATCAACATCAGAAAACTTACAAACTCGTGGAAACTGAACAATTCACTATTGAATAAAAATGGGTTAACAGAAATTAAGAAATTAAACTTTCTAGAATTGAATGAAAATGATTGCACAACACATTAAAACGTATGAGATGTAAAGAAGGCTGTTCTAAGAGGCAGATTCATGGTACTAAGTGCCTATAAGAAAAACAAGGGAGGAGCCGGGTGTGGTCCTTACTCCTTTAATCCCAGCACTTGAGAGGCAGAGGCCGGTAGATCTGTCTGGCCAGCTTGGTCTTCGAGGTGAGTTCCGGACAGCCAGGGTCACACAGAGAAACCTTGTCTCAAACAAACAAACAAAATCAGATTTCATACTAGTAACTTAATGGCACATCTGACAGCTCTAGAAGAAAAAAAAAAACACACCCAAAAAGGAGTAGACAGACAAAAATAAATAAATAAATCAGGGCTGAAATCAATAAAATAGAATTAAAACATACAAAGAATCAATGAAGCAAAGATTTGTTTCTTTGAGAAAATCATTAAGATTGACAAACTTTTATACAAATTAAAAGACAGAAAGAGAATATCCAAGCTTACAAAATTAGACATGGAAAGGTAGATTTAACAACAGACACGGATGAAATCCAGAGAATCATTAGAACATGCTTTTAAAAAACCTATACCAAATTGGAAAATCTAAAAGAAATGGGTAATTTTCTTGATACACACCACTTACAAAGTTAACTCAACATTAGATAAGCAATTTCAACAGACTTATAGCTCCTAGTGAAATAGAGGCAGTAATTAAGTCTCCCAACAAAACAAGCCCAGGGTCAGATGAAGATTTTAGAACAGAATTCTACCAGACCGCAAGAGTTAATGCCAATACTCCTCAAATTATTCTAGAAAATATAAGCAGAAGGAACACTGCCCAACTTGTTTTACAAGGCCACAGTTACTCTGCTACTGAAACCACATACAGACATGGTAAAGAGAATTACAACTAATTTCCCTTTTGAACATAGATGCAAAAATTCTCAATAAAACACTTGCAAACTAAATCCAAGAATACATCAAAAAGATCACCCACTATGATCAAGTAGGCTTCATCCTAGAGATGCAGGAATGGCTCAACATCCATGAATTGATAAATGTAATCCACCATATAAACAAGCAAGAACTCCATGTGATTACATCATTAGATGCCGAAAAAAGCTTTGACAAAAATCCAACAGTTTTTCATAATAAATGGATGACAACTCAAAGCAATTCAACTAAAATCAGGAACAAGACAAGGTTGTCCACTCTCTCCAAACCTATTCAATATAGTACTTGAAGTCTTAGCTAAAGCAATAAGGCAACTGAAGGAGATCAAAGGGATACAAATTGGGAAGGAAGAAGTCAAAGCATCTTTATTTGTAAATGCTATGATAGTATACATTAAGTGACTCTAAAAATTCCACTAGGAAATTCCTATAGCTGATAAATACCTTCAGCAAGGTAGCTGAATACAAAATTAACTCACAAAAATCAGCAGCTCTCCTGTATACACAAGTAACAAAGGGGCTGAGAGAGAAATCAGGGAAACCATACTTTTAACAGCCTCAACTTCTATATGTTGGGATAAATCTAACCAAGCAAATGAGAGACATGGAAGAAAGAAACTGAAGAAGATAGAAGATGGAAAGATCTGCCATGCTCATGAATTTATAAAGTAGAACTGGCCATCCTACCAAAATCAATCTACAGATTCAGTGCAATCCCCATCAAAATTTCAACCCAATTCTTCACAGAAATTGAAAAACAAATTTAGCTTCATATGGAAACATATACACACAAAGACCCAGGAGAGCGAAAATAATCTGGAGTAAAAAACAAAAAAACCAAAACAAACAACAACAAAAACCCAACTGCTGGTGGTATCACCATCCCAGATTTCATGTTGCACCACAGAGCTATAGTAATACAAACAGCACTGTACTGGCACAAAACCAGACATGCCGATCAATGGAATTGAAGACCCAGACATAAGTGCACACACCCACAGATAGATGAGTTTTGAGCACCCGGAGCAAATGGTGCTGGTCAAACTGGATGTCTGCATGCTGAATAATTAATGCATGCTGCAGATTAATCCATCTTTATCCAACTGTATAAAACTCAGTTCACATGGATCAAGGACCCTGAATCTCAGGGTGAAACTCATAGGCACAGGAAAGGACTTTCTGGACAGACCAGTGAAAGCCCAGGCACCAAGTCAACAACTAGGAACTGGGATGACCTCATGACTCTAAGAAGCTGGTGTATGGTAAAGGACCACAGCAAAGGTGAAGGAGCAGAATGGCTTTTTTTTTTTTTTTAAATAGCACTTTCACATCTTATAGAGGGTTTGTATTTAAAATATGTAAAGAAATATGAAAAATCCTTGACATCAAGAAAACAAGCCAATTTAAAAAAATGGGGGTGCAGAACTAAAGCAGAGAGTTTTCAAAGGATGAACTGAAAATGGCCAAGAAACACTTAAATGTTCAGCATCCTTAGTCATCAGGTAAATGCGAATCAAAACTACTTTGAGATTTCATCTTAAATCAGTCATAATTACCAAGATCAATAAAGCAAATGACAGCTTATACCGTCAAGGATGTTGGGAAAGGGAACATCTCTTCATTGCTCACGAGAGTGCAAAATTGTATAACCACAAAGGAAATTATTGTGGCAGTTACTTAAGAGGCTGGCCATAGGTCTACATCAAGATCTAGTTATACCACTCTTGCGCCTATACCCGAGGACTCTACATCCTGTCCTACCATAGAGAGACTTGCTTATTCATGTTTATCATGGCTCTCTATGTAAGGGCAAGAATTAGAAATAGCTTACATGTCCACCAACTGATGAATGAATGTGAAAATGTACTATATTACATAATGGAATATTACTAAGCTATTAAAAAAACAAAATTATGAAATTTTCAGGTAAATAGATGGGGTTAGAAAACAAAACCAAACAAAAACAAAACCCCAAACAATCCTGAGTGAGGTAGTCCAGACCTAAAAAGACAAATTTTATGTTTCACTTATATGTGCATATGACTTTCTAAACGTTTAATAGGCATATATGACCACATGTTCCAAGTAAGAGACTTGGGGGAAGGGAGGCTATCTCAAGGAAGGAGAAATGGATTATTAGATTGGATAGGCAGGAGAGAGGATGTAGTGGAAGAATTAAATGGGGAGAGGTGGATGAGAAAGGGAAGAGAAAGAGCATGGGGAGGGATGACTAACACTAAAGGCTATCTGAGGGGTCGGTCATATGCAAACCTGTACCCTAGAAGCCTCCTAAAATATATACATATTTGAAAGAAGTGTTCATGAAGTCACCAAATAAAGGGTGGAGCCAATGCCCCAACTAGATCTCTTTCACCACCAAGTAAAATGTCTAATTCCAGAAATGGGTTATATCTAGCTGAATATGAATAGTTGGCTGAAGGGTCCCTTGATAAACTGCAAGCAGAAGAAATACAAGAAGAAACAGATCAAGTCACAAACTATTCAAAATATCAAACAAAACCTTAAAGGCAGCATCATGTTTATGTGATTCACAATAAGGTCAGTGTCACTATGTGGCTTCCCGAAGACAGTGGTTTGTTGAACTATATGTGTTAGATGACAAAACAAAACAAAACCCAACAATCAAACTACTATCCAGCAAGATTATCTTACAAAAAATTCAAAGAAAAACTAAGACTATGTCAAGCTCACAATGAGTGAAACCAGTTGCTATCAGCAGACCTGACTTGCACCAATTACATAAGTTTTCTTCAGGCTGAAAGAAAAAGATAACTCAGATCTACACATCTGATAGGGACCAACAGGGCAACTGCATACAAAACTATAAGAGACCATACAAATATCTTTTCTTTTCTTTTCTTTTCTTTTCTTTTCTTTTCTTTTCTCCTCTTAACTGTTTAAAAGATAAGTATCTAGACGACTAATTATAAATTATATTGTTGGGTTCTTAACACACACAATATACACCCTAAAGGGCTGAGGCAGAGCTGACTGGAGCAAGGAGATGACTTCATGGTAAGGACATAAGTCAGTGAAAACAGAGTCAACCCACAGGAATAAATAAATAAATATCCCACATAGTCACTGTAGGTAAATATCACAGTCCCTATAATTACAGTCTCTTCTTTCTCTTCACTTCATCATGGGATTACAGAAAACAATTAGAACCCCTCATTATTGTTTTTAATATCTATGTGCAAAAGCCTCAAGGTAGGGAAGAAAGACAATAATGGGGAAGAGAGGTGACTCTAACCACAGCATGTTATATGCATATATGAAAATATCATAATGTAACCCATTGTTTTGTGCAATTAATATACACCAATAAAATGTCAAAATATATGCATCCTATGTGCATATATATGGCAGTAACAACACAAAAGAGGAAAAAGAGAACATTAGACTTCTTATCTTTTAATGTAATCAAGTTAGTGTTACTTTTAAGTACACTATAAACACCCTCAAACATGGAGAAATGCTGTGGTTTCAAGCAAGGAAATAACTAAAAATATAAACAGTATTATAGAACTGAAGTTCAAATATTGTTTAAGGTTAGGAAAATTAGTTGCTAATAAATCATAGCTGTAATGCTAAAGTATACGTTAGGTTTGCTTTTACAATTTTCTAGAATCAAGAACATATGCTTACCTGAGATACACCTGTCGTGTGCCAGGGAAATCAGAGGCACATTGACTTTTCCCATGTAAATATTCTCCTGGGTATCACTATCATCAAAAACATAGAAACTCAGAGACTCTGACTTAAGGTACCGATCCAAATCCATATTCATCGGCACTGGGAAACACATGTGGTCATCAAACTGTGGGTCATTGCTACTGGGAACGATGGCTGTATCATGGTCTGGAAAATCAAAAAACTTGTATACCACATATGCGTGTGGCTGCAGGTGGCTCGCTCGGGACTGGAGGCCGGTGCAGCATTTTACTGTAACATGAAGTTCATTCAAGTTGCCGTCTGTGGACTCTGCTGGGCTGATCCGAGCAGTTGTGGCTGCTTGCTGACTCGACTGGAAGAACATACATATTTGTATTATAGAAATAATACAATTAAAGGTAACTATCAGCTTCCAACCTCCAAACAAAAGCTTGTAAATGGACAAAACTACATATTTTCATATCAAAGTTATTTTCTCAGCATAAAAGACTCTTATTCGAAACTGACATGCTTCAGAGCAGCATGGTGAGAAACCTGAGGATACACGTCCTGTGCTACTGGAAGCAAATGCTGTAACCAAGGATATTTGTAGAAACTGGACCCAAAATCAAATGAGACAAAAGTTAATGTGATAGTCTTTAATTCTGTCCAATAACTGATGAGCCGAGTGAGTGATGGGTCCGGAAAATGTCCTAACTAGAGGAGACTCACATGCTCACCCAGAGTGTGGTGTGAGGTAGGACTGACAGGGGAAAATGCTGGATTGGGGGCGTATTCCCCATGAGATGAGCAAAGGCATCGGGCAGAGCTGGAAATATTCTACGTCCCTCTTGGGAACACCACTAAGCACACCAGATGTTAGAAAACATCTGCAGTAAGTGATAAATCTTTTATGGCTGAGATGGCCTGAGACAAACAAGTGCTAGTGTCCCGGTGCCTCCTTTAGTTTAGCACTGGAGAACTTTCTACCATGCCCACTTCTGCAGTTTCAAACCTGGACTGAGCAAGAGATGCTGATCGCAGTGCCCCCAGTGGAGACCTCTGGTGGTGTGCAGAGGGAAATGGGAACTCTGAGCAGGTAGGATACTGTTTACCCAGGTCAGCTTGCACGTAACCAAGGAAGCTCAGTTGAATGATTTTTAAAGTATCCACCCCACCCCCACCGCTGCCAAATCAATCCATTAAAGTTGAAAACAAAGAAAACACTAATTGTCATCTCTGTATCATTCTTTCAAGGTGTGCTGTGAAGACTACTACAGGAAGGTGCTCTCTGGGAAGCAGGTGCCTCCTTTGGTTTGAGAATCTACATTTAACTTGAAGTCAAAGAAAACACGCCCCGCAAAAGTAACAAAGACGACATTTCATGGACCTGTACGACAGAAATTTGGTTGGTTCCTAAGAAGCTCATACGGTTGGGAAAACACCAGAAGTTACTTTGCTCTCCACTTTTCTCTGAATACTGGCTCATTATTCTCCTTCAGACTTTGTATATTTCATTTCACTGACTGACATGGTGGAAGATGGCTGCCAACTGCTCCAAATTTTACATGTTCCAGGCATGGAGAGTCTTGCTTTCCTTTGCTCTCAGAAGGCAAAGTCTGTCTGATCCAATTGGGGCCAAGGGGCTATATCTTAATCATAACGGTTGGTCTACTGGAGGAAATGGACGGGATCACCTAACATAAACCTAGCCACCGGGTTCCAGAACCACAGACTTCCAACTGCACACAATTTCAACACTTTCCTGCGGTGCCCACTCCCTGGTGCTCCTATGCTTTGTTTCCCTTTGATACTCATGTTCTGTATAAAAGGTCATCAACTCCAGAGTTTTATGAAACTTAATTCAGTGCATTTATTGGTTCGTAGAACCAGTTGAAAATGTGGCTATTAATATTTAAAGAAATATGGTTTGGGGATTGGAGAACTGCATTTAAACTCCTGGTTTTTAGCAATAAACTATTGATTTTGTATTCTACTTTGCATTTCAAAAATCTATTGATATGAAACAGTTTGAAAGAAGCCTAGAGTGATACAATAGTTATTTCTTTAAGAACAGAATTCACTGATGAACATCTCTTGATGTGTAGTAACACTTCTCTAGTTATATTTTCTAAAAGTGTCTTGGGGAGTACTAGGGAATTTCTTTGTATCAGTGGAACACTCCGTGTCATGTAGTGGTTTAGTGACTATCTACAGGCAATAACACTGTGCAGAATGGACACACAAATGACTGTGTGCAAATACTGATGCAGTCTGAATAAGGGATGGAGCTCAGTTAATTGTACAACATGTCAATTTTTTGTCTTCATTTTGTTTTTCAGCATTGGGGAGTGAATCAAGAGCCTGGCAAGCATGCTAGGCAAGCACTCTACCACTGAACTACATCGTTAGCCCTTTCAAAAAAATACAATTCAGAGTCTTGCAAAGTTGCCCAGGCTAGTCTGGAATC
This sequence comes from Mus caroli, assembly GCF_978045245.1. Taxonomy (NCBI): domain Eukaryota; kingdom Metazoa; phylum Chordata; class Mammalia; order Rodentia; family Muridae; genus Mus; species Mus caroli. Next base: position 38,229,745 of record NW_028227265.1, on the reverse strand, counting down.
TGCAGTCTTGTGCAGCCAGTTTCCTGGGCAGCTGGAGTACCACTCATGTACCCCATCCCCAGCTCGACTTTCACTTTTCACGATTATGTTGGAAGTGGGAGAAAGCAGCACAGTATACACAAGCCAACTCCTGTTCCTGTTCCTGTTACCTCCTGAGAGTCTGATGATTCTAAAATAAAAGGTTAAACAAGCCACTTGATGCCAGTATCAAAGGAACAATTTCAGTTTAAAGCACAGGATATGAGGAGATAGTATAGATTCCTGTGCTATAAAAGGGTCTTACAGTCAAACAAGCTTACCAATTGCATTTTCTCTGGCTTCTTAAAATTTGATGTTATGTATCCTAATGCCTTTGCCCGCTCACGATAAAGTCGAATAGCTTGATCCATGGGAACTCTTAATCGGAACCAGTATTCTACTGTGCCAAAATTTGGGATGTCTCCTTTAGTTCCTACATATAATCAATACATGACCCACTGTTAAAATAGTCACATAAATGAGTATATATGCGAGTAAAATATACCAATGGTATTATACATTAAAGGCATAAACTTTATACAGAGTAAAATAATACGACTTGCACAAATGATGTTTGCTTGGCAAATGACAGATGAGGAAAAGTTATGAATTTCACTGCGTGTTAAATATTAAAGAGCCATGGCAAACTATGATTGAGCTATTTCAACTGGTATCATTTCAATCTTGCATATAAAGAAAAATCCAAACACTGAATCAGATGCTCTGCGGATTCTTTTGGATACTGTGGTACTTTTCTTTAAACAAGTTGGACTCAATCTCGCCTGACATTTACAATATACAACCTCAAAATTATAAATATGACATTCCACATTCTGATTCAGCTTTTAAGGGACCGTTGGCATCTTTCCACTTCTTCAATAGACCACAAGCATATGGAAGAGGTCATAGTATGCTAAATAATGGCACTCTCAATGTGGCCTTGAATGGAGTGCTCTGTGCACTCCACTCTTTCTCTACCAAGACTTTGCTCGTGGCTTCTGGAAGATTTAACAGCCCTGCCCATCCACTGAAGAGCCGGACGTCCTTAGTGCACTGAGCAGTTCAGTCTGTCTGTTCACAAAGTGTGTAGTATGCACACAAAAGAGGTTTCTTAAGGGCAAGGACTGCAGATGCCTTCAAAATACTTCTTTGCAAGGGACTGGTACATATGGAATTGTCTAAAAGAAAATTCTATAACTTTCTCTGAACATTACTATACTAAGTATACCATGCTTACTTAATCAGTTTTTCTTACAAATGGGCTTCACCATTAATACTGAAAAATATTTAATATCTACCATTAAAAAATCCCCAAAGAAGAGTACTACTACAGACATATTTACTTGTATATACATAAGGTATCTTTGGATGAAATCGTAGCCTTTGGTGAGATTCTGGGATGGCTAAGGACAGGAGTGGATAAAAGCACTTAAGTATTTTGATTTCTGAGGAATCTGTTATCTAAGCAGTGAGTCACTCAGTCATGAAATAGAAGCCCTATTCAGACACTAAGTTGCCCTCCCTTCTCCTTCAGAGGCCTCTTACTTGGCTTCTGGACAACCACATACTCAAGTTTTCCTGCTGTGCACTGGCCCCTGTTTTCTTGGATGCTCCTTTTTCCTCTCCCTGAACCCAACCTTCTGAAGATTTCCAGTGCTCAGGCATTGGTCACATTCAACAGATTGGAAAATATCTTTTTTTTTTTTTTTGAGACAGGGTGTCTAGCTGAGGCTGGGCTCAAACTCAGTATGACCTTGAACTTCTGACCCTCCTGCCTCTACCTCCCAAGTACTGGGATTTTAGACCTGCATGCCATGTGGTAGACATCAAACCTAGGGTTTTGTACATACTATGTAAGCACCCTATGTATACCCTCAGCCTAGTGAATCCTGAGGGGATAGCTAATGAAAGGCTGAAATTAATAAATGTATCGTTACTTTTCTTACCATCCTTCCCCTGCCTAATAAAATGAGGTCAAATCATGATTTTAAGCGTCCTCTTGTTAATTTTGCTTTGGCAAGCACACACAGTAATAGGTTCACCATGACATTTTCATATGTACACACTGATACTTTGATTGTATTGCCCTTCCACGTCTCTGGCTCCTCCCCGACCCTGCTCTCCTTCCTCCCAAATGCCTCCTGTTTACATGCCCATTTATCGCATTGCCCGCTTATTCCCACATCTCTTCTACTTCCATGTCATTTATATACACATGTACAAATTTAAACATCAGTTTCTCATATGAGAAAAAACACAGTATCCGTCTTTTGAATATAGCTTATTTCTCTTAGCATAATGATTCCCAGCTCCATCAGTGTTCCTATATATATTATAATTGCATCCTTCTTTATAGCTGAATGAAAGTCCATGTGTATGTGTATGCTTTTTGTCTCCTTGGTTCCATGTCTTGGTTGTTGTGAATATTGCAGCAGGAGGGGCTAATGAAGGAAGCCCCTCTGCCCTTCAGATTCTTAGCTCTGGTATTGTGGCATCCGAGTTTCTGGGCTGTGGTGAGGCTTGCCTATTACTTTTTCTCATAGTGATAAAAACCGCATGGTATTGGTACAGAGACAGACAGGCTGATCAATGGAATAGAATTAAAGACCCAGAAATAAACCCACACACCTATGGTCACTTGATCTTTGACAAAGAAGCCAAAACCATCCAGTGGAAAAAGTAAAGCATCTTCAATCAATGGTGCCGGTCTGTCAGTAGAAAAATGCAAACTGATCCACATTTATTACCTTGGACAAAGCTCAAGTCCAACTGGATCAAGGACCTCAACATAAAACCAGATACACTCAATCTAATAGAAGAGAGAGTGCAAAACAGCCACAAACGCATTGGACCAGGGAAAATTTCCTGAACAGAATACCAATGACTTAGGCTCTATGATCAACAATTGACAAATGGGACCTTATGAAACTTAAAAGTTTCTGTAAGGCAAAGGACACTGCTAATAGGACAAAATGGCAACCTACAGATTGGGAAAATATCTTCACTGACCCCACATCCAATAGAAGGCTAATATCTAAAATATATAAAGAACTCAAGAAGTTACCTCCAAAAAAAACCAAATAACTCAATTGAAAATGAGGTACAGAGCTAAACAGAATTCTCAACAGAAGAATCTCAAATGGCTGAGAAACATTTAAAGAAATATTCAACATCCTTAGTCATCAGAGAAATGCAAATCAAAATGACCTTGAGATTCCACCTCACACCAATCAGAATGGCTAAGATAAAAAAACTCAAGAGACAGCACATACTGTTGAAGATGTGGAGAAAGAGGAACACTCCTCCATTGCTGGTGGGATTGCAAACTGGTACAAATACTCTGGACATCAATCTGGCAGTTCCTCAGAAAATTGTAAATGGTTCTACCTGAAAACCCAGCTATACCACTCCTGGCCATATACCCAAAAGATGTTCCACCATACCACAAGGACACGTGCTCCACTATGTTCATAGCAGCCTTATTTGTAATAGCCAAGAAGCTGGAAACAACCCAGATGTTCCTGAACCAATGAAAGGATACAGAAAAGTGTGACTCATTTACACAATGGAATACTATTCAGCTATTAAAAACGAGGACATCATGAATTTTTTAGGCAAATGGATGGAACTAGAAAATATCATCCCGAGTGAGGTAACCCAGACCCCAAAGGATATGCATGGTATGTGCTCACTGATAAGTGGATATAAACCAAAAAGACAGAATACCAATGATACAAGTCACAGACCAGATGAAGTTTAACAAGGAAGGCCCAAGTGAGGATGCTACAGTCCCACTTAGAAGGGGGAAGAAAATAATCAGGCGAGGAAGAGGGAGGGACCTGGGTGAGAGAAGAGATGGGAAGGGGAAAGGAGGGGCATGATGAGGTACTGGGGGGAGACAGGAGAGAAGCCCAGAGGACAGGAGAATGAGTAGAAGCAGCCTGCAGCTGTGGGGATGGGGGACTTTTTCTCTACTTATATTTAAATGTAGTATATCCTTGACCTTGACCCCACCCCTGATATTCTCTCCTCTGTTTGGCTGTGTCTAGTCTATTGGTGACATTTTCCACTGTGGGTTTTTAAATTTTTTTAAAATATATTTTTATTAGGTATTTTCCTCATTTACATTTCCAATGTTATCCCAAAAGTCCCCCATACCCTCCCCCTCACTCCCCTACCCACCCACTCCCACTTTTTGGTCCTGGCATTCCCCTGTACTGGGGCATATAAAGTTTACAAGTCCAATGGGCCTCTCTTTCCAGTGATGGCCGACTAGGCCATCTTTTGATACATATGCAGCTAGAGACAAGAGCTCCGGGGTACTGGTTAGTTCATAATGTTGTTCCACCTATAGGGTTGCAGTTCCCTTTAGTTCCTTGGGTACTTTCTCTAGCTCCCCCATTGGGGGCCCTGTGATCCATCCAATAGCTGACTGTGAGCATCCACTTATGTGTTTCCTAGGCCCCGGCATAGTCTCACAAGAGACAGCTATATCAGGGTCCTATCAGCAAAATCTTCCTAGTGTGTGCAATGGTGTCAGCGTTTGGAAGCTGATTATGGGATGGATCCCAGGATATGGCAGTCTCTAAATGGTCTATCCTTTCGTCACAGCTCCAAACTTTGTCTCTGTAACTCCTTCCTTTAAAATTTGAAAAACTGAATTTTTCCCTTTTACCATCTCTCTGCCTCCACCACTCCCTCCAAATCTTAATATTCTTGATGGATTTTTTTTTTTAAAATCCATTTTGCTGACTTTTTCCTCAGTGTTGTTGAACTTTTTCTCCAGGTCCTAAACTGAATTAATCTTGTCTGTGTATCTTCTTTACAGCTACTAGTAACTTTTATTAGTGAGCCCTTGGTGTCTTCACCAGTGCTCTCACCCCCTTGAGTATGTTGGTGTCCAGCAGGACTTAAGGACCTGTGAATTTTCTTTCTTTCTCCCCCCCCCCCCCCGCCCCTCTCCCTCCCCGTCCCCTCTCCCAAGACAGGGTTTCTCGTGTAGCCCTGGCTGTCCTTGAACTCAGAAATCCACCTGCCTCTGCCTCCCAGGTGCTGGGATTACAGGCGTGCGCCCCCACGCCTGGCAGACTTGTGATTTTGAGGAGTCATGCTTCTTCTTGCCCTTTCATGTTTCTTGTCTGTGATTTGTGTTTCTATTTGCTTGGATATTGATCCCAGTTTTATTTGAGGATTTCCTTAGTGAGCAGCTTACACTTGAGGGCCCATTCCCTAGTATCAGAGAGCAAAGGCAACTTAAATGAATTACAGTCCACTGTCACACCAGCAGCCACCACACCATGGCAGATGGGAAACTACTGTGGAGTGTGCTATCAAGTTAAACATTGTTTGGGGGAAACGTGGAAGTAGAAACAATAAAAAGGAGCTGGAGGGCTGGAGAGATGGCTCAGTGGTTAAGAGCTCTTCGAGAGGTCCTGAGTTCAATTCCCAGCAACCACATGGTGGCTCACAACCATCTGTAATAGGATCTGATGCCCTCTTCTGGTGTGTCTGAAGACAGCTACACTGTACTCATAAAAATAAATAAATCTTTTAAGAAGAAAAGGTAAACAAAGAGATCAGGGTTAAATAAAGACAGGAAAAATATGGGGCTGGGAAGAGTGTTGTGGTTGGGAAGAGAAAACAAGAGGCTAGAGAAAAAAACTAACAACAACTACCACCACCACCACCACCACCACCACCACCACCACAACAGCAGCCACCACAACCAACACAACAACCACCACCACGAGATTCCCTTCCTAAAGAAGAAAGCTTAAAAATGATTAGAAAATTATAAGGATATGACTAATGTAAAAACTCCCAAACCAGTAAGATGAAATAAAAAGTTTCCTAGAGATATAGGAGAGAGGGGGTAGATAAACACAGTCACTGGTGACAGAGAGCTATAAAGCCTGTACTTTATAAGGTAACTAAAACATAATTAAAAACATGAAGGACTTGAATGGAAGTCCCTACGTGGTTAGACCATATGCTCCCACAGGCCTTTTATTTTTATTTTATTTTATCTTATTAAAAAAAAAACATGATATTCAGGGCCAGGTGCAGAACTGCATCTCTATGAGATGTCGCTGAGGGTGGCCCTAGAGTCTCTGAAAACAATGCAGGCTATGGCCACTGCTCTTGTCCCCCAAAACTAAATGGTAAAACACTATTGGTGGGCTCATCACACACTTTGAATACAGGACATAGGAGAATGAACCTGGACCTAAGCTGGAAGCTTCCCTCTGGTGGCTTCCACAGTGCCAGACAGTGCTGCGGCTGAGAGGAGAAAAGCCATTACTGCGCACACACTGTGTGGACTTTACAGGCTATGATACTGACCTCCTGGGCAAGAAATGCCCACTGGTATGACAGGGCCATGGTTGGTTTGGAGGTAACCACCTGCTATCTGAATACATTTAGGGATTGCTCTATGGGAGAGAATATTTGCTTGTCCTGTAAACATGGTCAAAAGTATATGGGGGGATGAAAGAGGGTAATGGGCACTGAATATATATTGTATGTATATGCATACATAAATATACATATATAAAATTGTTACATTAAAAATAATAAATTAATTAAAAAATATTTTGGTAGAAGAAGAGTGGAAACATAAGAATAAAAAACAATTTTAAAAAGTTGAAAATGAAATAGATTCCCCAATAATACATGTATAAACAAAATTAGATTAAATATTTAAAGCTATAAGTAAAACCCTAAATTTCCATATTGTGAAGTGAAAACACTACTGCAACAAGTGTATGAAAAGAAAAGTATGAGACATTAGAAAAAAAAAAAAGAACGAACAAGCTGAAGTGTTAAGATGGTTTCTTTTGGACATGGTTTCAGTTATGTGCTCAGATGCTGGGGAGGGTCCAGATGAAGTGGACTCATCTTTCCTGGGATGTGTGCTGGTGATAAGTCTGATTGCTTATCATGACTCGGATGTCTGCTAGAGCTCTTTTTACCTTAGTTACTTCTCTTCTTTACATACCATGGGCCTGTGGTGGCTACTCTGAACTTTACAGTTGGTGTGTGTGCGTGTGTGTGGTCTTCCCCTCTAGGCATAGCCCTTGTCTGCCTTATTTGCCACTAACTACTATTCCTAGAATGCAGTAACAGTGTTGGCAAGTCCTTATCAGCATGAGAAATGTAGTACAAATAACATTTTAACTAAGCACGAGTATCAATCGCAAAGTAAACATTTGACTTTGTAAGTTTAATGGCTATTCATAATGGTTGTAAGCATTAATAGCTATTTGCACCATCATTCATGACACTAAAGAGAGTTCAGTCACTTGTGAGGAAAGATCACTGTCCCTACCCAAAATGCCCTTAATGTGTGAGATAAGAATAATTTAGTATGCTAGTGAATGCATAATCCAACCTAGATATTAAAACATCCAAAGAGCATAAACTGTACTTACCAACTAAGCTTGTTGTGCAAAAAATTCTACCACTTTTTTCTAGAATCTCATGGAATCTCAACTGACACGCTGCAATTGTTTCGTAATCTGTGCTGTGGGCTTGGTGGAGCTCCAGCGTGACAGTGTTCTTCTGAATGTACTGCAAAAATAAGTCATTGACGTGGACCAGATACTGAGAAGTGAAGTTATACTCCGGGTAAAGGCCTCGCACTATGGGAGTTGTCTGCAGTTCAAAGTCATAGAAAGCGTAGGTACAGAAAGTGACAAGCTCTTTATCACCAGATGCCCGCAGGACTTCGGAAGAAAAGGTGACTTTGTTGATGTGGATTTCAAATAGATTTTCTCCTCGTTCTAGGTGGATGGTTTCATCAAATTCATCAACTGAGTCATCTGGCATGATTTCTGGTTTAAATTTGTACTGCTTAGTGCCATAGGCAATATCCTTTAACTGGGCTGCAAGAGAAGACACATTTTAGAGATGTTAAAACATATGCGGATGCAAATGAGCTTCTGCAGTGGCCGGATGTCTGGGTGCTTTCAGGGACTATTCTCCATCTTACAGTCTATAACTGTACTGTTATTCTCTGCAAATGGTGCTCATTAACAACAACAAAACCCCCCAAGACTTGCTTTAACACTAGTCATTAAACAACAAAATCACAACTTCAAAATATATGCAACTGTAATTCATGAGTTTACAGTTGAAGACTGAAAATGAGAAGCAGCACACCTACAGTTGTAAGGTAGCCTTAGCCAGGAATAGGAACAAGAAAGACGAGTCAGAGCTGAGGTCACAGGCACCGTGCACTCCTCCAGCTTTGCGATATCTGTTATCTTTCCTCTTGAAAAGTCAATCTCTCTTTCCCTGGATGCCACCTCTTTACCTGACTAAGACATGTCTGCTTCTACTTTGGCGGAAGTAATATTGATTATGTTAATAGTTTCATAGGCCTAAAGTAAACAGATTTAGTCTTTAAATGTGCAGTTAAAGGTACATCAGTTACATTTTATAAGGCTAATTTTATAGGTTATGCATCTTTGTATATGCACAGCTTGGAATAAAATGTGTCTCCAACTTCTCCTCTAAGATCCCTCCTCTCCCCCTCCCCCGAGATCCTCTTCAGATAATGTCAGGAGGTAGTGCAGTTCTAGATCTGGCACTGCTGGGCCTTCTGCTATTTCTTTTTGTTTCCACCTGATGATGAGTGCTCTCTGTTTTAAACTATTACTCTCTTTTGCTTTCGTGTCATTGTCCCCTCCTCTCATTTTCTCCCCATCCTTTGGGGTTTTCTTCTCAGCTAGTTTGCTGGGTTCTACAAAGCTAAGCAACTTTACACTCTTAGTTATTGAGGATCCCAAAAGTCTTTTGATAACAATTTATACTTATTGTTATTGATCATACTGAAAAGAAAAAAATAATTTTAAATATTCAAATATTAATTTTAAATCTTTTAATACACATAACAACCTATTACATATTAATGCAAGTCATAGTATTTATTCTTTCAAAGTTGTACTTTCCAAAAAATGAGAAAAGTGCCATTATTTTAATCTTTTCAACTTTTAAGAAATCTTTTTAAAAAATATTTTTACAAATGTCTTTAGGGTCTTGACTTAATAGAAAACACCTGGAATGTGAATCTATGGCCATGTTTAATTTGTTATGATATCAGACATCATATAGTCCCTGAGAAACCCCATTATGAACTTGTAAGAGACTAAAAATGAAAAACCACATTATTGACGCTACTCTAAGACTCTTTTTATCCTTGCAGACGTCTGCATCAGCTTAGGAGAGCCTTGGGGCTTCCCAGACTGTACTTTGAGAACTTCTTGTCTCTGAAGAAGAACTAAGTGTCTTGATCTGGTTGAACAGAACTTTCCAAGAAGTCAAAGAGCGCCCTGTACCTTCTTTTCCAAATAGTAATCAATAAAATTTGTTTAATGCAGTTTTCTTGGTTAAAAGGGAGGTCACCAAGTGAAGACTTCATTCAAGTCTCTGAAAGCCTTTACGGGCATGCTTTGCCTTCGCCCTGTGATCCATGATTCACTCCACGAACATTACCAAGCCTCTCAGGGTCCGAAGCAAACTGCTAGAAAGCAAGAACACAGATGGGGAAATGGAAGCCTTGCCCTTAAGGAACTCAGACAACATAGGCTAGTACTGGAAAGAACATGTGCCAAGAAAATGCAGGAAGCATCGTCTTAATCTTTTTGTACTGCTATCACAGACTATGGTGCTGCAGACCTGAGTCCAGGCTACTGTATTGGTTAAGCATGCTTTCTCTCACTGAGCCACATTCCCACATAAGAGATTCACTTTTCTAGTTACTTGTAAGGGTTGACAAGTTCAACTTGAATGTTCTGTATTTGGCAAGGGTCTTCTAGATATGCTATCCCAAAGCAGAAGGGACCACGTTCACTTACAATAAACCCAGTGTTTAATAGTGAATCCCACTTCTATCATAGTGGCATTGATCAACTCTCGAGAGCAGAGCCAAATGATTTAACTAAATCTTAAACATTCTGTTTGTCAACGTGATTCCATTTGGGGTTAAGTTTCCAATGGAGAAACTCTAGGGAAGACACTTATACCATAGCAACTATCAATGACACAATGACACTCTAATACCCATTCTGTCTCCAAGATGCACAGACTTCATATAGAAATTACGAAGAAATTGCATGCTTGCACACACACACACACACACACACACACACACACACACACACGGTAGGGGAAGTGACAGAAAGAAGCCAAGGGTTGTTCTGGCGTCTAGCTGGGAGAAGTGCATAGAGATAACTATCACTTGAGATGCAAAGTACAGAAACAGCTGGAGACAGTATGGCCCCTTCTGTGTTTAGATATATTCTTAGAATAGATTTCTAGATAGCCCAGGTTGCCCAGGAACCCATCATTGTGCCCAAACTGGCGTTGGACCTGGATTCCTCCCACACTGTCCTTTGAAAAGCTGGAATTACACGTGTGTACTGCCACATTCGGCTTTCTTAGATGATTTCCCTATTTGCTGAAATTTGAAAATCACTATGAGGGTATTTCAGGTAAAGGGATGGTGGCTGAGTCAATCAGAGCCAGCTTCCTGCCATTCTAAGCGCCAGATTAGATTGTGTGACACAGTAGGATATTTAATATTGTGATGTCAAGGAAGAAAAGAAGTTTAGGCCAGGAACTGGTGCTAGGACTGGGCAGAGTGAATCTAGCACAGAGCTGGCTAAGGTGCATATGGTGCATAGAAGAAAAATCACAAAGGCCACCGGTGTGAGACTTGAGGCTGTGACACTTTATATAGTGCTTTGAAAGCTTGCCTACAATCCTGAATTTGAAAACAGTAAATTCTTGAAAAATCCTACTAAAAATTCCTGAGTAGAAAAGAATCAGATGAAATAAGTCTTTCTGGTAATTTATTCCAGCTTCAAATTGGGGGAAAAATGAGCAGGAAGATACTGCGATCAAGGGTTTGGAAGGCATTTTCAACTGCCATAAAACTGTGCACATTGTACCTTCAAGCTTTTGGATGCGTGCAGCCCTGATATCGAGAAGATGAACATATTGTTCCACTTTGAGTTCATAATCTTGTTGCAAATTTTCCATCTTCTGAGTCACTGTTTCAACTTCCATCTAAAAATAAGAGACAGAGAGGTTCAGTGCTTATGATTATCCTATTTGCATCTGTCAGAGGGCCTTTGAGCCGAGCATTTTAAGATTCTGCGTTAAAGCTTCCATGCTAGGAATCAAACATTTCTAGATAAAAATTTAAAGCTACCATGCAATGCATCAAGCACTTCCAGTTAATTTTCAAAACCAGGATGATTTTGAACCTCTTTTGGATGGCTATCGGAAACTCTAAACCACGGTGCCCTCCTGTCAGAGCTGACAGTGTGCTGCTTCCTTTGCTGCGGCTGACCTGGACAGCCTGGCGGGCTTCAGGATGAAAACTGTGACAACACTGAACACAGGGGAGATTACTGCCACTAGGCTCCTCCAAAGCCAAGGCTTGAATCATTTGTTTTTATACTCTGCATCTCAACTCTCTAGTTACAGGGCTAAAAGCCAGGGATATATTAATAATATTTAATAGTAGGTGACCATAGATAATAAAAGATAACACAAAACGTTTCTCTGAGAAGACAACCATCAGGAGAATATCACAGAAAGTAGTGAGACGGTACCTGATAGTCTTTATTTATTTTATGTTGCATAATTAACATGTTTCTTGTCTTTTCAAGTTCTTGTACTGTTTCTGCATGAGTTGCTTGAAGCTCTTTCATGGATCGGTCTAGATCTTTATTGATTTTGCTGTCCACTTTTTCTAAAAATGAAAGATCTCCATTTTTTTGTTCTTTTTGAGCCTAAAGTAAAATCACAGTTTTTAAAAATTGAAACAAGGATGTACAGAATATGGCCATATGATTTAACATGATAAATCAAGAAACGTTCAGTTGAATTCATGATCTTCCATTTTTCTACTATGACTAAAACAGTGCTAATATATACAGATGCACAGACATTTGGAACAATTACAGAGAAATAAAAAGAGTTTATCACCTTCATAACAAAAATGAAACCACATGTGCATTATGATATAAACAGAAAAAGTGTACATGTTCCTCAGAACTAGACAAGGCCTTGACTTACGGCTCAACACCTCACCTTAGAAGGCAAGCTTGATTTTACAGTGGGCAGGTAAGTGCTTGTTGAGGTCAAAGGGCTGTAAGTAAGAGTGCTGAAGTCTATTTTAATGTGCCTCTGATGTCACTATGAAAGATGCATATGCTACAACTAACCATTTCCTGAGCATTGCTCTCTCCTCCCTCCCCTACCATACACGCACTCGCACTAAGATGCAGCGCGTTTTAAAAGATGCACAAACAATTCGCTCTCTAAGCATAAGGTTGACGAAGGAAGGCCATCATGACTTTGAAGCATGAGAATGGCACTCATGTCTAAGTGTGACGCTGCTACCTTTATAAGCAGGAGCGCTTCACTGAGGTCTTCAGCATTGATGTCACTCTCCTGTAACAGAGAAAGCCAAAGCTCACAGTGAGGACTAGTTCATAGCCCAGATTCCCACCGCAGACTAGCTAGCAGAACGTACAGTGACTGAGGCAATGAACTTAAAAAACCAAGTACTCAGCGCACTTCAGCAATGCAGAATATCTTCTCAGAACATAAGCAACCAGGTATGTTAACGAATAAACCAAGTGACACTCTGTACTTCTTCCTATGCTGCACACTGTTTTTTCCTCTGTGGAACACAACAGATACACATACACATACACACACACAGACACAGACACACAGACACACAGACACACAGACACAGACACACACACACACACACACACACACAGTGAAGCGGGGAAGTGGTGCACCTGGTTGAAGAACTTCATGCGGTTCTGAAGTTCATGCAGCCGCTGCTTTTGCTGCAGACACTGCAGCTGTAGATCTCGATTCTCTTGAACCAGTTTCTCATTTTGGTCTTAAAAATAAAGTCAGCACATTAGAAAGCTAAGTGAGAATGATGTCAAAAACAAACAGTAACCTGGGTCTAGTATCGGATGGGAAAGCAAACAGCCAGCACCTCAGACAAAGGAGCAGTGGACGAGGTAGCACTGGGTACTATCATGTGTCCACCACATGGCTCACTTGCTCATCACAAACTCAAGACTGACATTCACAGCATTAACACAAGGAAACTGTGCTCTCAGACTTCAAAGGAACATTGTACTTAAAATGCCTAAAAATATGTTTCCAAGTATATGATTTTTTACTTACTTATTAAGGGTCCTGAAAGACATGTAAAAAAAAATTATCTTTTAGTGTTCTGATTGACTCTTTTGGATTTTCTTTTCCTCACTTAACATAGATTCTTTGAGTTGAAACATGATCATTTATTTTATAAACTACAAATCTACAACGTAATCAAGCACACCCCTAACAAATCTGTCCCAACAGGAGATAGACTCTAAGGCAGAGCCCGTGATAACTCATGTGCATTTTCAGTTTACGGCATTCCTGCTGTTAGAAGCCACCTTTAAGGAAAGCTCACCATGACCCACAAGCAGGACTGTCAGGGAGAAATCAAGGAAACAGCAAATTCATACACTAATTTCTTGCTATCTGTATTAAACATGCTTAATGTATAAAGGGGTGGGGGGCATGGGCTAGAAAGACGGCTCAGCAGGTAGGAGCTGTGGCTGCTTTTCCAGAGGATCTGTGCTCAATTTCCAGCAACCACATGGTACCCTAACTCCAGTTCAAGGGGATTTGCTGCCCCCTCTGGCCTCTGCAGGCACTGCATACACATGGTACACAGTGCAGATGCATCATTCTTTAGCCTGCGCTTGCTCCCATTGTCCTCACTGTGGCGTGGCAGGCAGTTACTCTGCTTTGCCCACTCCTCGCGGACTTCTAGACCATGCCATCCAAAGTGCCTCTCTCAATTTCTTTTTGAACTCAACAACTCTTGTTTATTCTAAGTCCTCATAAAAGTTGTACATTTTTGTTTCCTTTTCTTAATATAAAGGAAGCAAGTAACGCATTTGCCAAGAGTTCTTCCCGTGAATGTGTGTGCACTCTGACTGGTTGTCACACAAAAACATGTTTCTGCCTTTTTTCAAGGCTTTGTGGTTCCAAGCTATAACTACTACACACAAGTAAAAATGTTAAGTTACACAGTTAAGAAGAAATGGAGTAAATTAGAATATTTTTAATATCATGTTGTTCCTAGAAATCCTTGGGTGCATAAAGATAAAAGATACTTTACTATTAAATATAGAAACACTTCTATTATACAGATAGAAAATGAAAGGTTATCTTATGGTATGAACTGCTTATATCTCAGTAAAATAAAAGAATTTCCAAGTGTGAAAAACACCTGGAAAACATGAAGATATGGATCAAACACTTGTCTCCAAACTAAAAATTAGCATTACTAATCATTGTGAATTCTCATGAAATAATAAACCTTTTGGTTAGGGACTAAATGGTAATGTGGCACTCCTGGTATTGATCCAGTTAGGACAACTAGCAGATAGATTGCTAGTGACATAGACCAACCAAATAACAGCAAACGGTTTAACAAGGCCAGAGTAACCACAATAACAATAAAACCCAGTCACTGTGAGAGGGACGAGAACCTTAGGTGCTGCTGATAAACTAAACCACTCAGGGTCTACAGAAGCAGGGCTTCTAAGATGCCAGCTAAGGTACGAGGCAGTGGCAACCCCTCTGAGGGGAGGGGGTCCAACGACCATGTCACAGGGGTCGCATATCAGATATTTACATGACAATTCATGACAGTAGTAAGATTACAGAAGCAATGAAATAGCATTATGGCTGGGGGTTGGCACAGCATTCAGACCTGTATTAGAGGGCCACAGCAGTAGGAAGGCTGGGAACCATTGGACAAAGGGTGTGCCGCTCTGCCCACTGTGATCTTTCCTTTCTCTCTCTCTCTCTCTCTCTCTCTCTCTCTCTCTCTCTCTCTCTCTCTCTCTCTCTCTCAAAATGCTTTCAATTTTGTGTAGCTAAGAATATGTCAATAGGTACAAATAAAGTTGTGTTTCCATCCTTCACTCTTCTCTGTTTGGACAGCTATGTCCCCTTTCACTGATATTTTGAAAAGAGTCCATCTGTGGGACAGTAACTTAACAGGGACACATCACTAAGCACCACCGACCTTTTCTCTGGAGAATTTATGTAGATTTACACATTATATTCTCTCTTTATCAATCTGCTTATTTAGGATATGTTTTGGCCTTTAAAAACACCACACTGCTGCAGTTCAAAGAGAAAATAGGCTTGCTGAATTATAATATGAAAAATCAAAGCACTCCATACAGGATGAAAAACAAGCCCTTACCTTACGACTTGACAAAAAGCAGGTTAAGCTAAACAGCATTTTATTCAAATGAGATACAATTCTGCTCTTTAAACTTGCATTCTTCCAGCACGCCATTAATAACAGTGCAGAGAACAATTCAACTAAACAATTTTCAGAGCTCCTTTGTGCTAATATCTTCAGCTGTGATCAATATAACCATATGCACTATGCTGAATTATGCATTTCAGCTAAAGATAGAAAGGAACGTTCAAAAGCAAGCCCTTAAACACATGCAGTTCATTTAAGCATTAACCAAATGCAAACTGCATTTACATATCCTTCCCCCACAGATTCACACAATCTGAAACTAATTTGTACCTTGAATAAAGAGGTGAATATTCTCTAAAAATAATTTGCCCGTTAGATGAATGCCTACGAGAAGCCAGAGAAGCATCTTCCGACGACGGGCACTTGAATCAAGAGAAGGCGAATGTGTGAGGGGAGTTCAAAGAAAAGTGAAACCATTTCAAAATCTGCACCACAAAAAGAAACTTTCTGGATAGTCAAAGATTTCCTTAAATAGATAATTTCAAATTTTTGTTTCTTTCCCTAGGAAAATGATTAAAAGCTAGAAAAGTTATTTTTATCATTATTATTAAAAGCTTAGTCATTTAACTTTTTTTCTTAGAATTCATTTTAATAGTTTTTATAAATAAAGACCTAAATCCTTATATTTGTAAATTTAAACTATTCAGAGAAAATAACTGGGAAATCCAGTTCCTGCAACTTTTACTTAGAAAGTAACTAGATAAACATGCTACGAGTTTTTTTATGTAGGATGATGTGACTTGTGATGCCGACATTATTTCTTTACTCTTCATCATCAATGACTGTTGCATCATCTCCTGGACAGTCACACACTGAGAAACCGCAGCATGCGTTGTCAACAGGGAGAACATAGATTGAAATTCATACCAGAGGATTGACTGACGTCATAACACAGTGAGTAAACCTTAATCCGTGTGTGTGCGTGTGTGTGCATGTGTGTGCATGTGTATGTGTGTGTGCGTGCGTGTGTGTGCGTGTGTGTGTGTATGTGTGTGTGTGTGTGCGTGTGTATGTGTGTGCGTGTGTGTGTGTGTGTACATGCACACCCACACATTAACAACTTGAGGAAGAGTCACAGGTTCCAGAAGAGACTAACTTGAGGTTGCAGCATATCTAGACCTCTTCCACAGGGCACATGACATTATTTTTAATATTCAAAGGATCCTTAAAGACAAGAACTAGTGAAAACAGATGAGATTGACTAGGGATAACAGAATACCTTATCAGGGTATCTTAGCAACTATAATACTCAATAATAAGAATTCTCCAAGTCAACTAAAAACAACAGTTTAAAAAGAAATTAAGATTCTATCCCTCTTAAGAGTTTTGTTTGAGATGTCAATTCAGATGTCTGAAAGACACAAGTTTTGGAATTCTTTATATCTAAGAAATACAGAAAGAGCAGAATTAAAATAGGTATATTTCACTTCCTTTTCTCTGTAAAATTATGTATTTATTTACTCTGTGTGTGTGGGGCATGTGGAGGCCATGTGTGTATTCTGGGATCAGAAGATAAGTTGCAGGATGTGGCTCTCTCTGTGGGACTTGGGCAAGCAGACTCAGGTCGGAGGCAGGATGCTTTCACTGCTGAGTGTCTACATGTCCTCTCATTTCCCTTGTCTTTTAAGAATGAGTGACTTATCTAGTTTTGGAAAATGGAATGGGCAAAGGGGAACTCATGTGTCATCAGTGAACAAGAATTTACTGAGCAACTATTACGACAAAGCACTCCAGGAAGCACTTAAGAGTGCACATTAGAATCAGAATCCACCAGGTCGGAAACCACAGCACACTTAACTCCATGCACACTCCTCCAGAGAAACGCATGCAACCGGTCAGCAACTTAATCACTGGGTGGGTAAATCCCGACCACTGTGCTACTGGAATAAAGACTCCATTGACTCTGTGTTCCTACTGTAGGCTTGTGAAATGTAAAAAACATGTATAAGTAGTTTTAAAGTGTTATTGCTTATGGATGCACTCTGGTTCTAGGAATATTAAAAGTAAAAATTATGTTCCGTTTATTCAATAAAATGTGACCCTGTGGTAAGAGTACTAACTAAAAGTACATTTTTTTTTCTTACTAAGTCTGTATTAAACCTTTTTTTTTTTTTTTTGGTTATTGACACAGGGTTTTACTAAGTAGCCCAAGGCGGGTCTGGAACTTGCAATTCTCCTGTCTTGGTCTTCTGAGTGTTATGATTAGAGGCATGTGCCACCATGCCTGATGAATCAAACTTCTAAAATTCTCGTGTAACTGACTTGTAAATGTTCCAAAGGAGCAACCTTCTTACTATATTCCTGGGTGTATCTTATGGGTGCACACCCAGGTGCCAAACTTGAATATAAATCTCTCACCCAACACAGTGTCTCTGTGTGCACTGCGTATGCATATGAGTCAGTGTGGAATATAGCAGTCCAGACATCTTTAATTACATTTTACTCTATGAGACAAGACCTAATATGATTATGTTTAGTGATTATTCCTTATCAGTGACATTTTGACAAAGCATTTTGGTTAATAGAATAAATACAGACATCTCACTATTAGATTGCTCTGGTTTGTTCTTTCAAAACCTGCAAGAGGCTTTCTTTGGATCTTCCCCACTGTATCAGCTATTACCTGTACCATCACAGACTTCTCTAACTACTGTTGGCTTCCATGGGTTATGAGAGTAAGTCTTTTATTTGCTGTATCCTTGGAACTTAGAACAATGCTGAGCACTTGTTCAATAAATATTTGTTGACTGTGAAATAAAGAAAAGATCAGAATTTAGGGATATTAAACTAATGAAAAACAACTTGGATAAAAGGGAATCTGAGAGATAATTCTTTTGGCATATATATATATAAGGCATATATGTATGTCATATATTATACATATACCTCCCACACACACTATACATACATACATATATATGTGTGTGTATACACACACACACACACACACACACACACACACATACAGACATATATATGTAATATGCACTGCTTTGTCCCCAGGGGATAGCAGGATGACTGGCGGACAGTAGGCATACATGAAGTATTGGCTGACTCAGCAAATAAGCATCAGATGTCTGCATAAGTAAATGGGTGGTTATTTCTATGTACCTCTTTCAGTCTTTAGTTTGTCAAGGACTTCGGTTTTGTCTGTAAGATCAGATTTTAAGGCAGTTTCGAGCTGAGCAATCTGCACTTTCATCTGCTGCTCCTTTAACTTCCACTGCTCTTCATGGGCAGCACTGAAGGCACTGTAAAACACACGTGACAGGCAAGGAGAGCTGGGAAATCAGCTTCACCCGAAAATAATAAAGAGAAAGCTTTTAGTGGCACAGAGACCACTGTCATCATGTCTTAGGAATTAAGTAAACATATGCTGGTCTGCTGCTGTTGAAACCGAGGCGCCTTGCTCAGGCTGCGGTTAGGGAACATGAAAGAGTTTGTGGGATGAGCAAAGGAACTGGCCTTAATTTAGAGCTCCAAAGCCAGAGAAGTTGGCAGCGTGCAGCTTTTGTGGACTAGTAAAGGAATTCAGATACTGTACACACTCCAGAGGAGTCCACGGCTCCAAACCTCAGCAACTAACAGGCAGGGCTAGCCTCCTCCACTTACAAGAGCACTCAATACTAAGAAAAGGCATCGCCCACCTGATCTACACTTAATTCTGAGAAAACGGCAAGTCTGTAATAATTTCAGACATACTGAACCACACGGGGGTAACTGACACTAAGAAGGGGTGCAAAGGCAACTTTACCCTACAATAAATCCAACAGGCTAACTAAGAACAAATAACTTGACTGTTAACACAGATAAGATTATGAAGACAGAATTATGATTGATTCCTTAACGAAGGCATAGTGCTTTGTTCTTCTGAGATAGGGTCTCTGGCATAGGCTGGTCTTGAGCTCCCTATGTAGCTGAGAATGATCTGAATCTTGTGGCCTGGTATCCACCTCTCTAGGGCTAAGACTGTAGGCGTGTAACACTACACATGGTTATATGATGCCGAGATACAACCTGGGGCTCTGTGAACATACTCTACCAACTGAGCTACCTCTGCAGCCCAATGTAGTGTCAGTTATAGCTTAAATCTGCTAGTGATCAAGGCGTGGAAGACTAGAGGCAGCACGAGATAGGAACAACTAGATGCTGCAGAGGGAGAAAACAACCGTTTCTTTATCCAGTGGGTCTTGAGCATGGCAAACAACGGTGCTACAGCAGCTTGCTTCTCTGACATGCAGGGACATTTCAAAGGGAGAGGCCTGGCAACTCATGTTTCTGTAGCATCCCAGGTGATAGCCAGACTTCAGGAAAACTTATTTTGATCTGCATTTCAGCAGAGAACCATTATCTGTGAAGCTTGAAGTGACTGGGGAATCACCCTCAGCTCTGAGCCTTCTACTTATTTTAAAACTCAGTAAATAAAACAAAAATCTATACAGTCTGGCTTTATATTGATGAGGAAGTAAAATGAAAAAGAAAGGTATTACTGGGAATGGCTCTTAAGGCTGCCAACAAGGCCTGAGGCTTCATTCCAAAAGAGATACTTTCTGTAAAAGGCACAACTTTCAAAAAAATCTGTATTCATTTCACATTTTGAATACCTTTACTACACTTAAAATATCAGCTTGAAAATAAATGGCATTTCAGAAGCCGCTCTAAAAGATATGTTTTCCTCTCTCTATGTTCTCATTTCACATAGATCCTTAAAAACAACAACCATAGAACTGATATGCCAATAACTTAAGCTAATTTTTATCAAAGGTAGAATTACTTAGACTTAAATGAACTCCAAATCAAACACATATACTTTTAAATACTACAGATTATTTCTTTACAAATTTACTTAAAAATGAAGAACATATATAATTTCGGTGTCTAGCCAAATAAATACATATGCATGAGTGTAAGTGCATATATACATGTGAGTCTTCTATCATTAAAAACATGTACCACCCAGAAAAAAAACTTAGCATGATGAAACAGGACAAGTATACATTCCCTCAGATGCCAGCAATTAGAAACAGTAGTGTTCTAACAGTATGCGCACTGCAGAAGATCACCAGCAGCTAATCTGGCAGGGACATCAGAAGCGGTGTGTGTTTAAATTAAGAGCAATTTAGCAGCCTGGTTTTTCCAAACCCACAAAATACTGGTGTAAATCAGCATAAGTCAATCTGAATTTAGTCCGCTGCTATCTTCCCTCTAAATTTAGGCCTACATTCCACTGCAGTTTCATGAGGAATTCCTTTTGAATTTACTATATTCCTCTCTGCTTGGAGCCATCTGCGTAGCTATAAATGGTGAACCACATCTGGCTCCATTTTCATTGTAAGGGCTGTATACATGATTAAATCTGCATATGAGGGGAGTATTTAAGAACGTTTTATTCATGGAAATGTTCTGTATTTACCACCAGGGGCAGTGAAGGGAGGACGACTGTCTCTGTCCCCACTGCCCTGGCATGTTCTGTGACAGCCTCCAGGATGGGCTGGTGTTGCCTGTGCTCAATAGCATGTCCACTAGCTGCTCTGGGTCTCAAATATACTGTTAATACACACTCTTGATTAAAACATGATATGGTCAAAATAAAAGCTAAAGAAGTCTTCTCTACTCTCTCATCTTCTTTCTCACAGAAAAACTTTGTTGCTTTGACATTCCAGGCCTTCCTCGTGTGTGAAATGAGGGAGTCTAAACCCCTCTTCCATAAAGCAACCCACAGGTACTCCAGCAAGAGGGCTGCAGACAATCAGAGCTCATGCTGCACAAATGAGTGGTCTATGGGTGGCTAGCAGTGCTTGTTCACAAACTGAGCAGATTAGAAACTTATTCTGTTCAATTCTTGAAAGGGTCACCACAGTCAAGTTTAACAAACAGCCATTAGACCAACATCTCTTGAAAAATTGATACCTTAATGTCACTTTCAACACAGGAATCCTGGACCCAGCATTAAAATGAAAACTTGGGAGTGGATGGTAGCAGTAGTGGTTTGCACACATAAGTGCATGCTTGAGCGGGCCTGCGAGTACATGCATTCTGCTCTGTAGGAGAGGCTCAGAAGTGTGGTGTACTGCATTCACATGGCCTTCCCAGGTTATGTGTATCCACTGTTGTTGAAGGCCTACCGCATTAACTAGCTCCCTGGCAACTCAAACTATACCAATTTCAGAGATGGGACTTAGCCTTACCATATTATTGCATGAAGTTTCTCTTTTAGCACACAGTAAGATTTAATTGCAAAAAATTATTCTGAATCTTAAAACTGAACATTTCTTGAAGTTCTTATTTCTTGGCATTGTATCAAAAATGTTTAGCATATTAAAGAAGTCTCA
Source organism: Mus caroli (assembly GCF_978045245.1). Lineage (NCBI taxonomy): Eukaryota > Metazoa > Chordata > Mammalia > Rodentia > Muridae > Mus > Mus caroli. Next base: position 38,208,010 of record NW_028227265.1, on the reverse strand, counting down.
TACCAAGTACTAACATGAGGGTTTTATCTTACCACATGATTCTCTAATATGTCACATGTCAAGTAATAAACACATTCAAAATTTCATTTAAAAAAGGAAGATGAGAATGCAATCTGCAAATCATCTTTTCTCCTGAGAAGCAGCCAACTTTGAATAGCAAACACATGCTCTCCTTTAAAAGCATGCTATCATTGTGACTAAGCAAACAAGTAGCGTGTGTAGTTTCTGATTAACATTAATTTCAGCAATGACGAATAAGAGTGTAATGAGAAAGGAGCTGGAGAATCTAGGGATAATGGTGATGTCTGTGGTTTCGCTATGCTTCTGAAAGAGTATTTAAAACGATCAGAGGGTTCTGACGTTCTACTTACGGCAGTATATACATGGTGGACTTCAGGCTTAGGTGCCATTGGGTTTTTGACATTCTTTTGATGCTCATTACAGCCAGTTACTTCTATAGAACTCATTTAAAATCTACGTGGAAGCAGCCCAATCTGCTTCAGTGTGCTGCTGAAAATATTGCAGCAAAGCCCAAAACATTCAAAACAAAACAAAGCCCTGAAAACCTTCAAAGCCAGATTTGCATTCTTAGATCATCTTCTACTATGGAAAGATAGAATTTTATGGTGATTAAGTAAAGATGAGAAAAATATGCTTTGTCAAAATTCCACTTATGTATCATTCCCAGATAAGTCTAATGTTTCTATTCCAGGAAAATGTGTCCAGTAAATTCTCAAGTTGGAGAGAAGTAGAAATTTAGAAGTAATGGCCAAATGACACTTAGCATTTTGTATTTAACTATGTTAAATTATTTATAGTTATAAGATATTCAAGATATGTATAAATCAACCAACATCTCTGCACGTATGACAGGTCCATTATTTTATGGATGCTTCTTTTTCACACAGATGATTTTTTCCAATGCAATTAAAATCAGGGAGAGTGATGTACTGGGGAAAAAATATCAAGTTTTAGAGTTGAAAGAATTGGGTCCAGTTCTACATGGCTACCCTAGTCGTGCAGTGCAGTGCCTGCACAAGTCTGGCACCTGTCTCAGTTGCTTCTCTTATAAAACACAGGGCTCTCATCATTTTTCACCTAGGAGGGCATTGTACAATCTCTATGGACACCTGAAATTTTAAACATATGATTATAAAACATATAGAGACATCAATGTAAATAAACACACAGTTCCTTAGAGATGGAAATATAAACCAGGAGGTGTAATAGATTCTTAGGTCAAGCTAATTAAGGTCAATTAGAAAGGGTCTGGTACAAAATGGTCTAAAAGGAAGTCTTGTGCAATTCCACATAAAGATGTTTGGCCAGAGGGCCCTGAATATTTAATTGGTATCCTACTGTTGCTAATCCTTAACAAATAGACAAAAAAAAAAAAAAAAAAAGGTACAAAGCATTGCAATAATGCTCAACGCTGACTGAGATCATGTTTCCATATAACCCAAATTCCCCACGCTCTGTAAGAATTAAAAAATTTAAATGTATACTAATAATTAAAAGATTCAAGGTATACTTATAGCACAGATACCATTTTCTGAGGTTTCACTATATTATCTATATGAAGCAATGATTGCATATCAGATAAAACATATTTAAGCATGCTAAGTCTGCTTCCATCTTATTCCACACTTACCACCACACATACTGAAAAAAGTGGTAACAATTACACAGACAAACATCAATGGACATATCAGAATCATTTAACCAGACTTAGCAATGGGGGAGAATTTTGTTTCAAATATTACCAGAAGGGGTTATTTTCTAAAGTACTGTAATTATGAAACATTAAAAACTGAAAGTAGTTCTTCAAAACTCATCTTGCACTGAGGTGTCCGAGTTTCTCTTTATAAGGAACACAGATAAATGCAAGATAACCTTTGCAGACCACATTTTCTGTCTTCTGAAAGCCCAGTAGAAAAGACTGAAGCTCAAAGAACTTCTTCAGGTCTTCAGAAGACATCACTCTTCAAGAGTGCACAATGCCTGTGAAAGGTCCACCCCTTGTTTTATCTTCCTTGTCTGTATCCTGAGCACACAGACGCTGACAGTCCATGGTGCTGTGAGGACTTATAGGAATGGATGCAGACCATCCCACATGATCGACCTGCCTCCAGTCAACAAGGGACACTGCCTATTACTCACAACAAACAACCTGGTTCTCTGAGAGATGACATGCTACAGCTCAGTTAAAACCCAGTGACTAATGCCTTTAAAACACTTATTCTTCCTGTCATAGTCTGTTGCTAGTTTTAAAATCAATGTCAGACATATAACAATAATTCTTTGATTAAAAGAGCTGAAAAAAGAAGGAAACACATAGAGTTGTGATTTACCTGTTATAAAGTTTATCATAGTTTTCCTTTAATAGTTCTCGCTCCTTTTCTAAATCATTAATTCTATCCTGCAGCTAAAATGAAAATAAAATTACAAAGAGTTTTCATGGTTCAGGGTTAGCACTCTGGACTCTGAAAATAAAGTTATACATTAAGTGATTATCATATCAACCCACATGGTAAGAAAACCAGGCAAAGCCCGCCACTCATTTCTGACCTGACTCCTCCCCTGCAGCTGCTGACTACAGCACACACAGAGCCTGCATTCAATTCAGTGTTGATTTCTTCCATGTCGTTAAATAAACACTAAATTAATATTCCTGTTTTAATGTAGTAGAAACGTATGCAGTACTTTATGACAACATGAGCCAGAACTCAATGAAGAACGTGCTAAGAGCTTTCTGTGAAGCCCTGGAAACACAGTGTTTTTACTTTTTACCCTGATGAATTCCATCATTATGTTCATTTTGTATTAATTTCCAATTGGCCCATAAAAATGAGTATTAACTATTCTTTGAGTTCATGGTTCAAACAAGTTTGTTAGTAACTATTTAATTTAAGGACACAATTTCTCTTGCTACCTGGAATCTATAAATAGTAGCATATTTTAAGAATAATTAAAATTGTATTCTCTTAAGAATAACCAAAATTTTATTCCTTATTTCATCCTAGATAACACTGTAATTTAATTAGATCACTACAATTAAAATGTGAATTGTTATATTGTAGTATTGAAGGTTTTATTAATAAATATGTTCTGTTGTCACTTTTTTTCTATGGAACAAAGTACTTAAAATTCTTCTTTATTTTCAATATTCTCTTTTGAAAAAGTTTAACAGACTTTAGAAAAAAATACTGTGCTAGTTGGGAGCTTTAAAAATGGCAACAGTTAAAAGAAGGGTAAGTTTTCAAACAACCTCCCTGAAAAAGATAATTTCACAAGATTGCCGACATAGCAGAGCACAGCATCTCCCTTAGAAATCCGTCATTCCTCTCATTTCGTCCTTGTGTCTCAATGATCAGGAAGCACCGCGTTTAGGAAAGCTCTGCTCTTCAGGCCACGTGCTATCACGTTACTTTTCGTTTTGCTCCAGGCTCTTTATCCCTAGATAAGCGGTGGCTTTCAGCGAGTTTGCAGGTATTTTTACAGATCAGTTCGCCATTCACATTCTGTACTAGCTACTCTACCCTGCTGCATTCAAAATACCAAACCCCATAGTTGAGGATGTTGACAGAATTCAGTTTTGGAACGGTTTCTCTTCTACTTTCAGAGCAGTTCCGGAGAAACTGTCCTGCAGCAATGAGAGCAGGTCCCGGAGCTCACCTCCTCTACTCTCCTTTCTGAAAACCTCACCGAGTGCAGCTGCTTCTCAAGGCTGCAGCACTTCAGACGCTGCTCCTTAAGCTGCATGTTCAGCTCATCTCCATTGGCCATCAAGGCATCATGGCTGATCCTGAGTGTTCTTTGCTTCTACAAAACAGAGAGAAAACTTAAGCATTTTAACATCAGACTCTGAAAAGTTCATTACAAGTCTATCCATGGCTTTACCCTGGACATTTACATTGCACAATTTATTTTTCAAGTAATAAACAACGTATGTGTGATACAAAGAAAGAGAAGGTCACTCAGTCATCACACAATGCAAATGGTCTCCCCTTTTATTTGCCTGTAGGTTTTGACTAGTTGACAGTAACCAGTAAGTCAAATGGTTTCAGTAACTTTTTCCCCCTTTTTACTCTGGCTATAGCGGTTGGGCATGCTGTCTAAAAATGCTTCAGTATGGGTCAAAAACTGCTGATCACAGATATGGAAATGGGAAGGATTTGCCATCAGAGAATAAATAAACAATATTGAATGGTAAGCTTCTAATTTTAATACAAGTAAGTTTTTTAATTCTGTAAAAATATTTATTCTGCAAAATATAATTCTGCAAAATAAACCCTTCTTAATTTTTAAAAAGTTTATATGTGAGCATGCTTTACATTCAATGTCACATACTTAAATGCCATATGCTTTTTAGAATAAATACCAGGTTAATATTTATAATAAGGACTTTTGTAGACACCATTTGATCATAATGTGAACTGCCTCCCCTGTGTAAGTCCTAGTGAAGGCTTTCTTAGAGCTGATCTGAAGTTCTCTAATCTGACCTGTAAGCCAGATTAGAGAACTTCAGATCAGCTGTCATCACTACTATACTATCATAGCATGCTACCTGTAGTGTCTTTCCTTTGAGGTCCCCCATCATCGAGGCTGCTGGCTACACCCCTCGAGCCTTGTCTCTACACTACTCTCCAGAAGTTGTGCCTGCACTGTAGCAGACAACACTGGCTATTTCATTCTTTGAACAAATACACCAGGGGTCACTGTTACATGGGAATGGAGATAGCCAAGGAAGTCGGAGAATCTAAAATCATTTTTCAACTCCTGTCTTAACTCCTTATTTTGAATGCTTTCTCCTACAGGTGCTTTTCGTGGAGAGAGACCTATCCGCACATGGACAGAGGCAACTAACACTCCCCCTCACAAAACAGTTCCCTCTCCTATCCATTTTTGTTTCCATACAGAAGGTAGTCATACTTAGAATTAAAGGAGGTGCATATAGGTTGGAAGACATCACTTAGGGTATAGCTGAAAGGCATTTAACTATTGACTTCAATAGTGAAGCACACATCATATGACCCTCAACTTCACAACAATGTACAGCTTTCCTTGTGTCTGTACTTCAAAGAAAGCATGACTTAATATAAATTTGGATCATCTGGGATGTTTGGAGCTCATTAATTCTAGGACTTCCGTTAATTATGCAGTACCAATAAATAGTAGCCTGTGCTGGCACATCCCTGTGTTCCCACAGTCACTTGAAAACCATCCCGAGGGTGGGAAGCCTGAGTACTGTCGGCCTGAGCTGTCAAGGCTCAAGAGAAAGAACTGACAGCTGATACCAGGGGGTACTCAACTACCTTCTGATAATGGTGGTGACCAAAGAAACACAAAGCAAAACAAAACAAAATCCACATCAAAGAGAGATTTAACAGATGTAATTATTGAGCTCTTCTTAACTCTGGTCTTTATTGCACACATGAGAAAAGGAAGGCCCGTGAAGGCCCGCGCCAGTACAGAAACATCCTCAGTGCTGCAGGTCCACTATGAGCTGAGAAGGAATGTTCCTGGTATGAGAAGATTTATGACAGATGCAGTTACTAAAATGATTTAGATATTTATAAAAACCCAAGTGGCTTCTTAGTAGCTTTTATGAATAACATACAAAGAGAAGTTACATACATTTAATATAGCAAACATTAAAAATAAAATTTTAGCACAATGACCATTATTAAAAAATTGTTGAATCCTTTTCATCTGCAAATAGAATAATCACAGTACCTCTTGAAGCTGAATAAATTTTCCTTCTATGACTGAAAGAGCATTGCTTTTCTCCACTAGTTGTTTATGAAGCTTAATCATTTCTACATTGTCCCGAATATTTGACCTTCAAAGTGTGTTTAAGAGAAAGAAAAAAGTTAAAATACAAGTTAAAAGGAAAACAAAAGCCACATATGCATGCGCACATACATATACCAACTATGGTTGATTTACTTGTACATATTCAAGTCACTTAAATTTTCTGTTATTGTAACTTATGGCAGATTATTTAGGATCTAGCCAGTATCCGGCCTGGAAGGTATGTAAATAGACCATCCGACCTTCCAAACTTGACGGCAATGCTGGCTTCATCACACTCATAGCAAAGACCGACAGCCACTTTAGGGTGTTTTGAAAGACTACACAAACCCATCAATTTTCAGGCAGCAGCATCTACCAGCGACCTTTATGCTTCCTTAAAGAGCTGCTCTGTTCCTCCCGTGAGTGCAGGAGAGGCAGTGGCATCAGTCACTCCCTACCATGCCCTCTGCACACGCAGTATCACAGATTATCATTTATTGGAGTTTCCTCTTGGAGTTTCAACTTTTCAAAACATTTCCCAATAAGTGACTTAGCATTTTATACTAACAATGCCCAAAGCTGGCATTTAAATATGTTGCAGCTGTGCCTTTAGCTGTAAGAGATTATTTGATGTCCACAGGGTATATAGAAACCTTATATGCTGCAATACTATTTCGTATTTTTCCTACTGAGATTAAAGCAAATGTAGAATTTAACAGGAAGATCTTGTTAAAGGTTAATCATAGATCTAAATGAATACCTGTTCTCAGAAGGCATTTATTTTCTTGACAGAAAAAAAGGTTCCTTAATTTAATGCCTCATTTAAACTTTTTTTTTTTAAATTGTGAGGCATTGATTTTAAGACTTCACTTTAAAAAATATAAAGGTAAAAATTTTAAATTCAGAAAATTATTTCAGTGTTTAAACTAAGTAATTTTACTTCTAAGGCTTACCTAGTATGCACATATTGGAAACATTGTCACAAGGCCCGACGGAACCAGCAAACGCACTACAGAGCTCACACATCTGTAAACCAGCTGAGGACTTGAAATACTTCATTCTCCTCTTTGATATTTGAAAGTTCATTGTATTTTGGCATTGCACAGTTAGTTGTCCTCACACAGAAGATAAACAAGTCCAAGAACTTGGATCTTTCCCAGGGCACAGTCTTAACACAATGTTAAAATAATTATGTGTCTAAAACAAGTTATCTAGCAGTTCTGAGCACAGAGAAAACAGTGTGCTTATTGCTATTTTCCTTGTTGTTACATTTTTCATTAAACTATGAAGAAAATGTATTCTAAATAAAATATAAGGAAAAAATTCAAAACCATTTTCATTCAAAATACAAAAAAATTTGAAATCAAAATACAATGTACTTATTTTCCCCAGTTGATTTAACCTACTCAATAATGTGTAGCATTTACTGATACAGAAGGGCAGAATATGATTCAAAAATATATGTATGTCTGTGCACCAGGTGTGTGCCTAGTGCCCCCAGAAGGCAGAGGGCATCAGATACCCTGGGCCTGTAGTTACAGATGGTAACAGGCTGCAGTATGGGTCCTGGCACTGGAACCCAGGTCCCCTAGGTGAACAGCCAGAGCCATCTCTCTAGAGCCTTCCTCAGTTTTTCACTCTTTTTACTGGGTGAAAGAGGGAGCTAAGGATCAAATCCAGGCAGCTACTCTGACGTTTTGTTTTAAAGTAAAATTCCCAAGAAGAATCAAATGCATTTTTAAATAAATGTCAATAACAAGCAGTTAAATCTCAGCAGTCAGCTCATTGTTACAGCATTCCTGAACATGGTGCTGAATACTCTTTGTATGGCAAATGAGAACAAGGGTTTTAAAAACTGTAATGTTTAGACTGGTGGAGTTCCACTGAGCATTTCACTGAACACCTTGGGGTATGGACTTTCCAAAATGTTTCTAAGAAAAGAGGCAAAGCATTTTATACTAAGGATGCCCAACTCTAGGCATGAACACAACTGTATTTGGAAACAGCAATAATAATATGGCACTCGGTCAGTTCACCACAGAGCACAGATACTCTGGACAATGCAAAACCTCCACTTCCATGAAAGGGCTTGGTGGTTAATAGGTACTCTTATTACAAAGCATGATTTCTGAGGACATAACCTGAAGATGATAATTTGTCACATACAAGTGCTGGTCAGAGATATAAAGTATGCCCACATTAAAATCAGCCATGTGATACTGGTGGCCTGGTGGAAATGATGTACAACTGAGTCACTTCAGACCAGATGAACAACTCAACATTTCCCCAAGGATAAACTGTAGGGAAAGACGAAGGATGGAGGCAATAGTAAGGGAGAGAGATGTCACAAAAGGCTGATGAGAATTCCGGAAGTAAGTGAGCAACAGGCATCACTATTCAGCCAGTTGAAGACTGAGATGTCTGTGGAACAAAATCTCAGGCTGGCTTCCTCTGAGGAAGAGGTAGAGGAGTAAGGTATCAGCAATGCAGTCAGAGGTCGCCTCATAAGCTCACTGATTGTCTCTTCACATATGGGAGACAATGTTCCCGGGAGGACGATGTTCTAACAGAGAGAACGATGCAGGGTAAAACACTCAGATGAACTCTGACAGATGTACAACAATTTCTATGAGCTACATACATTACACATGGTAAGATAACCGACAGATATCAAGTGTTCTAATTAAATGCTTTGTAAACATATTTCTCAAAAGCTAAACAAGGATTTCGAAAAATGCTAAAAAGTTAAGCTGGAGAATGCAGTGACTTTCTTTTCTCTTTGGCTTTCTCTTTTTATAGACATGATTTAGAATTGTGATCAGATCTTCCGAAACTATGAGAAAAGTTGTTGGCTCCTCTCTAGATTAAAAACAAGCTGAAATAAATTAGACTTTATGTTGAGAAAAAGCAACCCAGCTCAACAACCTGTGTGCCAACTTTCTCCTGTATAATTTGAAACAGTCAAGCAATAAACTCTGAAAAAAAATTTTCGAGTGGAAGCCTTGAAAACGCTTGACTCCAGCTTTGCTACTGGGCGCCATAATAAATCCAGAAACTTAAAACCCCAGATACACTGGAGAAAGAAAACTTTCAGTGGGGTATGTAATGTATAGTCTAATATGAAAGCGTAAGAAGCAGAAATCTTTGCTCCAGTTGAAGCCTCATATATTGCGTTCCCCAGAGGCTCCCCTCCCCTCCTTACCCACTACATTTCATTCCTTGCTATAGTAAGGAGTATGAACAGCATAGTACTGAGGATGAGGAGAGACCCCGTTACACAGAAGCTGTGCTGGGAGATTCTGGGAAGCAGTGCTTATGAGACAGAATGGAAAGATCACTGTGAATAATAGTTTATTCTGGCTGAGTCCGAAGGATGAGGCTAAAAACAATCTCAGAGTTAAGAACATTTTAATATTCCTTTTAAACAGCTGTAGAAACTTGACTATCATATTGTTGAAAGAAATGTAGATCACCAATAAATGAAGAAACAAACAAAACACTAGCAAGGATGTTTTCGAGAGGACTACAGACATTTCTAGTAAATCAAGCAGACTGACTTTCCCTAAAATTGTCAAGAATGGATGTGCAGGGTAATGGTTTTGCTCAAAATCATTCCTTGCGATTATGGGTACAGATGGCTCCCCTATTTAAGACTGCATAAAGGAACACATGTCTATGTAAGTTTAATTTGCTAATACAGCATAGTTCTCCTGGTGTTGGGGCAAAGCACAAGCCATAGCTTCAGTATTTTCTTACTGTCACTGTGCACAGGAATGGAGGGGACAGCTGACAGACTTTCTGAAATGTCTGTTCTTACACTGATGTGAAGAGAACGGGCATGCCCCAGTGCTGGCCTGGGCAAGAGCCGCCCAAATCTTGGCTTACCTTCTAGAGATGGCCATGTTTAGGATCAAGTTTAATGGACTTCAATTGGAAGTTTATTGTAACAGCCATGGGAATCTGGGACTTTTTTAGTATTTCCAAAAGCTCAGTGGGAAATGTGCTTTTTACTGGCTATTAACTTTGCAAAAGTGAACTGAAGGGTTTTCTATTTTTTAAATTCTGCTTTATAGAATTACTCTAATCCAGTGTAAGAGGAGGTTATTTCACAAATATCTGAAAGAATAAATGGAATGATAGCAGTTCTGATGAGTATAAAATGAAAAAAAATCAAAGTTGGGAAATTATTCAGATATACAAGGTCTTGTGAGTACATGACTTATTTACAGAGTGGAGAACTATCTACCCATTTCTTTTCTCATTTATAAGAGAAATAAAGAAGTTGGACAAAGTGTTTAGGTGACTGAGTCAACACTCGAGTCTAGTTTTAAGACCTACAAATTTCCCTTTTAAGTGACTTTCTCTTTTTAAAATAGTCCTTCCTAAGTTTTCATTTTCTATGCACTGTGACATGTATGCTAACTCACTAGTTATAGGTCCAACAATTTACATGAGCACTGGAAAAATGTGTTAAGCTGCTATCCAGAAAAGACTTAGATAGTATTAATAAAAAAGAAGGAGAGAGAGAGAGAGAGAGAGAGAGAGAGAGAGAGAGAGAGAGGAAGGAAGAAAAGCCATAGGGACAAAAGAATATGGTATTTGGGCATAATATTTGTTGTTAGAAAAATTCTAAATTATTAAAAAAAAACAGTAGGGGAACCTGGTGGTATTTTAAAAATGACAGATCATCCCAGCATAATAATGTGTGCATGGCTATCCCAGGCCCCTGTCATCCTTCCATCAGAGAACCAGATGTGCCCTCTTAATTAGGGGACCGGGCAATCAGGCAAATCCAAATTGAGGGGTATTCTGCAAACAGCTGTCAGCGGACTGGAAAAGTGCAGGGACCATTCTAAAATAAAGGGAACTTAAAAGGCACGGCAATGAACACCTGATCCTCATTGCACCCTAGATGAAAACAAAACAAAATATACTACTGAAAAAACAAAGCAAGAAAAGACATTGGAGCAATCAGAACAATTTGCCTACAGACTTAGACTGAGTAGTAAATGATGCTACTGGTTAATGTTCATTAAAGGTTCTGAATAACTGTTATGTAAGAGGACGCTCCAACACCTTAAAATCTCCCAAGTGTAAGGCAGATGATGTAATAACAAAAGCACCTTTCTAACAGGGAAGGGACAGACAGATGGAGGCAAGGGAGGAAAGGAATGTGGGGGAGGAGGAAGAGGGGTTAGAGGGAGGAGACAGAGGCTGGTGATGAAGGAAATAAAAAAGAAACAGGCTCCTTTACCACTGAGATAAGGTAAAGGTGAAAGACACTGGTGCTCCCCTGCCTACTCCGTCTTTCCAGTAGGTTTAGTGTTTTCCAAGTGAAACGCTGGGGAGAACTTAGAACGCTCGGAAGTAATCTTGTCTGTGCAAAAGGAAGAGAGAAGCCCAGAGGACAAGCTGTTTCTTATAATGTATGCTGGCTGCAAAGAGCCTCTTAGCTTTAAGATTTGACAGTCTGCTGTCTGCCAAAGGGAACAGGGCAAGTAAGAGAGTCTGAAACGTATATGGGTTACATTTCCTCCCTTGGGACATAATGGTACTTACATGATTTTTAATTAAGAAGATAAATAGTACCCTAATATTTATTTTTAAAGAAAGTACAAACTAGTTACACATTTGCTAAGGGTATAAATATTTTTGGAGTTGAAAAAAGTAAATAAAAGGTAAAACTGCTCTGATTTTAATGTTCACGTGCATGTGTTTGCTGGTTAATGCTTCGCATTTAATTTAAGACAGCCTTTTTAATAAGCAGAAAATGTGCATTTTTATATTGTTTAAATTTTAATATGGATTTTTGTTCAAAACAACAGACATTCAGGCTACTTGTAAATGATACAAGATTTTTTGCTAATGAGGCATTATGTAGAACATATGCAAAAATCACAACTCAGTCTTCCAAAATAGACCACAACAACAGGAAAAAACATGACTTTAATAAAAAAGAGCAGCACTGGGATTTAACTTCAAAGCAATTAAGGGCTTTGGATAACCAAAAGTTTATGTCAAGCTGATGCCAAACCAAACTGGTCTATTAAACACATACTACGGAGAGTTTCTGTGCTGTGCTATGAAAGGCTCTTTGCCATAAATACCGAGCGCCGCCACTCTGCAGATTACAGCTACACTAGATTCATGCTTGAGAACAAGGGTCCAACATCCAGATCAGACTTCTAGAATTTCAAATCTGAAATAATGTACCAGTGGAAGAGAAGTTCAAATATGTTTTCCATTTTGTGATTTTTCTCTATAGTAAATTATACCAAGTTTTACATTTTCCCCCAAGTTTTTCAATAATTTTCTATTAGCCTCAAAAAGTTGCTATTACACATAAAAATTTGAGCTACAAGTAAACTTAATTTTTAAAAATCCTTGAAGACCTTATTTCTTTTGTTTTAAAAACTGTATTCAAGAAACAATATGCTATTCAACAGAGGTATCTTTCCTTCTAAGCAAATGTGTATTTTCAGTTTTATAAAATCATTGAGGTAAGGTACTAACTGGCTTATTTCTTTAGCTTCTGTAGCAATTTTTCTTTGCACATAATTTTGTTTCTGCTTCTAAGAGTTGATATGATAAGAGAGATTGCTTCTTATGTGAATTATCTAGTCCCATGGAAGGCCAATGTTCTGTCGTTTGTTGGCCACATTTAGAGTCTGAAAGCATGTGGCCTTGCCTGTCACTCTCTTTCTGCCCTGCTCTAGCCCAGGACTGAAGGACCTGAGTATCTCCTCCTCAGTGAGTCCTCATGGCCAGCTCTAAGGTGATCAGCTCCATCTGGACGAGGAGCAGCTAACACAGCCCACCTTGTTGTCTGGCACCTTGAGGAATATAGTAGGGAGAGTGGTTCCTGATCACCTTTTACCCAACTACTGACTAAAACTGACAGGGCCATGTCCAAGCCTGAACCTGCCCTGAGGAAAACTGTGCCTGCTGGGGCTTTGTGTGTATATGTGAATGTGCAGTACAGAGACGCCTGTTTGGCACCTCTCTTTCTCCACTGCACTCCACCTTAGTTTTTGAGAAAGGGTTTCTCACTGAACCTGGAGCTTGGTGGCTAGCTAAGTCCCAGAGAGTCTCTTATTTCTGCCTTCTTGGCTCTAGGTTCACAGGCACATGCTGTCATGCCTGGCTTTCTACACAGGTGCTTAGGATCCAAACGCCCATCCTCACGTTTGCATGCAAGCACTTTACTGACTGAGCCCCATAGTGCATTTTGTAATAATACTTAGAAAGCACACACAGATATGAGGCCTGGTCCTGTGGCCTTGTTCGTCACCAGGAACCATCCCTGTTTTGTAAGGAGGCGGAGTCTAAAGCAGTTCTTTCTGGGGAACGTGATTAATACCTAGTTATTCAACCTGATGTAAAGCCAGGCTTTTAATTATGCCCCTAATTTACATATATTTCTCAAAAATTTCATCTTTCTTCTGCTATGCTAAAAGAATGGTATATGATTTAACTAGACATAAAGATCTCCTTATATAATGTAGTTTTACAAACAGCTTTTTAGGAGTAGAATATTTTTGAAATTACACTAATCTTTTAAATCTAAGGTTTTCCATGTAATTTTTAGTATACATAAACACAAACAAGAGAGATGGAGAACTGGCTGAGTATTCGCAGCACTGGCTGCTCCTCCAGGGGACTGAGTAGCTCACAAGCACCTGTAGCTCCAGTTCCTGGGGATTCAGCACCTTCTTCTGGACTTCGTGTGCCCCAGACATGTGATGCACATACATACATACATGCATACATACATGCATGCAGTCGAATCATCTATACATATATGATGCACATACATACATGCAGTCAGATCAGCTATACATATAAAAAATTAAAATAAAAAATCCTTAAAAACTCCCAAGTCTGTAACTACACACTCTTTCCTCATATTCTTCACATATTACCACGTAGGATTAGTTTGTTAATACAAGATGAGGGCTGGGGACATGGGTCAGTGGGAAAGGCACTTGCTACCAAGCTGCCAGATGACCTGAATTGAATTCCTAGATCCTATAGGGTGCAAAGAAAGGAGTGACTCTTGTAAGTTATTCTTATATTTCCCCAGGGATGCCTGCACAATACATGTGTGTATTCTTGTACACAGAGACATGAAATAAATAAATGCAATACCAGAAAACCTTTCTTATATTTTTATTTTTTAAAAAAAAGACAGGCACCACTCTATCTGAAATGAAAAGTTAGTCAATATTACTAGGTTTTTAAAAGGAGGAATCTGACCACAGAGTATCAGATAGTTCACAAAGAGGAAATAGAAGTTAAGTCACTAAATTTGATTTTAAAAACATTATGAGATATGTCACAAAGACAAATGAGATACCACTACCAAAGGCAATGTGTGGATTTTATTTGGGGTCCACTAAAATGATAGCAGAAAGATATCTTTAGGCAAGTCTGAATAGAAACTGGCTGTTAGGTGCTATGAGAGAATGACTATTAATTTTGTTGAGTATAGGGACACCACCTCAAGTGTTTGTGAGAGACTGTGTGGCTCGGGCTACCTAATCGACAGAAATAAAAGTGTAAGTTTAGATGGAGTAAGACTGGTAAGATGTTAGTAACTGTTGAGGTAAGCGCTCTCTCTCTCTCTTTCAAACATATCTATTCCATAAGCTACTGTCTTCAGTTTTGTCAAAAGAAAAGACTGAAGAGCAGAAGGTAAGTGAAGAGAGACTGGTGAACAAGTCTTGTTCAATGCACAATGGCAACACAAAATCAACAAATGGGATCAGAACCAAAAATTCACAAAGGGAGACAGGAACAAAAATATTATTTTATAAAACATTTAAAAATGAATGGTGGTAAGGAAATACTGCCAAGGTGCACCATAAACCACAACAATGTGGGATTTTCTTGCAAACTGAGTACAAGGAGACGTGCATCTTTGTGGTTACAAACTGCTGCAGCATCATGGAACCACAAGTCTGAACAAAGCCCAAAGTAAGACTGGATGACTACACACGGTACAACAGTACAGCTCTTGTCACCCATGATGTAAATTCTGAAGTCTAGACCAGTGGGGTACACAAACAAAGACAAGATGAGAGTGGCCGCCAGCCATAGGACAGCTAGGGAAAACCACCCTTTCTTCACAGGAGTACTTCATACTGTTAGTAGGTCTACAGAATTTCTACCCAAAGAATATGAAATAGAAATAGTTTAAAAATGGTTTGGATTTTGGATCATGATTTATATTTTTATGGGTCTTGATAAATTATTTAAAATTAATTTTGAGCATACCAAAGTGACATTTCAGTTTTAACATACCTCTGATCTGTAGCTTGCTGTTCTCGAAGCTGAAGAAGAGATAGCTCAATTTCATTTTCTTTTCTCTTCAACTGAGTTTTCAGGATCTCTGCCAAGTGCTCTAACTCTTCTATCTGGCCTCTCTGTGACTGAATAACATTTTCTCTGAAATGAAGAGTCTTGATAAGAATTTGCAGATTGAGGAGAAATTTGTAGTACTTAAAGTCCATGCAAAGATAGTTGTTTACTATAATACAGGGCAAGCAAAGGTTAATAAAGTCGCTTTCCTCCCTTTGTATAGAGTGACATAGTGACAGATCCAATGTGATGACTTCCCTGGGACAATTCAAGAGATGGCCTTTTAGAAGCTACTGTTTTAGGCAATGGACTGGACTGGTTGCATTTAGTTCAGTCTGTACTGATCATCTACTGGGTACTGTACAATAATTTTAATGTTTTGTTTATTTATATGTGCACAGCTGCCATATCACCCAATTAATATTTCAGAGAGTAAGCATCAAATGTGCAAACATTAGGGTTTCCAGCATGCTTTACCTCTCCTTGTCTGGCAGCATCCCAATGCAGTGAGCCTTGGGAAAACTGCTATGAACCCTAGCTTTTCTCTTGATTATCTAAGAATGAGAAAACATTTCATCTTTTATTTCCTTACAGGTTGACTGCTAGTGTGACTGGTATCTGAAGTACACAAAAGAAAACCTTTCCAATCTGTATCATATTTTTCATTGGTAGTGTTCTAAGGTTGGTGCTCTTTGTGTAATGCTTTCTCTCCTTCTTTAATGTTCTGACGATCCAGGTAAAGGCTTATGGATAAGTTCATTTGTATAACTCACTTATACCACTAGGTGCTGATGAACTAGAAAAAGGAAGATGGATGTGGCAGAAGGATTGTTTCTGAGACCATGACATGAAGAATTCAAGTCTCAAAAAAGCACAGGAAAGCCAGAGCTGAAGTCCATGTGTCAAATACTCCCAAACATTCAAGCCATTCCTCTTAATGCCTCTGTCCTCCCCAAAAGGGGTGAACCAGAATCTAAAATATTATCTGTAACTTCTTGGGAATAAAAATTTTGTCTCTAAGATAGGTAGTGGTGGCACATTCCTTTAATCTCAGCACTTGAGAGGCAGAGGCAAGCAGATCTCTTTGAGTATAAGGCTAGACTGGTCTACAGAGTGAGTTCTAAGACAGCCAGGGCTACATAGTAAGAACCTGTCTTAAAAAAATTAAGAAAGAAAAGAAAAAGAAAAATGTTGTCTTTAAAGCTCTAAAGCTGGGACTGCTCTAAGT
This sequence comes from Mus caroli, assembly GCF_978045245.1. Classification (NCBI taxonomy): domain Eukaryota; kingdom Metazoa; phylum Chordata; class Mammalia; order Rodentia; family Muridae; genus Mus; species Mus caroli. The sequence goes on along the minus strand of NW_028227265.1, from coordinate 38,191,626 downwards.
GATGGGACTTTAGGCTATTCCTTTGGTGGTAAAATTAATAGAAATCCTGCTATCAGCTAGATAACCTATCCAGTCCTTGTATTTTACTGAGAACAAATCATATAATGGCTGTTATTACTCCATAGAACTAGCCGTATTTTAGTAAAGCAAATTATTTATACATACTCCGATTTTGTTTACAATAAAGGAGAAGGAAGGATCAAATAAGACATAATCGATATACAAAGTTCTAAAATGACCATGAAAAAGAATACATACAAATTTCTTATTTCTCCTCTGGCTTCTTCAAGTAAACTATTGCTGTATTTTGTGAGCGTGGGTTGTACAGTTTCTGCTTCATCTCCATTTTGAAATCTTATACCTAAAAATAAAGTAGTAAAGTATTATGGAAAGAAAGTTAGAAAAGACAGATCCTTGATTTGCTGTGAGTATATTTATAATAAATACTACATGTGTTCTTACAAAGAGCAGCAGAATTGCAGGCTAAGGGGACATGAGCCCTCAGCTACCAGCAAGTAGTACTGGAAACACAGCAAAAGCACTGTCCACTGAACAACTCTGCTAAAGAAACCATCTAGAAATAAGTCGATTCATTTTGGGACTTAAAACTTCTTTTTTTTTTTTTTTTTTTGTTTTTCGAGACAGGGTTTCTCTGTATAGCCCTGGCTGTCCTGGAACTCACTTTGTAGACCAGGCTGGCCTCGAACTCAGAAATCCGCCTGCCTCTGCCTCCCGAGTGCTGGGATTAAAGGCGTGCGCCACCACGCTCAGCTATTAAAACTTCTATCTCAAATTAAAAACTACCATTTTTAATTTAGGGATTCATAATAAAAAACAAGGACATATGAAGGAAATAATTCAACCTAGGGTAAAAACAAACACTACTAAAAGAATGTAGCAATGATATAACTATTGACTTTCTACTAGGCTCACAGGTAGTATAGACGCTCAGCCATCATCAGAGAGGCTTCCTCCTGCAGCAGACGAGAACCAACACCGAGACCCACAGTCAGACAGCAAGCAGAGACAGAGACAGAGACAGAGACATTGGAGTATTCAGTGCACATGCACAGCACAGCACATGACACTGGAAGTCAGAGGACAACTTACAAGCCAGCTATCTCCTTCCACTTTGTGGATCCTGGTGACTGATGGCCGGGCACAGGCTTGGGGCAAGCATCATCTCTCTAGTCCCTGTTTAGTGTTTTTGATAGTGGTCTTCTATATTTTATCATAAACATCCCTTGATCTTACATCCTTAATTTATGTCATCTTTTTTTTTTTTTCTTATTCAACCTCAATAAAAAAAGCTATCTTTTACAAACAGAAATCGGGCCAGACAATGGTGGCCACACGCCTTTAATCCCAGCACTTGGGAGGCAGAGGCAGGCGGATTTCTGAGTTCAAGGCCAGCTTGATCTACAGAGTGAGTTCTAAGACAGCCAGGGCTACACAGAGAAACCCTGTCTCAAAAAACCAAACCAAACCAAACCAAACCAAACCAAACCAAACCAAACCAAACCAACAAACAAAAAAAGCATACATCTGAGGGCAAGTCAACATTAAGATCTCTTACAATAAAGCAGTTGCCTACAGTATTTTCTAACAGAAATTATCACATGTGCTGCTATGTATGGGGTATACACGGTTAGTCTCAGATACTTGGGAGGCTGAAGAAGACAGATATTTGAGCACAGAAGCTTGAGCTAGCCTGGGCAACAAAGGGAGACATTCATCTTAGAGGAAAAAAACATTCTATGAAGTTTGACAAGGATAGTCTACTTGTTAAAAGTCAGACATACTTTTAATTATGTATGCTGCTTTCTAGTTCTAGGATGATTAGCATTTAAGAGAAAAGTTTAACAAATGGTGTAGAATTTAAGTGGAGACTGGACCAAGATCTGTCCAAGACTGGCACAGAAAAAACTCTGTAAGAGAGTCTAACCTTCTCAATGAGAAATTTCACCATTTTAAGTTGATGGATGAAGATAGACCCCTCACTCACTCTCCCCGATACAGTCATTATCTACTGCTGTAAACTACACTGGAGAAAAGGAGAGGCTCTGCCTAAAACATTACAGACTTCACTGAGCTACAACTGGCCAGTTATATGGAAGGCTATAATAATACTAATTCTTAAGCTCTTTCTATATAATCATGGGCAAAATAAAAATTAGCAGTGGAGTTAAAAGACTAAGCTCAAAAATATGTCAAAATTTGATTATTTGTTAGTGACTGAGGTCATTATTTCTAATGAATGGTTATTGCATATCCTTTTTGGTTCTGAGATGACTGTCTGATATAGTTGAGGAAGGCCTCAAATCTCATATCCCCTTGTCTTAGTCTTTTAAAGAATAATTCTTCTTCTTCTTCTTCATCATCATCACCACCACCATCATCACCACCACCATCATCACCACGATCTTATGTGTAAACTGCCCATTTTTGCCTGTGTGTATGTCTGTGTGCTCACAAAGGTCCGACAAGGTGTTAGATACCCCAGACCTGGAGCTGTATATAGCTGTGAGCTGTCATGTGGGTGCTGGGAATAGAACCCAGGGAGAGCAGCCAGTGCTCTTAACCAATAAACCATCTCTCCAGCCGCTTGCCTCAGACTTAGAAGTCCTAGGTGCTGGATTACGGGCTTGTACCGTGCCTAGGTACCAATGGCTGTATTTTAAAGGCGTATGTACTTACACACGTTTTTGTTTCAGTGGTTCTTCATAGTGAGAGCTGTGTCTACATGTCAGTTCCACCTGAACCAACACTTGCCATCATGTCTTTCATGTGCAAGCAGAGAATAATGGTGTCCCCACAGTAGTTTCTGTCCCCACAGCAGTTTCAGGGTACAAGTTTCCTTTGGCTAGAGAGAATCTTGGGTACAGCCCCATCTCAACCCAAGATAGTCCTGAAAACTCGGGCCCCTGTCCCAGTGCCAAGGGCAGCCTTGAAGAGGGTACTGCTCCTGCATGTTTAAGGTTAATGCTGGGAGTGGCTCCTCACATGTCATGATTAAGTATCCCCCACCATTTAGACACAGTGCATGATTTCTGCGTCCCAGACTTTACACATGGGGAAGGGAATCTAAATCACAAAGAGGACACAAACAAACACAGGAAGATATTAAGTTTGTAAGTTATGTTTTTAAAGACTGATGCGCTATGGGTCATTTTAAAAACACTGTTTTAACAGAGGGAAGGGTAAACTGGTCTCTTTGATTTGAACTGTAATTTAACACAAGTAGCTTGCTGTATCAATGTAAAGTGTGAGCATTCCTTTATTTAGCATGAAAGGCCTGGCCGTCCTTCCTCACCACCTTCTCCACTAACATCTGTAGGTGAGAAAACCAAGGTTCAGAGGATGTGACTTTTTAAGGGCATGTCCCTAAGTGAGGAGCTCCCGATATTATCATCATTCCATTTTACAGATGGGGGAAATGAGGCTGAGAGGTCAAGGGCTGCCTTGATATAAAAGGATGATTCACGGCAGAGTGGGTTTTCTGATTTATAATTCGCTGTGCTCACTTTGATTGTACCCAAAGGCTACTGCAATCTCACACTGCTGGCAACGGCTAAGCCCTTTCATCCTGCAGCTGCCTCCTGTCTGTGTGGAGGCCATACTGACTTCAAAGGCACACTATCTAGGGAAGAGACAGTGTTAACACTTTGCTTTGGAAAAGAAAACTATAACATTCCCCCTCCTTCTGTTCATATGGTGTTTCCCCTTTCCTCAATGAATTATAACTAACTCAAGGTTTACATCATTTTTTAATATTATAAAAGATGTTGGATATTTCTGTGAATCATATTCCTGACAAAAATCAATTAGAGCTAACAGTTTCTTTCTTTCTCTAGGAGCAGCATTTTTTAAAAGTTACGACTTTTTGTTTCATTTTAACAAGTTCCTCTGTGGATGGGAAGAGCGGGGGCTTGATGCCCATGTCAGTTCGCTCTGCGAGAGTGATCTGTGGTATAGGAGGCTTTACGACATTCTTTTCAGTGTGAAGAAACTGATGCCGTAGTTATTTCAGAGGCGGACGAGGCCACTGTAACCACTGGCTCCAGTACTTTTTACAAGTAAAGGAAACTGCAAGCCGATAGAGGTGGTTTGTCCTCGTTCCCTGCCGCAGAGTGCAGGGTAAGAGCCCGACGTGCAGATGCCTATTATAGGGTTTGTCACTGTGTTACTTAGTAGGCAAGAGTGGCCTAAGGATTTCTGAATAAAGCCATCCTTCTTACAGCATTACGATCTGACAGAGAGCAAGCCTCAAACTGTTCCAACCCCTTTGGAAGACATGTAAAAACATGTGTAAGAAACAAAGTTGTGTGTGTCACTGGGCCCCAGGCTCAGACTCACGTCCAGGCTTGGGTGCATGTTTTACCTTTCCCAGGGCATTCCTGCGAGCCTGCACTGGCACTTGCTCTCCGGCGGCCGGTGTTAACTCGAGCCTGCACTCGACTGTACGACGTCTGCCTGTGCCCCTGGACTTGGAGCTGCTGTTTGGCTGATATCAGCCTGTTTTTGAGAACTTCATTTTGTCTTTCAAGCTCATGAACTTTTTCTTGCAGCTGCTCAATCATTTCTTCCATTTCCACATCTCGTCCCAGCCGCTTGGGGCCGCCACCAACCCGCTCATATCTTTTCTTGTCATTAACTAGCCGTATTAACTTGGTGGCCATTCTAGGGAAATAATAAAAAGATGAAAAGGAATGTGAGAAGTGAGCATAAAATGCATTCTGTTGAAAGGAGCATAATCACTGTGAAGACTTCAGTGCAGAACCTGAATAATAAATTTCAGGTTTTGATGTAACTATTACTGCCTGTGAAGAATCCTTTGATGATAATTGAAACCACTGGGCAACAATCTGCTTTATAGCACTGACAAATAGCAGTTTCCTAAGGCTTATCATTTAAGGTTAGTAAAGAGAGGACACATATTTACCCCATATGTTCCAGAAATGCAATTTTTAACGCATGACCTTATATAGGAACACTGGATGCACTTAAACATAGTCACAGAGTGTGATGTGGTAGGCCATGTCTACAACCAACAGTGAGTTAGAATTTTCAGAAAGTGAGCTAAAATTATGCAGATTTAGGTAGTATAGTATCTTATCTTTCCATAGGATTAAGACAAGGAAACACATAAAAATGATGGAATTCACAGATGGACACATATAAAATCCAACAGAAATTTCAAAAGAAACCAAAATGTGACCCTAGTTGTTGGTTAGTGCTCAACAAATGTTTGTGTTTAATTTCAAAAAAATAATTATATGCAAGAAATATTATCTAAATGAGACTTCAAGTTTTTGACATAAATTGTCCTCCTGACATCCCAGAACTTATACCTTTGACTCTTTCCCGTTTTGATAAAAACTGGTCAGACAGAACAAAAGGCAGAGTGGGCACATGGGTGATGTAATATACATGCATGGAAAACATGCCTGACAATGAATGGAAAAATCTTGGCAGGACAAGAAAGAAAAGGTGGCTTTGATGAGAGACACAAGTTCAAGACTTTACAAAATTGGTCGCACATCTTCAATAGCTGATTCTAGTTTATAGTGAATCTATTTTTATAAAGACCCAGACAGGAGATTGGAAATAAAAACACACTACATTTTTCTTTAAGTGGGGTTTGCTTTATTTTAGCATGGTTATGGACAGAAGCTTTTACTTAAGGGAACAAAAGTGAAATAAAAAAAACCCTTAATAGCTTTGGGATGTCATAGAACAACATTTTCCCCTAAGCGGAGTCTTCTGTAAATGCGGTAGTAATACATGTCTATCTACACTTCTGGCTACCCAGCTACAGCGCGTGGCATCAGGGAGTGCTCTGCATAACAGAACCAGTGAAGACTGTTTTCTCTTCCCCTTGAGGCACATCCACTAAGGATGCTTTATAAGGGATATCGGATAATAAAAACCAAGATCCAAGAGAACCACAAACATCCGAGTAAAATAACCAGTGGATTCCTTCCTTTTCTACCCAGTCCAGCAGATGATACATCACTGGGGAATCTGACGAGGGTTCATCATCCAGTAAAACCACACTCTCCCTTGCCCAGTAATTAGTGAGCTTAAGAGTCCTGCGCCCTACTCAGTGTCCTATCAATAGAAATAAGACATTCATCCAAGGACAAGCCACTTAAATACTTGAATACTTACAGGAAGGTTAGCACTTAGAAACATAGATTACATTAAAAAGAAAGGTCCAGATTTAATAATATAAAGACCAGTCATCTGAAGAATGAGAAATGATTTTTCACCGATATTGATAGTGTCTTCAAGCTCTTGACATCATGATGCTCAGGTAAACTTTGTCAGAGAATATAGGACTGCAGTGCTTGTTTAGTCATAGGAATAATTCTCATTTCCTAAAGTCATTAATGAATTTTATATCATCTGGTGAGATTCGAGTACTTAAGGCAATTTATAAAAATTTGTGGTTATACAAAAGGTGATACTAACTCACACCTTAAGGCTAAATGTAAAGGTTGTCTATCTATGCATGGATCTAGGCCAGTGTCAGTGGGTAAGGCTGAGGATGTCTAGAGATGTGGGCCAGTGCTCAGTGGGTCAGTACTCACACAGCCTAATAAAGCAAAGTCTCGCGGGAGTAGATGGCCTGAGCACAGGACACTGGGAGAAAGACACTAGAACACATATATACAACTTGACCCCTAATACAGTTCCCCCTCTCCATTAAACTATGTGGCTCATTATAATTAAGTTGTTTTTATTTTTTGGATAGGACAAATTAATAATAAGGTCAAGGTTGTGAATTGCAATCTTTTTCTGACCAATTAGTTATCTAAAGAAAAAAAAAAGTTTAGTGGTCACAGACTTCATGTCTCATTCTGTTTGGTAGACCTGAGTGTGCTATTGGTCAGAAATGAATCAGGCATATCTTACAAATAGCAATTTCTATGTCTCAAGACCAACTCGAAGTAGAAGTCTTGCACTTGGATGGCTGGTTGAAAACAGTCTAGAGAGTAGAGAGTGAAGTGGAATCACTTCTGGACATTAAGTTCTAAGCAGAACGCCATCTCCCTCCTTTAGTGGCTACCTTCCTTTTCCTTTGAACCTACAACGTGACTACGAATACAGATGTGTGTACACTTCTGTCTCCAATGCCAGGCACTCAAAGGATGGGCACAATATTTTTGAGTAAAATAGAATTAAAAGAAAACTACATCATTCTTATGTACATTTTCACATGTCCATCAAATGTGACAACGTGCTTTTTCAAAAATGGTAGAGCCTGTTTGAAATACAGAACCAAGACTAATTCAAGTGAAGCTAAACATGACCCAGACATAAGTGATGTTTTCATTAGTAAATCCCAAATCATAAGGGAACACATATTCTAACAAGTTGGAATCGTTAATTACTTTTAAAATTTTTATGGCATTTAAAAAAACAGATGCTTGGCTATCTGCTTATTAAGTCATAAATATTAACCCAAAAGTTATTTAAAGATTTAATATTCTCATGGCACTCTTAGCTATTAGCTGTGTTCTTTCAAATGGTAACTTCAGACATAATAAACACAATCCTCTTGGTTTATTATTCTATTTTGTAAGATTTTCCATTTTTAAAAAATTCTATTTATTTATAACCTGCCTGTTCCAGAAAAGATTGAAGGTGGGGCTTTCAATTAAGTTTATAAAAAACTATATCCTTCAAACTTTACAGAGTTAAGAAAAAAAGCTAAAAGCTTTTTATCATAACCTTTTAATTTTATCCTCTTGCTTGCGGGCATGCTGTTTAAGTAAAATGTTCTCATCATGCAAACGCAAAAATCTGTCTTCCAGTTCTTCACGACTGACACGTGACACTGCCTGGCGAGTCTTCACTGTGCGTGCAGTTGAGGTTTCTGAAAAAATGCCAAGGTAATTAATTGTAGCATCACTTAAAATAGTCTCTGAAACCTGATAACAGTTGCTATTAAAATAATCTCTGATGCATTCCAACTTTTCATACCTTTTGCTTTTCCCATTTTTTTTTTTTGTTTTGTTTTGTTTTCTGAGACAGGACTTCATGTAGCAGAGGCTAGCTTCAAATTTGCTCTGTGGCTGGGATGACCTTGAACTCCTGACCGTCCTGCCTCTACTTTCCAAGTGCTGGGATCACAGGCATACACTATCACACTCAAATTTCTCTCCTTTTGACCTACAAATTAAGTTGTGGGTTGTTGTTGTTGTTTTTTAGAAAACTGTCCATGCCATCAAGCTTCAGTGAGGTCTTTGTGATGACTACTTCTCATATAGCAATGGCTTTACTCACTGGTGTGGACTTGATCACTTTTTCAGGAGGGAATTGGTTCAACAGATTTCTAATTCCTATTCTGAGCACTGTAAAGCTCATAGTTAGAAAAGCCAGGCTGCCCAGTCTGGGAGCACAGCTAGGTAGCATACAGCACTTGCCTGGCATGTGAGAGGTTCAATCTGCCAATCTGTATGTATTTCTTACAGAGACAAAACTGGAACAATTCAGTGAACATAATATTATTAGGGCATTTTTTTTTCTGAGTGAGGGAGCTAGGATATAGAAAAATAAAATATAAAGCAAATATAAATTCCCCAGAAATAAAAAAACACCAAAACCTGTGGTTTGAAAGTTTCACAGATCATTTTTCTATAAGCTATTTAATATATTGAAAATTAACTTTTTGACCTAACATTATGGTACATACTTTAAAAAAAAAAATCCCAGCAATAAGGAGACAGAGGCAGGCAGAGATCTGTGAGTTCGAGCCCAGTCTGGTCTACATAGTGAGTTCCAGACCAGCAGTGCATACATAGTAAGACATTGTCTCAAAAACCAAATCAAACCAAACCAAACCTAACCCAACCAAACCCAACAAATTTCTAAAACTTTTAAGTATATACACACATTTAATTTCAGTCAATATAAAAGACTGAGGGTGGCTACTGATGATAAGGATTGAACTTACATAATACCAAAACCCAATTTTAAAACACTTCAAATTTATTTGTATTTGAACACCTGACACTGGTTCCATTATCTAAAGCAAAGCCTAAACATCCTTCCTTTTAATAATAGGTGCGGGGGGGCTGGCGAGATGGCTCAGTGGTTAAGAGCGCCGACTACTCTTCCGAAGGTCCTGAGTTCAAATCCCAGCAACCACATGGTGGCTCACAACCATCCGTAACGAAATCTGATTCCCTCTTCTGGAGTATCTGAGGACAGCTACAGTGTACTTACATATAATAAATAAATCTTTAAAGAAAAAAAATAGGTGTGGTCAATTTGTTCTCAATGAACCATATACTTATAGTTAAGCCTGGTCGGAGACATTGTTACAATTAAAAGGTGTATGTAGAGTTCTTAAGACACATTTTAAACCCGAAGCCTTCTCCAAGCAAGGTGAGTGGTGTAAGGGTCTGACTAGCTTTGTCACAGACAGGAACCTGGCTCTTCAGTCTCTGTTGTGTTTGAAAGCAGTGCTTTGCTTTCTCAGTTGAAAATACTCCAGCTCTACAGGACCAACCAAATGCTAAAAGGATAAAGAAAGCCTTTAATGTATATTAATGTGGTTGAAAACTCACTATCACTTGCATAAACAGGCCATTTTGAGATACTCTACTTGAAAGGCAAAAATTTTAAAATATGGTATTTCCTCCCATATAAAATTTGAGCATAAAGAAGTGTTTTAATGGTGAATGTGATTTAAACCAGGCAATTCAGTTTGGGGGCCTGATACTCTATGCAGTTTCTACTGATGTGTGGAATTTTAAAAAGATGATTTATAACAACTCTTTATCAGAACAGAGGGGGATCTTGCATTTTCTATGAGCTGTTGATAATTGATGCTCGCAGTAAAATACCATATGTGTTTTAAACTCTCTCTCTTGTTTAGTCCAATCAAGAGCTATATAGTTACTCAAATGGCTGGCTTTGTATGACTATCAGAAATACTTTAAATTAAAAGTAAAGAAATTACTGATCAAAGTTCATAACTGTAATAAATAACAGGTGGCCATACCTTGTAACCCTCCAACTCCAAAGAGGTTTAGACCTGTATCTTTCACCGGCAGGTCTCCTGCTGTCTCGTCACTTGGGCCAGACATGGTCTATCTGTGGAGAAAAGAAAATTCAAACAAACTCTTCCTAAGTTATTGCATTAACTATGCAATGGAATGAGCCAAATAAAGGGACTAGGAAACTAGAACTTTAATGGACATGTTATTGCCCACATGTGTCTCTGAGCAAGATGAAAGCTTCCACTCCAGAAGGAACACTGCATCCAATCACGAGGACTGTCTTCTCTGAGCAGAGGATTTCCTACAGTTTTCTTAGGAAATGAGCTAAGATTATCATTCTTCCTTTCCTTATTCATCTATCTGAAGCAAAACCAAACCTTCCACAGTTCAGAAATACTTCGATCCCTACGCCTTTCCTTAAAGAGAACATGAATTCTAGGGGAAAAAAAAAATCCAAATCCAAAACCAAACCAAACCAAAACAACAACAAAACCAAAAATACACCCCCCCCCCAAAAAAAAACCAAAACAAACCACAACTCGGGCCATGTACTCGAGTCAAACAGTTCTACCTTCTCATAGTTGGCCAAGTCATTACGTTTACCTAATTTTAAAAACAGAGCAAATTATACCCATCTCATAGTAATCCTAAAAGCACGTGAGACAGATAAAAAGTAAAGGCCTTTAGCAAATGTGCTGGGGATGTCAAGAGTCTCGGAATGCCCACTGACTACATGCTGTGCCCACCCATGCGGCCGCTTTCAGGCTTTGTGAAGGAGGAGGCACCATTTGTTCACAGTGTGATTTTACTTTGTCGAATCCCTCCTTTGTTACTTCATGTAGATTCCAGGGATTAGCTACCTCAACATGTGGCTTGTTCTAGAACTTTCAGTTTCTTTTCTCTATAGAGACATACCATAGTAACTTAGTATTGTATGTGGACATGAATATACAGTGTATAGTAAGCAAATAAATAAGGAAAAATGTACACTCTTGATTTCCACTCTGACCTTCCTAGAAAGGTCTAGATGTGAACTGTTAGTGAAGTACCCTGGTAAGGAAGAGACTTTCCAGTTCTAGAATGTTGGTTGTAGAATGTGAGGACCAAGAAGTTAGAACGCTTGTCCATCTTGTTCACCTGTCTGAGAAGCTGGCACAGAGGGTGGCACACTCAGTGAGCAGCATTTATTAAGCAGTCACTTGAATGGATAAAGGGATTGAATTGGATTTCAGTGTCTGAAATTTGAAGATGTGGCTACGTATATGTGCATGAGAGGGCCTGGAACTTTGATCGGAACTCATGATGGGCTAAGAACCACTGCTAGGGACAAATATCTCAAAGAATGTCTGCAGAAGTTGATGCTAACACATACTGTTCACTGTGCTTACAGTGTGTGTAAGCAATGGCTACTCAAATGGTTCCTAAGATAAAAACAGAAGCTAAGACAAGCTAGCTCAATTGCTCAAGGTCATTAATGCAGGAGTTAGTTGTTTGGTGATATTTCTGGTGATCATGACCGAGAAGAAAATTGTTACTGGTCTGATGTAGGTAGATGGCACAGTGAATTCTCCCTCTTTGCTCTCTATGATCCACTTACAGCCTTCCCTGCTTTCCTCACGTATGGCATGCTTTTATCTTGCTCCTACGACTCTTCTCTGTCTCCTCATACTTCAGAGCTCAGTCCAACTGACCTTTCCTTAGAGTTTCCCTTACTGTTCTGTGTTAATTTTCTTCCTGGTTTCTAACTTTTCTTTTTCAAGGGGAGCCCAGGCTGTATAGGCTGACATGAAATTCACCAAGAACACTAAACATACTGGCCTCAAATTCTCTATTTTTTCCTTGTTTTTTTTTTTTTTTCTTTAAAAAAAAAGGGGTGGGGGTTCATCTCACTGTAGAAACCTGGCTGGAATTCAGAGATCTCCCTGCCTCTACTTCCAGAGTGTTACGATGAAAGTTGAGTGCCACCATGCCCTGTGTAGACTCTGAATTTGTCCCAAGTGTGCCACCACCCTGCTGTGGCTTATTGCTTACAGCAACAGCCTTTGTCATTATCCCAGAGTTCTTTCGTAATCCATTGTCTTGTCATGCATTTTTAGCCTAGTATATTATATTTTCACACAAATATCATAGTTTCTTGTTTATATCTGTCCCCTCCCCCGCCCCATCTCTCTAGCTTCCTCTCACTGGTCTCCTTCCTCCCCCAAATAGTTCCTCTTCTGCTATCTGATGTCACATAGTAGACATTAATGCTATCATTTATTGAATGAATGAATGAATGCATGCCAGGCACTGAGTTTAAACAAAGTCTCTGCCCTGTAATGGCTTTACAGACTATGGGAGTAGTCAGATGAGAAACAGTAATAAAGAATAAAAGATAGGCCACTAGAAACTGATTGTGGTGGTGGGAACTTGAGGCAAGACCTATTATTGAATTTGAGACGAGCATGGGCTAAAAAAGCTAGTTTAAGGCCAGCCTAGGTTGCATAGGGAGACCCCCTTTTAAAAACTAATGGACAATCATCATCAGCAGCAGCAACAACAACAAACAACAACAACAACAACAGTAACAAGCCTCCTGGGAGGCTTAGGTTCTACCGTGCAAGCCCAGATTCTGGGAAACAGCGAAGTGTGACTGGGACCTTTGAGGTGTAGGGCTTAGGGTTGGCAATTCTAATCAGCTGGGTTTCTGGCTGGGCGGGCGGTCAGGGCGAGTCAGATGCAGGCCTGAGGATGTGGAGGTGTGTCGGGATGGACTGCTTTCCACGCAAGAATCCCAGGTCTATCCTGGGCTTCGAACAGACTCCAGGCCCTCAGTTGTGAGGCCGAGGAAGGGCCAGCCAACCTGCATTAGCCCCCACCTCACAGAGTACTCACCTCCGCGTTCGCCCTCAGCTAGCTACCGTTGCTATAGCGCCCAGGGCGCGAGCCTCTGCAGGCCCAGAGGAGCACGGGAAAACAGTGAGTCCCGTTACCCACTGGGAAATGTAGTTCTCCCTAGGCTGCGGGCCGTCGGCGGGTCGCGTAGCGGACTACGTTTAACGTTTAGCCCTGCTGGCTGACTGGAGAAATTCAGCTCCGGAGCCCAAGGAGTACTCGGGAGTCTCGCGCAGCATTCTGGGAAGGGTAGTTCTTCTAGGTATTAGAGCAAATGGCTCCAGGCGGGAGAGAGCCGTTGAGAGAACTACACACAGGAGGCGGGGTCCAGGGCGAGGGGGAACACGGCCCACGGTGGCGAAGGCGGCTTTAGTAGCAGCATGAAGCGCGTCCAGACCGCGGAGGAACGAGAGCGGGAAGCTAAGGTATGTGGGGCTCTGGGCGTCTGGGATTCTGCGTTAGTCCGGGGCTAGAGGCAGGGGACCCGCAGACCCGCTGGGATGGCTGAGTGGATGCTCGGCGTTAAGCTAAGGGATGTCAAGGCCTTGTTTGCAAGAGACCTGCAGACGTGGTGTGAGTGTGCGCGCGCACGTCCGTGCTGTGAATTCGTATTGCTCTGGATGCAGATCTGGATACAGTTAGACTTGGTCAGAAATGAAAAGATAGACATCTATGTCCCTGTCCTGCTTCTGTCCCTATTCCTTGGTTATATTTGTAGACACTCTCGTGCCTCAGTTTACCAGTTTACCACCTGTGCATTTTCAGCTCGAGCGCAGCTGAGCCACAGAATCTGTATGGTGACATGTTTTTATTTGGAGCATTGCCTCAATGGCCAGATGACTTGTCAGCGTGGTCAGCACATCAGATACGCTTTACATAGCTTCTGTGGGTAGTACATTCCTGGACTCTGTCCTTGCTGTTCAGCTTTCTGACAGTGGACATTCCTTGGGATGACAGTAACAGCAACGGCGACTTATTTGCAGCAATTTTTTGTTTCGGACACCTACATTAAATGCATAATTATTTCATATCATTGCAACAGATGACAAGACAGATATTACATAGGTAGAGTATAAACAGTCTGTTATGAAGATGAACACTGGAAGCTCAATATTTTCCTTTTCCCTCATCCCCAAAGTTGGGACCTATTGATTTGTTCTGACTTATCAGCATTCAGTCCCCCTCAGTGGACACAACAGATTCTGCCCATCTTAAAAGTCTCTCTTGTCTGTAGCTCATTTGGCCAAAGGCCCTTGGCTATGCCGTTTGGTGCTTATTCTATGGCAGGTAAATATTGACTTCGAGGGTCAGTGGGAAATCAAACAGGTACAGTACTTGCTGTCATAGAATTTTGTCTTGTAAGATTCCTAAGTCAATGAGCGTAAGGGTTTTGGATCTTGGGTGTAATGGCCTGAGTTATGTATTTTACAGACATGGACACGGAGTCTGTCAGAAGTTGGCCTTTGCTCAGGGCCTTTTGTTTCCTAGGTGGCATTAGGGACCAGAAGCTGCCACTCTCTAATCTCCTAGCTCTGTTTCTAGTCTCTTTGTGAAAGACATTGAAATACTGGCTGATGCGAAGCACAGGTAGCTGTGTTAAGTCCTAGACAATGTCTCAGTAATCATAAGTGATTGTTTGACTTTCTGTTCAGCTAAGTTAAGGCCCAGTTTATAGAGAGAATCTTGCAGTCCTTTGTTGTGAACAAATTGATAAGTTTTGACTGTACGTATACGCAAAATGTTCCAGTTGCATAGAGAGCATTGCTTTTTTAAAAAGTTATTTCTTTATAGCCGATTTCTTTATTTTACTCCCAGGCAGTCATGTGATCAGTCATGATTGTTGAATCTATGTTTTCTAGAGTTTTTCATCTAAGCCGAAGCAGACAGCATATACCCTGATGCCGTTTTTACTGATCGCAGTAATTTTTGAGACCTATACGTGTTAATGCACGTGTTATCAATTTTTCTGTTTCTGTGGCTGAGTGGTAGTGCACTTTGTGTGATTCCACTTGTTGTTCATTCACTCACCTGCGGCTGGGCATTTGGATTCTTACAGGCTGGAGGCAATCCTGAATCTCTATTTACACTGCGTAATGCGTCCATTTGCCATTTCCTGAAGTATTTCACCTCTGTGTCTAGGCAGTTTGTTTGTTTGCTTGTTTGCTAGGGCCACCTTTGATGGATATTGTGTGTGTGTGTGTCTGTCATCTGTGTACGTCTGTATGCATGTATGCAGGTGCATGTGCTGGTGTGTGTCTGTCAAGACGAACGCTCCACACTTGAGTTTCTTCTTCAGTTGCTTTCCACCTTATTTTGGGACAGGAGCTCTCCTGGAACCCGGAGCTCACTCACCAAGCGTCTCACTCACCGAGCTAGGCTTGCTTGTTAGCAAGCCCTGGAGATCTTCCTGTCTTCACCTTTGCTGAGCTGGCATTTCAGGCCTGCACTGCACCTGGCTTTTTACATGGGGCTGGCGATCTACTCTTAGGTCCTCTCACTTGTGGCAAGCACGTCATCAACTGGGCCATCTCTAACCCCAGAACATTACCATATAAATAGAATCATGTATATGTGATCTTTTTGTTTGGCTGCTTTCACTCACCATATATGTTCATCCATGCCAAGGTTCATAGATCTTATAACACTTATCCATGCTTCCCATTACCCAGTAGATGACATTCCTATTTCTGGATACACCACCTTTTTATATGTTTGTTTATTTACTTACTATTCTTTTCTGTTGCTGTGATAGAACACCACAACCAAAAGCCAGCAGGGGAGGAAAGTGTTTATCTTATCTTCACTGTCTTTTAATAATTCATCATTGAGGAAAGCCAAGGCAAGAACAACTGTGGAGTAACTGTAGCAGAAACCCTGGAAGAACATTGCTTACTGGCTTGCCCCTTTTGATAGTGCCCAGGACCATGTGCCCAGGATGGCACCACCCACAGTGGGCTGGGTCCTCCCATATCAATCATGGATTAATTATCCACATACCCACTGGCCAATCTGATGGAGGCAGTTCCTTAATTTAGATCCCCTCTTCCCAGGTGACTGTAGTTGTGTCAAGGACATGTAATGCTTAGTGAGCAATTTGACTATTTTGTTTTTGGCTGTCATAAAAAATGATACCCTAAACAGTTGCAGCCTAGTTTCTGTATGGACAGGGTAGAGGTCTGGTAGTAGAGCTGCTCGTCACATTATAAGACTATGCTCAATATTTTGAGAAACTGCCACTCTTTGCCACACAAGCTGCGCTCCCCCACATTGCTCATAGAGACTTTGAGGGTTAGGATTTCTTCAAGTCCTTGTCATAGCTTGCTACTGTTTGTCTTTTTATTGTAGCCTTCATGGTGACCAGGAGGGAGTAGTTCATTGTGGTCTTCATTTGTATTTCCCTGACGACCAATGATATTCTGCATTATCCTATACTTCATGAACATGTGGGTATTCTTTTTTTTCTTGTGTGTATGTGTGTGTGGTGTGTATGGGTGTGTTTGCATGCATGTATGGACATATATGGTAGTGATGCATGCTTATGCATGCTCATGTGTAGAGGCCTGAGGTAGAGGTGGGGAGTCTTCCCTGTCCATGCTTTATTAGTCCTGAGGCTAGAGGCAGAACCCTAGCACTCCTACCTAGCACTTACCTGGCCTCTGAGAATATCTTCAGCACCAAGCCATCTCCCAAGCCCCATGTGAAGTGTGTGTTCACATTTTTTTTTTAAAGATTTATTTATTGACTATATGTAAGTACACTGTAGCTGTCTTCAGACACACCAGAAGAGGGAGTCAGATCTCGTTACGGATGGTTGTGAGCCACCATGTGGTTGCTGGGATTTGATCTCTGGACCTTTGGAAGAGCAGTCGGGTGCTCTTACCCACTGAGCCATCTCACCAGCCCCCACATTTTTTTAAAACCATTTTTATTGTTGTTGTTAGCTTATTGAGTTTTATGAGTTCTTCATATTTCCTAGGTATATTTATTGCCTTGGCTTCTTAATAAGCTAGGATTACAGTCCTGAGCCAGTGTGTTAAGCTTTTGAAATGTTTGTCCTGAAGTCACAAAAGTTTGTTTGCTTTTTAAATTGGATGCTGTCATTTCTATAGTCATTACCTTTGATTCCCCTTTTCTCTTTGTAAGAACATAGGTTATATCTTTTTTACTTGCAGTTGCTTGTATTGTAGACTTTATATACTCTCTAAATCCAAAGGGAGAAGGAGACTGGACTAAACATCTGGCTTTGCAGCAAAACATCATTCACTCTATGTTGCTGATCAGAGCGCACATGCGTGTATCCATGCATTTGAACACAAGCTTGTTTTACAGTGGACGGGTCAGTCATATTTGTTAGCTATATTTGGCTGAAGTTAGACCATTGGGTCTCCTATTTCTTTGGTATTAGAATGAGGATTCATACTTTGGGCTTGCGTTTCTCTAACCAGACAGTAGTGCCAAGATTGAGTGACTCTCTGGGCTACTGTGAGGCCCCATTCACTGTATGTTTGCGTGTGTGCATCCATGCGAATGTGCATGCGTGTGCCCCAGGGGCAAAGTGGTTGTGGTCTTCACCGAGTTTGGTCATCTCTTTGTTGAGATGATTTGACTTATTGTTTTCAGATAATATAAAACCCACAGAAGAACTGGAAGACTAGAACTTAGAACTAACTCTTCTAATACAGGTTGCCATTTTGCTGTGTCAGCTTTTTTGCGGTCCCTCTGCCCCATGTATACAATCTGAAGCATTCCTGTAATTTAGTATCCTTTTTTTCTGTGTGCTGGAGATTGAATATTGGAAGTAACCTTTAGCACTGAGCTACACCTAGCACTGTTTTCCTTTTAACAAACTGTAACAGTAAAAAGGAGGCTCCTGCCCTCCTTACCCCTAAATGATTCAGCATGTATTCCCTTGAAGAACAGGGGGAGTCTCATTCAGTCGTCAGTTTCAGAGACATTAATGTCTACACAATACCTACTTAACCCAGAGTTCCTAGTCCTACCTGCCAGCTGTTCTAAGAATATCTACTTTGGCCTTTTTTTTTTTTTTTTTTTTTCTTTGCAGGTGCCACTTCAGGATTGGACATTTCCTTTCATTGTTGTGCCTCTTTTCCTGTAATCTGGTCTCCTTTTCTGCTGCTCTTTGGTGGTACCTGGAATAGAACTAAACCTTGATTATGCTAGGCAGGTGCTCTACTGCTGAGCCGGTAGACCACCCAGCCTCATGTCTGCTTTGTTTTTTTTTTTAAATATTTATTTGTTGTGTATATCTGTCTTTTTCCTATAAAATTTGGGTGTTCTAGTACAGTTGGAGTTGAACTCAGGTCATTAGGCCTGATAGCAAGCCCCTTAACCTGCTGAGCCATTTTGCTGGCCCAGCCTTCTGTTCTCCCTAATATCAGTTAAACTACTTTCTGTCTTTTCTCCATCCTTAAAGGAGTCAGATTTCATAGTGACACAGGTGTTGTTCTGTGGAATGGTCATATGTCCTTTTCTTTCTGTCTGTTTCTCATTCCTCTCCCCGCTCTTTCTCAAGACCTCTTCTTTTATGTGGCTGTGACTGCCCTGGAACTCACTGTGTAGCTGAGGCTGCCCTGCAGCTCATGAGATCTGCCTGCCTCTGCCTCTCAGCTTTGTATGCTCCTCTTTGCCTGTTGCTTTGCTGTGGTTGTTGTAGGCCATGCAGTTTGGGTGTGTCAATCTTTTTGATGGACAGAGGGAGATCGTCCAGCCCACATGTACATTCTGGTCTGGTGAGGTGTTTCATCTGGACCAAGTGAGTGGGAAAGCTTTGGAGTTATATTTTTGATGCTGAGAAGTAGAGGGATTTCACATGAACATCAGATTTCTGGCTCTCCTAGACAAGTGGACTATCCATGACACCCTGGAGTGGCCTTTCTCCTTCCCCGGGGAGGGTGTAATCCAACCCCTCCCCATTACCCCTTTGCCCCCTTCCCCAGGGTTTAGCTCTCTGTGGTTTCAGGGATCCCATGTTCAGCCACCGTCTCAAACTATTAATATGTGTCTTGGCTTATTCTAGAGAGCAGTAGATGGCACCCACTGGATAATGTTTATTGCAGTGCCTCGTAACTGCTCAGTGTGTTTGTTACTGGTGTTAACCGCTCAGTACGGCTGATTATACATGTGATGAAGTTATTATCCATGGTTTTAGACACTCTGGGGAGGGGGTCTTAGAAGATATCCCCCACATCAGAAGACAGATGTGAGTTAATTAGAGTGTACCCCGGGTTAGAGGGCAGCACTGTGAGATAGAGCCCGAGGCTTGTGAAGCCGACTCTTGGAGTGGTTGCTTTAGCAAGCAACTTAACTTCTTTGGCTCAAATTTCTTCTTTTAGAAAATTGGGTTGTTATGGCTACAGTGGGTGTTAACTGAGATGTGTGTATACATATCTGTATCAGCTAGTTGTTATGGTTACAGTGGGTGTTAGGTGAGATGTGTGCATACATATCTGTATCAGCTAGCTTATGGTTAAAGTGGGTGTTAAGTGAGATATGTGCATACATGCATATCTGTATCAGCTAGAACATTGTAGGTATATAGCACAGGAGTTTTTATAACCTCTACAGTCACCATCACCTCCACCACTTGAACCTCACAGATATTCCACCTAAATTTTAAAAATAGCATTTTCTAAACTAGGCTTCCAGAACTTTCCCTCCCGTACATTAAGAATGGTGGTACTAGTTGTCTACCACACTGTAGAAAATTAAAAAATGGTCACCTGAATCATCTTCTTTGTTCTGTTTGATTTCAGGTGGAGAACCTGGTTAAATTCTTTAACGTTAGGTCCTGGGGCACGTGGGTAGTCAAGGCAAGCGTGGAACTCTTGTTTACCCTTGGAAGATGATTAACATGGGGCCAGTGTGAGGGCAGGGAGTCTTGCCATGGTGACAAAGGGAAGAATCTAACACGGTCTGAGGTATACAGAAGTATAACCACTCCCCCAGGAAGACGTGCTTAGCTTGATCTGGGGGTTCATGGATACCTTTCTGAAGATGATCTATTCAAGGCACACCCTTGGGAAAGACCTGGAACCTCTTTAGAGACTTTGTAGAAATATTGAAACTATTTCATTAGTTAGAGAATTAAAGAAGATTAGCTTCCAGGGTTCTTATGATGGCCTGGAGTGGATCATTTTCTTTCCTATGGTATAAGTGGAAATAGTGTCTTTCTTGTATGTATCATTATAAACTTAATAGTGATATTGATAATTTTAATTTCATACATTTTTCCACAAGAGCCATTTTTTTTTTTAGCAGTGAGGGGAACTATCTAGATTAAACTACACATTTACACAAATGCATACTATATATGTGAATACTGTTAAATCTAAGTTCAGTATGTGAGAGAAAACGTATTTGTCTTTCTGTGTCTGGCTTAATTCACCTGCCATAAATGATGTCTAATTCTATCCATTTTCCCACAGGTGTCATGAGTTCCTTTTTTTTTTTTTTTTTTTTTTTTTTTGTGGCTGAACAAAATACCATCGTGTTTAGGAACCATTTCTTTATCTCGTTGTCTATGCTGGGTCTGTTTCATGGCCATGGAGAATAGCTGGCCGTGACCAGGGATGCCCAGGTATCTCTCTGGTATGTTTTCTTAGTGGCCTTCAGGCGTGTTCCCAAATGGTCTAGATGGATCAACAGGCAGGTCTGTTTGTAGTTTGTTTGTTTGTTTGTTTTGAGAATTCTCCATACTGATTTCCAAAGTGATGGCACAAGATCCCATTTCTACCAGTGGTGAGTGTGCAGGGTCCTTGTTTAGATGTACCTGTGGCAGCCTTTCTGACTGGGGTGATAAGGATTCTCAGAGCAGTTTTACACTTATTTCCCTATGGCTAAGGATGTTGGATAGTTCTACAAATACTCATTGGCAATTTCTCTTTCATGTGAGACCTTTTGATGCTTTCCACTGTGTATTTTGAGGTTTCTGTCTCTAACATACCATGTTCATTTCCTTGTTCATTTCTGAGAGTCTCAGTGTCCTGGTGGAATCCCCTTCCCTGGCTGGCATCTCGCTATTCCTGCTGCTGATATTCTCACCGTTTGCTGACTCTCCTCTCTGTTCCTGGCTGTAAACCCCAGGCCTTGGATTGAATTAGCCTGAAGTTACCCTCTTTTAGCCACTCACAGTTTTTGCTCGTGGCCTTTTGAAATGTGCTTTTGCCATCCTGTCTGTTTCAGGATCTTGGGTTCAGTGATGGAGGAGTGATCTTTTGGAGGGGCCCTGTTGCTTTGCTTTTTCATATTTCCTTTGTTTCTGTATCACTAATTACACATCTGCTGGTTTGGATATTCTGGGGTTTGTTTGTTTTTTCCCCCTGTGTGTGTGGTGGTCTTGGGGGTATCACTGAGTATTCTACTCCTGAGAACTAAGCCTCAGTACCCCTGACAATAGAGGAAACTGTGGCACCATCAGAAAGCCACGCACGATGCAGAGATATATCTAAAGTGAGTCACAGCCCACAGGTACATTACCGGTGACCGTCAGACAGAAGTGGTCACAGTGCGCTGTGAATGTGGCACGAGCAGCTGGGTGAGGTAAAGAACCACTCCAATCCGATAGCCAAAATGCCTCCAAAAGTACAGGAGAGAGATGGGGTTGGAGGAGGAAACACAGTAGGTAAAAAGGGAAAAAGACAAACGTTAACCCTAAGGAAGAAAGATTGCCAGTAATGAAAAGCAAACCAACCAACCAACAAGCAAGACCAGGGCTGGATGAGTGTGTGAAGGGGAAAAGTGGATGTTTAAGAAGAGTGACTTTAAAAGTACTGCTAAAAGTGTGGTCAAAACAAACAGGAATCACCATGGAGGAAGGAAAAGTTGTTCTAGTGCCTTCTTTTTGGGTCCTTGGATATTGGGAGACCTAAGGTATATGCACAGAAGTTGAGGAGGGCTTTTTACTGTCATGGTTAGCTTCAATATCAACTTAAAATATCTGAGAAGAGGGAGCTACTACTGAGGAATGGCTTCCGTTGGATTGATTGGTCTGTGGGCATGTCTGAGGGACATTTCCTTGATGTAGGAGGGCCTAGGTCACTGTGGGCAGTGCCACCCCTGACTAAATGGGTCTGGGCTGTATAAGAAATGCCTTAGGGAGACCACCCTATTTAACAGGGCTCATCTGTGTCTTCTGTTTCAAACCCTCACCTTTGGTTCCTAGCTTGGCATCCCTTGGTTGCTGTTGCCTTTGTCTTGGTGTCTTATCATAAGAGAAAGCAAACTGGAACACTTTAAAGGATATTGTGAAAGGTACCACCATGCCCCAGGGATGAGGCACACTGGGGCAAGTGTCTAAGAAGGTATACAAAGCTCTTTTGCCTACTCCAGCTGTGCTGTTTGTGTAATCACCGCTATTCAGTTATTGAGAAGGTCCTGAAACTGGTTTCGATCGATGCTCTTGACAGCTTGCTTAGATTTAGGACCACCAAGGAGATTGGGCACACACTGGTTGTCTGTGAGGGCATTTGAAGAGATTAAATGCTCCATGGCTGGGGTCCCAGCTAACAAAAGAAAAGAAGCTTTGGCTGAGATGGTAAGCTTCAGTAGGAAGCCTCAAAGTTCCAGGAAAAAAAATGGGGATTTTAATGCTTAGCTTAGGTGAAAAATGGTAGCTGTGTAGGCACAGGGCTGGATGAAACTGGATCTAATGGAAGAGCTGAGTCGAACCTCATGGGATCCTGCCTGGTAAATTCTGGTAGACTCATATATTTCTTCCTCTCACGCATGAAGCAGGACCCTCCTGCAATGAGGGTCTTTGATCTCATGTGAGTCAGGTTGGCTCTGGCCTTCGGGAAGAAGTTGACAGTAAGACTTTTAGGCTTTATGGTTTGTTTTGGGAAGTGGGGCTGCGAGTTGCAGTGATTCAGCCTGGGTGAGAGGAATCTTGGTTTGAACTTCTGGGAAGAAGCGGGGCAGGAGGTCAGAGAAACCATGGTTCTTAGCTTCTAAAGCCTTCCTTGTCTTTTAGTTCAAAGTACTCAAGCAAGCCGCAGCATCCCACATCAGGACCCCATTTTCTAAGCCCCAGCCTTGTTGGCCTTGCTCTGCAGCTGCCATGTGGCCAGCATCGCATGACCAGACTTGCAGGAGCCCACGGTTTTAGGATGTATATGGAGACTGGGATGAAGACCGACCTGGTGCAGATATCTCACTCTCTTGGGTACTTAGAACCACAGCTGATGGACCCTTCTCTGCCCCCTTTTGCTTTCCTTCCTCTCCCTAATCCTCCGTCATCTCTTGCATGTCTTCTCCAGTACGAACGGCCTCCTTCACTCTGATTTGTTGCCTTTGCTATTCAGTTCTCGTTGCCAAATCCCTTGAAGTACCTCCTGGACACTTAACATGCGATACAGTTGAGTAAGAGCAATTGCTGTTGCTTTCTATTATTTCAGCCTGTTTGATGTTGATTTTCAAGATGGAATTCAGTGTCGTCCTTCTCCTCAAAAGTCTTAGAAACTTTGAACAACTATTAGCTTACCCGAACACAGCATTTTGTGGAGTCCATCTTTTTCTAGTGGCGCGTGTCTTCCATGTAGGGGACATTAGCAGTCTGTTGAGGGAAGACTGCATGGCGGAGAGCCTCCAGTGTGTGCTGTATGATACATACACCCCTTGTTAATTCCAGCACCCCTTTGTGCCTACTAAGCACTCTTGTCTTGGCAGAGTTTGGCTAAAGGCTAAAAATATCTCAATCTGGCAAATGCTTGCCAGAAACCCTCCCATGTTCAAGAATAGCTGCCAGTATGAACCGTTCTATATGAAACTACAGAGGCCGAACTGAACTCCCATGCTGATATGCCCTTCCCCCTTTAAACGTCACAAAGCCTGAAGCCCCTGGTGCCGTAGCACACATACTCCAATTCCTCAGAGGCCTGGGCCCTTTAAATGCTCTATTCCACAGACCAATTCTGCCTCTGGGAGCGTCTGTCTCTTTTATTTCCATGCCACCCTCTATCAGCCCCAATGTCTAATATTTTGTTTCTGACCCCAGGAGGGGTTTTATTGGGCCTGAGGTCATGACCTTGCCCCCTGCCCCCTGCTCCAGACAACTCCTTTCTTTCTGCTTCTCTTCCTCTCCCACTCTCCTCTCCTTTCTCCCACCAAACCCCACTGAGAGGTCCCCAGGCCTCCAGACTCACTTTGGGCTCAACAGTCAGTGAATGTCTTGTTTGACCTCTGTCCAGGTGAGTGGCACAGGTCCCTTTGATGGAGCACTTTCCCTGTTCTTGGAGAGTGATTGACTTGAGGGCTAACATCAGTTTTGGCTTCCTCCCTTCTTTTCTGTCATCCCTCTGATCTCCAGAGCAGAGGCTTTGGGTCATTCATCCACAGCTGAGCCAGCCACAAGCAGGCCAGTGAGCAGCAGCGCCCTCCACGGCCTCTGCATCGGCTCCTGACTCCAGCTTCCCGCCCTGCTTGAGCTCCTGTCCTGACTTCTTTGCCGATGAACCTGGCTGTGGAGTCCTAAGCCACGTAAACCCTTTGCTTCTCAAGTTGCTCCTGCCACGGTGTTTCCTTGCATCAATAGGGACGAGTTGGTTCCGGGGTACTGGGGTATTGCAAAGAGAGAGCTGACTGTGTGTTTTGGGGAGGATTATGGAAGGACTTGGGAACTTTGGGCTAGAAAAGCCAGGTGTTGAGAGCCCAGTGGGCTGTCCTGTGGGAGCTTTGAAGGGAAGAGTGCTGAGGGCGAGGCGGAGGTTGGAGACCTGGCTATTTCAAATTGAGGTTCTGTTGTTCTCTTCACTGGGGGCTGAATTAACAGGAGACCACTGTAGTGGAAACTTTGCATAACTGGAACAGTTGATAATGGTCAGTTGGAGCTGAGAGGTTAGCAATGACTAAGAAGAGACCAGAATCACTGAGGTGAAGTCTGGGGAGTGTTTTTTGGAATCAGCACAGAGAAGCTGTGCTCCCGAGGAGGCCAAGGTTATGTCTTGTGCTGGCAGCTGAGTTTGGTAGAGTAAGTCACCCAGGTGGCATTGGTTTTGAAGTCATGAAGGGGTCACAGAGAGCAACTGAGGCTTGGCACTGTGTAGCAGTGCTGGAGTCCCTGAGGAGAGGCCAGAAGAGGCCATTGGTCAAAGCACAGCCCAATTGTAGGAAGAGATCCCACATTTTGGAGATGCCGGTACCATGGGGTCAGCCACCAAGAACAGCAGTGGTGGAGTGGAGCCTGCCTGAACTCAGAACACAAGCTGTGTGTGCTGCCAAGGGCAGAGCTGGAGAATTAACCTCAGCCCAGGAGATTGTGAGTGGATCCCAGACATTGGACATTGCATTATTAATTACACTGCATTAAGGGTTTTGCTTTGATCTGATTGTGACTGTGCCCTGGTTTTTCTCTCTTGAAATAGAAGTATTTCAATTACTTTTGATTTTTACAGGAGCCCACAGTTAAAGGACTTTGAACCTTTAAAAGAGATTTTGAACTTTTAAAGAGTCTGGACGTTTTAAAGGGATTGAAATTTTAATGTGTTTAGATTTGTAAAGACTGGGACTTTTAAAATTATTTATGTTTCAAATGTGAGATCTTGGGGATGAATGAGAAAGGGAAAGGTTATGGCTTAATGGTGATGTGTTTGTGTGACAAGCTGACAAGGAGCCAATTGTACTGGAGAGTTTTATGTCAACTTGATACAACCTATAATCTTCTGAGACGAGGGAACCTCAATTAAGAAAATGGCTCCATAAGATGAGGCTGTAAAGCCTGGCAGAGGTGGCACATGCCTTTAATCCCAGCACTTGGGAGGCAGAGGCAGGCAGATTTCTGAGTTTGATGCCAGCCTGGTTTACTGAGTGAGTTCCAAGACAGCCAGGGCTACACAGAGAAACCCTGTCTCAAAAAAAAAAAAAAAAAACAAAACAAAACAACAACAACAAAAATATGAGGCTGTGGTGTATTTTTTTTCAATTACGTATTGATGGCCCAGCCTTCATTCCTTGTGGGTGGTCCCTGGGCTGGTGGTCCTGGGTTCTATAAGAAAGCTGGCTGAGCAGGCCATGAACACAAGCCAGTAAGCAGCTCCCCTCCATGGCCTCTGCATCAGCTCCTGTCTCCAAGTTTGTTTGAGTTCCTGTCCTGACTTCTTTTGATGATGAACCTGGCTGTGGAAGTGTAAGGCAAGTAGACATTTCCTGCCCTAGGTTGCTGTGTTTCATCATTGCAGCAGTAGTCCTTTGTCAGACTGTGAGTCCACCCACCCTGTCAGCTGTCATGGGCTCAGGTTCCCTGAGTTGAGAAGGTGTTTATCTGATATTATCTGATATTAACTTATTGTAATGTTTTGTTCTAATTTTGATACTTTTTATGGTAAGCTCTGCTGAGGTCCAGTTTCTGCCTGTTCTCTTCAGGTTCCTTTTCCTTTGACGTAAAATGTTCTTTCCCCACCTCAATACACCTTTGTTCTACACGTGCCTGCTTTTGTTTCTTTGAAGTCTAGCAATATCTTGACTAAAGATATCTCTGTTGTTTTCCTTTCACAATAAAATTATAAAAACAATCCCTAAAAACAACAATGTTCAAAATCTTGGTTTATTAAAATGTCTTATGCATGATTAAGTGTAATAGGCTATTTATATGTGATTATGTTTTGTTTCTTTACATCATGTACTGGTTACCAAATTGACTTATAATTAAATGCTCATATAAACTAAAAGTTGTTAACTTGGCCCAACTTCATTTTGTACATAATGTAAAAAATTAGATCTAAATTCTGATCTAACATTAAAAAATGACAGAGAGTAGTGGTCCTAGATCTGATTTTGGAACAATTACCATGATTTTGTTTTGTTTTGTTGTTTGTTTGTTTTTTTGTTCCATAGAGACAGGGTTTCTCTGTGTAGCCCTGCCTGTCCTAGAACTTGTAGACGGGGCTGGCCTTGAATTCAGAGATCTGCCTGCCCTGAGTGCTAGACTTAAAGCTGTGCCTCACCACTGCCCTGCATTCTTCTGTTAATCATGATGTTAAACTCTCAATGCTTTCCATAAGGTTGTAGTAGAGGAGGCCCAGTGGCTGATTCTGAACTTAGCTGGCCAATGGAAAAGTCTCACACCCTTCTGCCAACCCAGTTCCATCCTGTAATGGACAACAGTGGCATGGAGCATCAGTCTTGCTAGCCCTTCCTTAGCTGGGCCTTTCTTTGAGTCACTCTAAAAAAGGATGCCCTTTCTACATCACCGTTTTGCCAACTTGACCAGTTGAGAGAGTGACCTGTTGCCCCCAACCTCTAAAGGCGTTCAGGTGGCCTCTGAGCTGGAGACTGACGGGGCTCGGGCATGTCTTTCAGGGCTCAGAACTAAACCAGCCTTTCCCCACCTCAGTTAACCTCACCGGCTCACCAGCTCTGGAGACCTTAAGGAAATTTCAGATCAGCTTACCATCCTTCAGGACCTCCTTGTTTATTCAGAGGATGCAGTGGCATTTGCATTTCAGGACCTGTGCAGTAAGAGGATGCCATGCTCCTGCTGCAAAGCACCCCTCCCTCTCCCACCTCAGCACAGATACACTTCTCTACCTTAGTCCTCTGTGCGCTCAGGTTCCCTTCCGCTGTTGCCTCTGCTTAGCCAACTCTGCCTCATCAGGCACACTGGCCACCCGGATGACCCAGACATGGAGGGGAAGTCTCGCCTCTCATGCACTCTAATCCTTGGCTCCATGCACTGCCACCCTCAGACTTCACCTCTGCGAGGGCGCCCCTCTATCTTTAACTTTTCAGATTGAAATGTTCGTTTCACTAGCCACTGCCCAACCCCCACCTTAGATCCTGTGAACAGGCCCCAGCCCTGCCCTGGTTTCCCCCTAACCAGCCAGAAGTCGACGGGGAGACGACTCACTGCCTCTTCTCCCTCTGTGGTGTTCTCAGGGTCTACAGTAAAGGGGAAAATATCTCCGTTGCAAGTGACCCTCGCCATGTTCAAGAATAAGGGCTAATACAGTCAGTCCTATCTGAAACTGCAGAGGTGAAAGTGAGGCCAGACATTTATCCTCTGAGCTCCCACCCTGAGGCACCCTTCCCCCTTGAAGCCCCACAAATCCTGAAGTTCCTGGTGCCACAGCGCACACTCCCAATTCCTCAGAGTCTGTGGCCCTTCAGTTCGGATTGAAAGACCAGTTCTGCTTCTGGGACATCTGTTTTCTCTCCTTTATTTCCACGTCACCCCCATCAGTCCCAATCTACCATTAGTGATGTAAGTCTGGGCATTTAGAAAATAAAGGTCAAGAAATTGGGGCCCATTCTTTTTTTTAAATTATCATTTTCTATCTTACTTCTGGCGTTTAACATTTGCCAAACACAGCAAATATCCCATAAATATTTATTCAGTGAATTCTCAAGAGTGCCACTTTTATTGGTCATCAGGCTTTTTAATAGAGATGGAAGTAGAATTTGAAAGAAATAATGGAAAATGATTAGGTACTTAGGGATTTGAAATTAGTCACACACTAATGGTGTAGCAATTAATTTTGAGAATCAAGATTCATCCATTGAACATGTGCTTTGGCAGTGGTCAACAATTCTAATGTTTTCTTTCAATTTTAAAATGCCAATTTGTCATTGTATTTAGTATATTGTAATTATTATTTTTTTTTTAGATTTTTCCCCTTTTTTCCTTCCCTCCCTTTCTTCTCTCCTCTCTTTGTTTTGAAATAGTGTCACTGCAGCCCAGACCTCACATTTACTGTGTAGGCCCACTGGCCTAGAACTTGTGTTAACTCTACCACAGCCTCCTGAGTGCTGCTGGTGTTAATGGACTTGTGTGGTAGATTCCTTGATAGGGTGATTTTGAAAACAGGCCACCTTGCTGCCTGGAAGGCCTCCTTGTGAACTGGCACTTCTGAAGCCTTGAGGAGGAAGAGCACAGCTGAGTTTGGAACTCTGCTGAGCTTCTTCATTTAAGGTTGGGTTGGAGCCTGCTTTTGTGATATTGTACAGATATGCCTTACTGGTTGATTTCATGGTGTAAGGCTGGCGGGATTCAGGACTGCTCAGCCGGGTCAGGGCACATTTACCAGTTGAGGATTGCATCAACGGGGACATATTTCCGAACACTTGTTCTTGGCATGCTTGCAAGGCTAGCCTGCCTTTGAAAGGTTAAGTCTGGAGTTGGAGCTGTCGGTTTCCATTTTGAACGTTTAAAAACATTGTGTTTTAAATGTGTTACAAAACCCTTAAGGTGAGATTTGGTCCTCGGAGCTCATTTTTAAGCATATCATAGCCTGGTTTAAATGTTGCTGTGTGCAGTGTGGCGCAGCTGACTGTTAGCACTCTTCTTAGACAGCAGAGACTCTCTCCTACTTCACTACTGCCCTCACTAGCCACTATTCTGGTCTCCGAGGCTGCTAGTCTGACCACCAGCCTTGTGTTTTCATTTATACCCAGTGCCCGGTCTGCTGTGCATTTGTTTGCTCTGTAGTTTTGGAACTGACCTGCTTATATAGAGACCATGCCTTCTGTTTGGCTGAAGAATTTCTCTGTAGTTGATCTGAAGGGCAGTGGAGGGCTTAGCCGCTGTAGAAAACAAGCATTAACTTGTTTGAAGGACCGTATGAGCTTGCCTCTGGTCCGAGGAGATGCATCGGGAGCGAGTCAGCATGTTCTTAACTGTTTGTGATCAGAAAAGTCAAGAGCTCTGATTTCTTTGTCAGCCCTAAGCCTGCCCTATGGCACCGCCACTTACTGACTGGATCACTCAAGGGCGAGCCTCAAGGGCCTGTGTTTCTCCAGTAATAATATAAAACGGGCTGGTGTCGCCACCTCAGCTCACTGTGCTGAACCGTGAGTGATTAAAGTCCCAGGGCTGTGTTAATAAGGATTCTTTCCGAGAGCAGCCTTCTATCTCCTCACTGTTTTCTGAAAACAGAGATGGAAAATTGTGCTGATGAATTTTCGCCCGCCCGTCAGCATGAACATTGTGCTTTTTTTTTATTTGCTTGAGGATCTGAGCTGAGCAGCGGGCACACGTGCAAACCTTACAGTGTCCGCGGATGCCAGCTGGTCCTGATGCCAGTCGTGGTGTTTAGGTAATAGTGTGCCGTTGTTGTTGTTGTTGAATCAGCAGCTAATACACTGCAGGCAGTTTCGGTTTGAGTCACATTGTTGCTGGTAGCACTATTAATGAGACAGTGATTGGGAAATAGCAGTCATTGTTCTCATAAAACACCATCCTCCTGTGGCAGGCACAGGCGGGCAGGGGAACCACATCCGCAGGCAGGAGGATTGGGTGAGGGCCACTGTTGCCAGCTTTTACATTCAGCAGACCCCTGCTGCTTAAATTGTCCCAGCTGTTAATGCTGGAGCCATTACAGTAATGGACTGAGCAAATGAAGGAGAGCGAAGACACGCACATTTTATTACCAGAGGGGCCATTTCTCCTCATCTGTAATAGCAGCAGTGCTTCATATTGATCAGACCATCAAGATACTAATCCTCTGTAAAATTACTTGTTATAACTGAGAATGTGTTAATCCCAATCAGTCTGTGTCCTGACTGTCCACTTACTATTGAGTACAGACTGTTGGATGGTTTATTTTTCATGATTTAAAGCCTTTGCCTTGATAATAGCTGGTGCCGCCCTCCCAGCCCTGAGTGCTTGATCTAAGCTGTAGCCCTAGGTTGTCTTTTTGTTTTAAGCAGAACATCACCCACTTAATTAAGGAGTGAGTGTCTGTCTGGCCATCTGAGTTATGCTGTGTTTTATGGTCCTCTGGATTTATTAAGCATCTTGTTTTACATTCAGTCTGTGGTTTGTGCTGTAAATAAAAACAGGGCCATCTTGCACATATTAAATGTGCAGGTACCAAATGTCAATAAGTACCGGGGTGGGAAGCTCTTTGATTTATAGTTCTGCGCCAGGTTGTGCTCTGGCGATTGACCGCATAGGCAGGAAGCATTCTCTGTCTTCTGTTTAGCAGATGTGAATTTTGCATTGTTATCTGAGGAAGTTTCTAGTGATTTCTGCATCCTTGGTTTAGGAGATTGCTTTTTTAGACAACGAGGCCTTTTGACTACTGTACACCCCCCCCTGGTTTGTGAGAAATGACGATTGCTAGGAATTATAAGATCTGCTAAAAACTGCTGAAAATTTATAGCTCCCTTAATATTTAGGAATTTGGAAATTATTCCACAAAGTTTCCATTTTTTACTGTAATCTCTTTCCACATGCCTTTATATGCATGTTTGTTTACAGATTCAGATAGTTTCTTGGCAATATACATTTTTTACTATGATGTCATCACTCAAGGCATTTGTGTGGCATTTTTCACACAAATGATATCACTTTCAGTGATAACTTAATTAGTCCTCTTTGTGAGCCAGGCCGTGTGTGTTTGGGTCTGGAGAATCAAGGACAGATGAAGTGCAGCCTTTGCCACTGATGACATCAGTGCTGTTGAAGCTATGCGTGTAAGCAGATAATGACTGCAGGGCCGTGGTAAACAGTGGAACCCACCACGAGTGCAGGGCTTGGGAATGAGCAAAGGCTAAGGCGCCTGCGGGGGTTGCTGCTGTGTCAGAGAACACAGCTGCTGTTTGTATAATTATCCTAAGCCTTGTTTAAGAATGACTTCTAGCTGTGTGGAAGAATTTTCAGAGGAGACATGTTTACTGTGCTCTGGGGACAGTGAAAGGAAGGGTTTTCTGAAAACGTTTTGATCAGTGGCCACACTTTTGGATATGTGTATCATTTCACCGCAGACTGCTTTAAAGGAACCGAGTGTTTATCTTATTGCTTGCGCCCTGGACTTTGCATTAGAAATCAGTCCTGCTGTGTTAGGAGGTAGTTCATCCGAAGAGGCTGTATGTGAGAGCACAAATCCACAGATTTTTGGATCTAGGCTGCTTTGTTGTGTCCCCCACTGGCCCCCTTGCTACTTGCCAGGTTTGCAAGTCACATGATCATTGAGCATCACTCATCATCTGTGCAGTGGGGCTGGCAATCGTGGTGCAGATCCGGGGGTTGACGTATGTAAGGCGTTCAGGACAGTGATGGCTGCCACTACCTTCCGAGGGACTGTGATGAGATCAGTTTGCAGATGTGAATTATGAAAGTTGGATTTGTAAATGTTATAACCATACTGTGTGTGGTGTAA
Source organism: Mus caroli (assembly GCF_978045245.1). NCBI lineage: Eukaryota > Metazoa > Chordata > Mammalia > Rodentia > Muridae > Mus > Mus caroli. Next base: position 38,159,630 of record NW_028227265.1, on the reverse strand, counting down.
GATGGTGAAACGTTCATTACTTAATATATTTTTTTTTCCTGATTACAGTAATGATTTGGAGAAACTGAAAGAGGACTTTTTAAAAATATTTTTTTAGAATAAAAGTCCCCTGTAGTCCCCTAGAGATGACCACTGGGACCTTTTGTTTTCGTTTTGTGTGCATTATTGTATAGTGTTTGTTATGTACAATGCACATAGTATGATCCTCACACTTAAAACACATTTACAATTTAAAAATTTATATATTTTAAAAACTCAGGTTGTACTTACGGTCTTCACTTACGACATTTTGAACAAAAGTTGGAGTCATGCATGTATTTTGTACCCTGTTTTTCTCACCAATATCCAATGTATTGTGAATATTTTCGTATCATTGTAGTGATACATAATGTCTTCGCGTGCAGTCTCTCCCTCTGTAACTTTTCGTTGTTTAGTGAACACTTACACATTAACCCCTGCACATCTGTGGAGGTTCCCCTAGGGCGGACGAAGGGAAAGAAGGTGACCTTTGTGGGTTGGCCTCTGTCAAGAACTCGGGACACTACTTGCTGCCGGGGAGGGGATGCCAGTTTCTTATTTAAAAACAAAAAACAAAAAACTTATATGAAAATGGTTTTTGGTATATTCTTCAAACTCTGGGAATTGCCACGAAGTGAAAATCCCCGTCCGTTGTGGGGAGGCAGGGAGGCGGCTGCTGGCTGTGGAACAAACTTGCGCTTCCTCAGTGACTCCTTCCTGGCCTGTTGATTGGAGTTCTTCTAGCTCCTTCTGCTCCTGTAGCCTGGGGTTCCTTCTGCAGTGGTACTCTTGCCTTTTCCTGATTGGCAGGGACTTGTCATTTGTTAGTCGTGTGACCTCCTCCCTCCAGTGGCTAACTAGTTATCCTCTGCTCAGCCTCCTTTTCCGTGTTGATTGAGATCTAAGTAGTCACCTGAGCCTTTTGTTTTACTTTGCTTTGTTATTATAGACACACTGTTTTAATTGTTAATGTTTCTTTCAATATATGGAAGTATAAAGACTCACAATTATTTCAGAATTTTCCTTGGCTGTTTTTTTGTACTCTGGGTAACTTTTTTCCCCTAAATTTTTCAAGAATCACCATGTGTTCCATCAATTCTAGGGCAATTTAGTTTTTTTTTTTCAATTTAGTTATTATTACATTAATTAGTGAAGAGCTGAGCTATTATAATTTCCTCATTCAACCTATTTAATTTCATAATTTTTAGAAAGTTTTATAATTTTAGTTACTTTATTATTGTCTTTTGGGTTCATTCTTGGTTATTTGTATTTTTGACTACTGGTCTTTTACTTCCTATTATTTTTAAGTTATCTTTTGACTGCTATAGAAGATGGCTTTGAGTCCAGGATAGACTGCATTGTTATTGTACTTAAAGATTTGGTTGATTCTCTCGATTTTTAAGGTATATGTTAGGTCGATAATGTCTTTTGCAAATACACTTGTCTTCCTACATTTGATAATGTTTGCCCTTCTTCAGTTTCTGAACCTGCAGTGGTGCTGGTGCTGGTGGTGCTGCTGGTGCTGCTGGTGCTGGTGGTGCTGGTAATGGCGGCAGATAGCCATGCCACTTGGAGTTTTGGTATGAAGTATATATAATGATAGCAGTTGGCAGTAATCTTTGATTCTTTAATTTTTTTGAAGGATTGATGTGGGTTTTTTATAGAAGTTTTTGGTATTTCTTCACAGGATAATATCTTCATTTTTATGGATAGATTGTAAGTTATTAATAGAGCTTCCAATAGTGGCTCTGTAGATAAATCCTACTCCACCCATTAATATACTGCTGAATCCAACTTTATAGTATTTCAATTAGAGCAGTAAAGTGGGCCTATGGCTGTGGTTAATTTAGAAGCTGAGGGTGGTTCCCCCTAGGGTTTGTAATGAAAATCTGTGACTGGGCCGTATTTGGCCTGCATAAGTGACTATCACAGTCCAGACCGTTGTTGTGAAGGCCCATAGAGCTCTTTTTGCTGGTTGGATAAATTAGCAGCCAATAGTATGACAGTACTGGGAAGCATTCCTTCCAGAGCTTTGTTCATTTACTTTTCAGTAGTTGTTTCTGTTCAAGTTGTTTTCAGTGTCCTGCCGTGCTGTGTAACCCAGGGTGTGGCTAACCCAGGTCTGTGTGCTTAGCCAGGACTCTGCCATTTTGCTTGTGCTCAGATCTCTGGCCCTGTCAGTTTAGTCATCTCTAGGAATACCCTTTGGTTGTTTTATTTTTCCAAAAATGGAGATTTTCAAGTTTAATGACATGAGGAGCTGGAGAAATGACTCAGTATTTAGGAGCGTTGGCTTCTCTTCCAAAGGACCTGGGTTTGATTCCCAGCACCCACATGACAGCTCTCAACTGTGTTTAACTTCAGATCCAGCGGGTATGGTGCCATTCTCTGGCCTCTATAAACACCAAGCATACATATGGTACACAAACATACATGCGGGCAAAACACCTTTACACATAAAAAAAAATTTTTAAAATGACAATGAACATATCCCCCTGTTCAGAATTGTGTATTGTTTTATAGTACTTTTTATAGTTTTAAAAATCAGAATATTCTGTATTCAAGTCTCCTCTTTTAAAATGGGTTGCAGGACTGGGGAAATAGCGTGGCAGTGAACAGCACTGCTCTTAACAGGGGACACAGGTTGGGTTGTCAGCACCACGTGGGACTCAGCCACCTCTGTCTCCTGTTTCAGGCCATCTGACGCCCTTTCTGGCACCCATGAACAATAGACATGTAAAGTTCAAGTCTGTGTATGTGGGCAAAAAACTCATAAATAAAGTAAGTCTTCAAAAAATGCGTCATATTTGCTGTTGGAAATCTTCACACATTGTTTACACCTTTATTTTTATTAGTTCCTTTATTCTTTGTTTGCCTTCTTTATTAAATTCTTAAAATGAATAGATTGCTTCATTTATTTGTATTTATTTATTTTTTGTTTAGATAGGAAGCACTTCAAAAATCTTAAAATCTTAAGATTGTTTTCTTTTGTGTTCTGGAGCAATTTGTACATTTTTAAAATAGCACTTACCACTAAATATTGTTATCATTCACTATTGTTCCCACTCAGTAGTTATCGCTCAGTACTGCTCCCACTCAGTAGTTATTGCTCAGTACTGTTCCCACTCAGTAGCTATTACTCAGTACTGCTATCCTTCATTACTGTAACCACTCAGTAGCTATTACTCAGTGTTGTTCCTACTCAGTACTGAGACCCCTCAGTAGCTATTTCTCAGTACTGTTCCCATTTCATTGTTAGCTCTCAGTGCTTAGCACTTTGTACTCTTACCACTTACTACTGTGATGACTCAGTACCATAATGGTTTTAGTCCTCTTAGGCTAAATCTTATATTTTTTATATATTAATTAGCTAATTAATTAATACTGATAGGATCAAACTCCCAATCTCCAGTGTGTTAAAAAGTATTCTACTCCTGAGCTGTGTTCCTGGCTTCCCAGCTATAGTTATTTTCTTTTGGAAACCCAGCATATGCATTCTTGAACACAGTAGGCACTTCACTGTTTTGTGATTGGATATCGTTATGAGTCAATAGGTTCACACCCCCTCCCCCCCGAGTAGGTTGTGATAGTGGGGAATATTTTTTGGGAGAGAAATTCACTAGTGGATGAGGGCTGATCTACTCTGATAGAAAGTACCAACAATACATTACTGTGCACACATTCCTCGGTGTCTCTGATGCTTCATCTGAGATAGTGTCAAAGACTGAATGTGAAAGAACTTTGAACCTAACAATGTTTTAGAGACACAAATGTGATGTAAGGGGCTAGGGTATAGATAGCTCAGTGTTAGAGCGTGTTTGGCATGCATAAGATTCCTAGTTAAGCAAACAAAGAAGTGCTGGAGAGATGGCTCACTGGCTAGGAACACTGTTTGCTTTTCCCGAGGACCAGGGAAATGAAGCTGGGTCCCATCCCCAGAGCCCAGGTGGTAGCTCATAGTGATCTGTAGCTCCAGTCCCAGGGGTCTCATGTTGCCCCTCTGGTCTCTTACAGGCTCTGTACACACATGGCTCATAGACAAAACACCCAGACATATAAAATTAAAATTAAAAAAATGGGCAAAAAGGATTTAAAGTAGAGGGCTTTCAGTATTTTTTTTTTTTCCTCCAAGACAGGGTTTCTCTGTGTAGCCCTGGCTGTCCTGGAACTCACTCTGTAGACCAGGCTGGCCTTGAACCCAGAAATCCGCCTGCCTCTGCCTCCCAAGTGCTGGGATTAAAGGCGTGCGGTGCGCCACCACACCTGGTGGTATTCTTATCTTACCTACTCTGTTCTGCTGCCATGTAGAAATTATTAAGTTCTTAAGAGAAGAAACAATTACAACATACTTTAGTAGAGTCCTCTGAAATGTAGCACACTTTCTTGACGAGACTTTTTTAAGAGCCACATTTGAGATGCCTGTTGCTGAGTGATCCTTAAGTGTACAGTGACCTAGGGGACCTGTCCCCACCTGGGCTTTACTTGGAGTGACTTAGACAGTGTCATGCATGGGCACAGTCCTAGGACACAGGCGTTAGTTACAACCTCATGTCCTCTGCAGACAGCTGGAGACAGCATATGGTTAAAAAGATATACAACAGAAAACTCACTTTTCATAAGTTTTGGAATTCTTAGGCTACAGTTTTATTTTCCTTTGCTTTAGAGGTCAATATTCCTTCTACTTTATTTATAATTATGTTACATTGGCATTGTTTCTTTTGCACTGAATCTGACTTGTATTTTTAAGTTAGTTAGTTGTTGCTGTGGAGGGATGGTAGTTATCTGGTGTCCTTTACTTAAGATTTCTCATGTGCTTTGGCAAACTGAGTATCCTTTAGTAAGTTCATTTTAGATGAATAGGCTCTTCAAAAATTATTGGACAACTTCCAAACATAGTGTTTCTCTGTGTGCATGCATGTGCAGTATTCTCTCTCTCCAGTAGACCATTCATTACAGTAGGAAAAGCAGGGTAGGTGCTATGGCTGGGATATGAAATGTCTGCCCAGAGGTTAATGTATAGGGGACTTGGTTCCGGCCGGTTTGGAATGTTCTAGAAACTTCAGGTGGTGAGGCCTAGGCAGAGGAAATGTTCCATTGAGGGGGCGTGTTCTTAGGGTCTGTATAGAAGCTTGTCCAGAGCTTCTGTCTGTTTCTCTGCTTCTCGGCTGTGATGGGTCTTGTGCCTGTTGGTGTGTGTGTGTGTGTGTGTGTGTGTGCGTGCGTGCGTGCGCGCAGTCATAGGACAAAGATTTACCTTGGGCAGTTTCCTCAGTTGTCTTTACCTTTATTATATTTTTACTTTTATTTGAGGCAGAGTGTCTCATGGAACCTAAATGTACCATTTTGTCAGACTGAAAAGTCAGCAGATCTTAGGGATCCTCCTGCCTCTCTCCTCAGCACTGAGATGGCAGATGGATGGTGCTGTATTCAGCCTTTCCTGGGGGTGCCTGGATCTGAACTTAGATCCTTATGTTTGAGTGCAAACACGTTTCTGACTGAGCATCTCCCCAGCCCTACACTTACTAGGCTTTCAGATGCAATTGCTATTTTCATAGGGAGATAATGATCCTCCTGGCCTTGCTACAGATTTGTCTGTGTGTCTGGAAATGTGCAAAAATGATAGGCTCTCAACAGTTTTGTTTTCAAATAGAAACATATATATAGGTTTAGGTTAGAAATTGAGGGTTTTTTTTAGGGGGGATTACTTCAAAGAACATTTATTTAACTATAGCTTCCAGCGTCTTCTCCATCCATAATCGTGAATACTTGGTTAAGAAACATTTTGTATAAAATCATGTAGGAGAGTGGTAGATCTCTGAAAGAAGCTATGGGGGAGTGATAGATGTGGGAGGCCCCACAGCTGTCACTGCTTTCCAAGGGCTCTGTCTCAACTGCTGAGTGTCCCGATTCCCTTTGCCATTTCATCTGCAGCTCTTCTCCCTATTTTTATTTAAGACTGTAAAGTTACCTCAGTGTAACTGCTGCTGTCACCTTTGCCCTTAGCTAATCAAATAGTTTACCTTGAGGGAAGCATTTATCTCCTACTTTCATTATTATTATTTTTGTAGCTGTAAAGATATATATTTTATGTCTGCAGAAGGCTGTAACAGTGAAACGAGGTATTGATCCGCTGTATTTAGCAATTTCTTTCCACCTTGCCATCAATAGCATGTCAGCATCTGTCTGTACCGGGGTTGACCTCACAAATAGCTCTTTATGCTCCCATTGGATTCAAATGATATAGTATGCTGAAAACTAAATCAATGAATGATTATCAAGTTTTTAGTATTATTTCATGACCGGAGGCAACTGGTACTCCTTGCACTGAACAGTTCCACAGCCAATGAATATGGTGAGAGGAGTAAGTCTGGCTTTTGTTCAAGCGAAAGAGGCAGGAGGCCCCTGCTTGGCCAGCTCGTGCTCCTAAACCAATCATTTCAGAGCACTTGGACACTTCTGTGAAGCTCTCATCTCCTGGGTCAGACGTGGGCAAGAGTAGCATCCTCTGTTAGCTTTCTTCTCCATTCCAACCACAAGGATGTAGCCATTGTTTCTAGGATTATTCAACTGTAGCGTAAAGGCTTTTACCTTTGTAAAGTGATGTGGCCTTGTCACCATGTTACTGAAGACCTAACGACCAGGCCTATTGGAAGAGGGTGGAGAATGACCTTCGTCGCCTTCTGATGGCACTGTTGTCTCCTCACAGCTCCTGAGACAAATGCCAGGGCGTGGGCATGAGGCCTCATTTTGCCCCTCAGCTCATTTGTGGGAGGTCCTGCATTCTTCCCCCTTCTGGAGCACAGAGTGGCTGGATGCACCAGTTTGTCTACTTCTGAACGTTGACGAGTCTGCTGCCTTTCCTTATTATATCGTAGTGAATCAGTTACTCGGATCAAAACAGGAAAGTTGACAGTGGGATGTGGAAAGGTGGGAGGGACTGACGCAGGGAGGGTGTGTGGGGATGGGAAGCACAGCAGCTGTCATAGGGGTCACCCCATTATCCCAGTTGGACCCTTGATTCTGAAGATGGAAGAAGCCACATGTTGATCCCCAGACATTTTCTGAGTATCTGCTTTGTCCCCGGTTAGAGAGTCCACAGTTAGAGAACTAGTCAAGACTAGTCCTTCCTCCTGCATGTCCTGAGAAACTGTTGTGCTTAGCTTTATTGAGTTCAGCACTGTGCACTGGCTCCCCGTGCCCCCTGGGAATCACAAGATGAATTTTGCGATCATGGTCTCAGGTCTGGTTGTGCAGTCAAAGCACTGGAAGCTGGAGCACAGAGTTCCCGTTGGCCTTTGGGTTTTGGGCTGGAGATGATTCCAGTACTGCATCTGCTAGTTCCAAACCTTACAGACAGTGTAAACGTTAGAACGTTGACTTTATAGAAATTGGTATAAACTCTTCCTTAGGACCTGCTCGGGAAGCCTCTCTTAAACTACTGGCCTGTTTTGTTGCTTATTAAGCGTCTTAGACCCACTTACAGCCCATGTTAAAGCTTTTTGTATAGGATATTCCTCAGGATTGTGAGTGCTGTCAGTTGACTCTGGAGTCTACAAAAATACTTTCTTTTGTTCATCTTATGCAAGTCTGTATTAGACTCCAAAGTTCCCCACCTAGGTCTAGAATACTCCATCTCTGAATTCAGTTTTTATACGTTTGTTTACATACAGGATTGACTATTTGGCAAGGAGTCTTCTACTTCAGATTCCCCCCTGGGAAAACAGTTTATTTTGGACTCCTTATCAAGTCCTGTATTACAGAACATTCCCCTCCCTCACCATGTAGTTAATTCTGTCTGGCTGGAACTTGTTATGTAAACCAAGCCAGCCTTGAACTCACAGTGGTTCACCTGCCACAGCCTCCTGATTTTTGGGATTGCAGATGTGTGTCCCCATGCTGGCTCTGGCTGGGTAGCTTTACGCTGAGTAACTTTTTTTTTTTTTTTTTAGCAGCCATGTGGATAGTATTTGAATGAGTGCTTATGACTCAGGAGGGATATTCATCAAAACTACATATAGTAATGTGGGTTTATAATTTCTGTTTTTTCCTGAGTGAAAGTTGGTAAATGATCATATATTACTTCTATATCAATTACCTTAGGCTGTCTGCAGCTCCCAGGAAATTAGCTATGTTCTTGTTGTTAGAAAAATAGGGCAGCCAGTATGGGTTTTAATAGTGGGGTGTGTTGGCTTGTTCCTTAGAGACTATGACTTCTCTCTTCAGTCTCACTTAAGGAAGGGTGGCGCTAGCAATGAGGGTTAGTGAATTAACTGTAATGTGAAACATGTAGACTGAAACCTTCACCTAACATCCCTTTTTGATTCGTACCTCCAGAGGCTGTATGATGGATGCTTAGGACCTCTGTGGTTGTAAGCAACCCTGTTGATGGGAGGGATATAAGCAGACCTGTGCAACTCAACTCTGCATTCTTGCCAGTTGCTTTTGGAGACAATCAGATGACTTTTGACTAAAGGAATTGCCCACTTTTCAAGTTTGTGTTAACACTATGAGTCTGCCTTGGTTGTGAAGGTCACCCCACTCCATTGCAGAGCACACATAACAGCTTGGCCTTACAAGTGTGTAAGGATGCACTTTTTCACACGCTGTACTCGGGGCCCTTTGTGAACTAGAATTTGTATAGACAGACTCAACAATTATGAAATGTGCTAATGAACTTCAGGTACTTAAAATTAAACCATTTCAGGAAATACAGTCATGAGCGTTATCGGTTCTCCTTTGCTACTGGGATGATGTAGGAAGACATCTGTGCCAGTCTATAAAGAGTGAATGTGTAAGTCTTGTGTCTTTTTCCTTCCCTTTGACTTTCTGAGATTGTAATTACATCGTGTTGATTTCCCCCTTTCTCCCACCACACCCTCTACGTACCTCTCCTTGCTCTTTCAAACTCATGGCTTCTTTTTTCATTAATTCTTCCTAGTTGAATTATATACTTTATTAGAAACTCCATAAAGAGAATTTTGTGTTTCCTTTGTAATGTTTTAGGGTCTGAGAAAGTACGTGTGTCTGAGGCTCTGTGTGTGTCCAAAAGGGAAGCCTGTTTAAAACCATGGCTGGAGAGTCAATGCTTAACTGTATACTTTGCATGCATTTGTGATTTGAAATAGGAAAAAAAGTTAAATTTGAGACAGCTTGAATGGCATGCTGTCAGTTTGGAGCTTCATGAATTGGCAATGGTCTCATTTAGGACCTTCAGATATGTCTCTGCCTGGACAGAATGAGAGCGCTTTGCATGTTACAGAGGAGACAGCCACTCCTTGCTGCTTCTCGATGGGCAGTGGTGCATGACAGTTGCCCTTCATTGCTGGCTTCTTGGAGCTTAACCTCTGACCCTTCACTTAGTCGCTGAGCAGCAGTTGGAGCAGGCTGGAGATGTTGGTGAATGACGGGCAGTGGCCTGCAACGTGCTTGTCATTATTTGACTGTCAAAGGGAGCCTGCCATTGGTTTCCATCAAGGTTTGAAACCTCTGTGCAGCAGTCCATATTACTTAACTTCCAAGGCTGTCAACAGGACACTCAAGTGTGCATAAAAAATCAGAGTGCTGAATCTATCTTCCACCAGGAGATAGAAGTTTCCTCATTTTTTCTATTCCTTCTTTCTTCTTCTGTTTGTTTTTCATGTGGCTAAGTGTATTCTGATGACTTTCACAGGCCAAGGGGTTGAGTCTTGCTATGGTGAAGAAAGTGAACTGTTTTCTCAAGTGGTCTAAGTTTCAAGTAGCAGAGTTTTTAGATCCAAGCATTTCTGACAATTAAACGCTGTGCCTTGCATATGCTGTTAGTTTTTGGGTATAAAGGATATAAGATTAGTCCACAAGTGCCTGGGTTAGCTCACAGGATAAAATGTTCGCTTTGGTGTTTATGTGATGTTGCAAAACAGGAGGAGGGATCACTTTGTGATTGGGAAGCAGGAATAGAAATTTAAAATCGAGCATGAAGTTGGAAGATGTTTGATGCTCAGACTCTATCATGGGGAAGTTCAAGCATAAAAGAAACTGACAGTGGGTGGGCCGTAGAAAGTTTAGAGGTCAGAGCTGGGGAGCTGGCTCAGTCAGTGAAGGGCTTGTAGAGGAACTGAATCTGGATCCCCACCACCCATATAAAAACCCGAGAGCTCTGGTGGGAACCAGTGGATCCTGAGGGCTTACTGGACAACCAGTCTAGCTGAGCTGGTGAGTTCCAAATTCAGAGACCACACCCTCTCACACACATGTCCACACATAACACAACAGGAAAAACCTTCAGAAGTCAGTCCTATGCACTGTGGCTTTTGAAGAGAGAAAGAGGCAGTGAAAGTTATCCATGCTAACTCTGTCACTGTAACAAAGACTGAGACCTTGAAAGACACCAGGCTGGCTTTGAACTTTGGAGATGTGGCTTATGATTGACTTGTAGTCTTGAATTTGGGTCTGATTCAAGGCAACAAGCATGCTGCAGTGCGACCACATGGCAGGACCCAACTCCTCACACTACTCAACTCACACAGGAGGAGAAGGAGGATGTGGGTGGGTCCCAGCATCCTTTTTAAGTGCATACCCACAGTGGCCCAGAGACCTCTCACTGGGCCCCGCTACTCAAAGGTTCCTAACCTCCCAGTAACACATGGGCATTTGGAGGACACTGAAGATCCAAATTAAGCACCCTCTTTCTCTGTGTAGCCCTGACTATCCTGAATCTCACTCTGTAGACCAGGCTAGCCTGGAACTCACAGAGATTAACCTGCCTCCGCCTCCTGAGTCCTGGGATTAAAGGCATGTGCTATCACTGCCCAGCTTAAGGAAGCTGAAGGAGAGCTCCAGTTGCTCCCCTGACATGCTAATGTGGTGTGCCAGGGCGGTGCACCAGACATCACATAGCCAGAGTTCTCTTCCCACTTTCAGCTGGGTTGCCAGGGTAAGTCACATAAATCCCAGGCCTCAGTTTCCTCCCATGCAAACATAGTGATACATTTGCTAACTACTGAAATGTGCAGTGTTGTCGGATCTCAGTAGGTGCTTCTTATCCTTATTTATTTATTTAATTATTTTAAAAGATTTATTTATTTTATGTATCAGATCCCATTACAGATGGTTGTGAGTTGCTGGGAATTGAACTCCGGTCCTCTGGAAGAGCAATCAGTGCTCTTAACAGCTGAGCCATCTCTCCAGCCCCCACCCAACCCCCTTTATTCTTTAATGCTATATCCAGTGTTAGCAGAAAAGATCTATTAAATAGTCATAAGGCAAAGGTTGGGCTGAAAAATCCATTTTCAGAGCTCAGCATCAGTGTATTTTGAATTTTTCCTTCTATATACTACTGATGCTTGCTTATACTGCCATATTGTATTAAGCACTGAAGATTTGAGTCGTCTGCTTTCTTCTCCCTCACCCCCTCGCCTTTTCATTCCTTTACTCTCATACTCAACCATTTATTGAATTGTGTATGCCAGGCCCTGGTCTAAATGTAGGGGTGCAGCCAGGAACTGGGCAAGCAGCACCCATCTTCAGGAAGCTTGTCCTGTCGAGCAGAGACAGAAAATCCACAATTGGTAGGTACTGTTTGTTAGCCCTGTGTGCAGTGAAGGAAGCAGTAAACAGACAGTAAAGACTTGTGAGGGTGGTCGAGGAGCCGTGGTTTGGGGTTCTTCCAGGCACAGAGGTGCCAGGCTCGAGTGGACCCTGGAAAGGTCAGGAGAGTGTTCCAGGAGGAAGTGCCACGTTCCTCTCCTATACTGCTCACCCAGCCCTGGCTCCGTCCTGGTGTTTTCTGTCTTCATCTCACTTCTTCTCATGACCACTGAGGTCACGCTGTTCCCCTTTTACTGGTTCTGAGCTGTGGTTTTCCTTATAGCACTTTCTTTGCCATTCTTAAGAAAATGTATAGAGGTTGGGATGTGGCCCCGTGGAGGTCCCAAGTTTGATCCTCTCCGCTGTAAACTAAAGGACAAAACGAGACAGCAAGTGAGCAAGTCACTCACTGTTGGCACTTCTCACAGTTTTGGCCATGTTTCACATCGAAGTGAAACCCCCTGCCCTATAACCTCAGAGTGATTCTGGACAAGGGGGTGTCCTTGATTTTGACAGAGGCTCTTTCTCACTGGAAGTGGGCTTTACCTCATGACTTGGGTGCTGGACACTTCCAGGCTTACAAACTTCAGAGTCAGTATCCTCAGTTAGTGGCTTCACAGGCAGGACAGCATGTGTGTGCTTGCATGCGTACGTATGTGTGTGTGTGCGTATGTGTGTGTGCACGTGCGCGTGCGAGGGGGAGGGTGACATTTACAAGATTTATTGGAGAAAGAACACAGGGTTTCTGTAGCAGGGCCAGGTCCCTAGAAACAGGCTGCCACTGACCTGCTGGGCTAAGGGCTTTTTGTAAAATGCGTGGTAGAAACTGGGGTGAGGTGTGGCGGGGCTGGACTGACACAGCCACAGGTGTGTCCAGGTGCCTCCTGTCTGTCTCCATTCTCCTTCCAGAGGTAGGTGCTCCTTTAGGAGGGGAGTGATAGTGAGAAAGCAGACTGTCCCTTCCAGTGTCCAGGCCAAAGCAGACAGACATTCCTCTCTTCTGACCAAGGACAAGAATCTCTTGAAGTCCCTGCCTTAAACTGTGTGACAGGTATCTTGTCTCTGCTCCCCACCAATAGCTTAGGCAGGGGACTTGGGTGCTTGTGTGTACATCTCTCGTCCCAGGTCCTTTCCTGCCTTCTCAATGGCATGTAGACGATAGTTTTCCAAATGCTACTGCGTCTGAGATGTCTCTGGCTCTGCTGTCCTTGATTTCAAGACACTTGTTTGCCCTGATGCCATTGGCTCTCTCTGTCCATTCACTGTCTAGTCTCTGAGCCTCTCAGAGGTCGGATTACGCCATTCACCTCTTGACTTCTCAGTATCTTGCACTGTCCAGCACAGAACAGCCAGTTGTCACCTGTTCCAGCAGGATCTGGAGGAACACCTAGAGCTGGGTTTATAATGTAGTTTTGAAGAGCTCTGAGTGTTCTGTGGCCCTTAGGTCACAGGCCCAGTGTTGTGTTAAGAGAGGAGGGGGAGCATGGAGAGTATAATAGACTCCATTCCTTGAAGTGGCATCAAGATGTGGTAGTGATGGGGGAGTAGGTTAGCTGCAGATAGACCCTCTTATTACATTAAAGAAAGCCAACATGTGAGTTGAATTGCCTTTGGCAAAACAAGAATCAAAGTTGGCATTCCCATTTGCTAAGTAAGTTTAACAATTCACCTAGTCATCTGTCTGCTTAGTTTTTAGATCATTCTGTGTAGATTTGTCTCACACTTGCGGGTGTGTATGCATATGTATGGGTTTCTTTCTCTTTTAATTCAAAGTATTTTAATGGCAGACCACAATAGACCCAAATAGATGTAATAATTCATTTAACAGTTCCTCATGCCTGACCAGTTAACTGTCTCATTAATTTTGTTTGCTCAAATAACAGTCTACTGAACCAGTTGATAAATTCCTGCGACACTTGGGGCAAAAGATGGGAATATTTTTTAAGGCCCTTGGTGCATATTGTCACGTTATGTTATGGAAAATGTTTGTGTATTTCTCAAGGTAGCTAGATTTCTGTGAACTGGCTCTTAGGTCTGCTATGCTGTTGGGCGAGTCTGAGGTGTGGTTGGGATTTCTTAGGAGAGATGATCCAGAGGGCAGCTCAGTCGTGAGTGTAAGGAGAGCAAAGAAAACTCAAACGGAGTGGAAGGATAGCAACGTCTTCTCCAGAAGCCTGTGAGCTGTGGTTCTGTGATCTCCATCTGTCCTGGCCTCCCTCAGGCTCTGCAGCTCCGATAGCTCAGCATCTCTGTGTGTCTCATCTGCTTATAGGTTGCTTATACTTGCTTATCTTTCATATTAATAATTTGAAATCTGAAAATGTGAAAACTATTGACTGGCAGGTTTTTAAGTTCACTGCTACCTGTTTGTTTTGCTTTTGAGTCAAGGTTTTGCTATGTAGCCCAGGCTGTTCTTGGCCTCGTGGTCCTCCTGCCTCAGCCTCCTGTATCTGCTGGGGTTGCTGGCATGTGCTGCTGCACTTGGCTTCTTCTAATGTTTTGAATTCTAGGTTCAGGATGGATTGATTGGCAGGTTCATGCTTCCGCTGCTCATTTGAGGAATCAATGTTCTAGTTCACCGTTGCCTGCCTAAGGCCCCATCTTGCTAACTCCTACCACGGGGTGGCGATATCCCGAACTTGGGTTCTGCTTTATCTGTGCCACATTCTGCCTGGTTGAAACCTGGTTGGTAACACCAGCTCCAACTCGCACACAGCATCTGTGAAGTTCTTTTAGGAAACGAGCTTAAAGCGCCTTTAGAGCTGCAGCTTCTTATCTTGCTGTTATTAGCAGCGATGTCAGCTTGTACTAAACCGTGATGACCCACTCTCCTTTCTGATAAAAGGAGAAGGGACCTGCCGGGCATGGATGGAGAGAGAGGTGCCTGAGGCAGATTACATTGTCACCTCTCATAACGACAGGCAGAAAGGAAAGGAAAAAAAAAAAAGCCAGCAGATTTCTATTTACCCATGGAAGTGTTTGACATCTTTGGCTCCTGATGAAATGCATTGGGAAGAAGGGAGTAAGTGACTCAGTAGCAGGACAAGGACTGGATGAATACGGAAACCAGAGAGTCTGGCTTTGTATGGGAGGCTGAACACAGTGCCGGTTGTGGATCCGTCTCACGGAGGAACCCCAAGACCACAGGTCTGGCAGCCTGGTTTGTAGCTGACATATATTTATGTACAAGCAGGCTCACTGGCATGGCTTGTCTGACTTTTCTAAAGGTGAACTAGATGCAGTTACTTGTAGAGTTGCCGGTCTCTGAGATAACAACCGGAAGAATGAAAGAGAATGACCCACTCCCCGTTTACCATAGTGACTGACATGGCTTTGAGGCCTCGGCCAGAGAACTCCTGGAAAAAGTTGTACTTGGGTGTGTTGGGTGTAACGCAGGGTTTGGCTGCACATTAATTGTATGGTTCAACGTGTCTGCCTTGAAGTGCCATTATAGGGAAATGACGAAGTCTCGCCTTCCCGACTCGGAGGTTCGGCCTCAGTTTGTCTATGCCTCTTAAGAATTATTACAAGTAAATAAAATGACCTAAGGATAGATATTCTCTGGAATATCTTCTCAATTGTGAAGTAGAGTTCACTTCATGTATGGAATACTGACTTAAAACAAAGCTAGGAAAGTTCAGACAAGAATAACAATACTAAGTTTATCACACAGTTAGTTCTACACATTAGCTGCCTCTGAGCCTTCTGGCTGAGATCAAGCGTAGTATTTGTTTTTGTTTTTTTTTAATATTTTAACTTTATCTGCATGTGTGGAGTACCTGCATGTATGTTTCTGCACCATATGCATGTCTGGTATCCACAGAAGCCAGAAGAGGGTGTTGGATCCCCAGGAACTGGAGTTACAGATGGTTGTGAGCTAGCTGCCTTGTGGGGGCTGGGAACCAATGTGCCAGGGCAGGTTCTCCAGCTCCACCATAGGGTCTTAGTAGTTAAACAGTTGGACAGAGTGTGCACTGGAAAAGCGCAGTAAGTCTTCAAAATGAAGGCATTTAAAAATTAATCCCTCCTTTGAATTAATTGAGGGCATTTGAAGTATGTAAATGCTAGCACTTGAAATGTAAACAGCAAGCTAGCTGAAAAAGGACAGTGTCGTGCTGTGTGGTTCTGGCTGGCTTAGAACTCCCTGTGTAGACCAGAGTGGCTTCTAACTCAGAGATGTGCCTGCCTCTGTCCCAGGAATGCTGGGATTAAAGTATATGCTGTTTTCTGCCCCTTCTCATTTTGATGAAGGGGTAGGTAAGGTGGCTTTGGAGAGATGCTGATTGTAATTATAATCAGATAAGATAAAACTAGAAGTCTCTTAGGGTTCCTTGAGGAATTTAGTAAATAGATTCTTAGAAACTTGCAGGGTTGTGGCCTTGAAGGGAGACAGTTTTAAGCAGTGGTTGATTGTGCTAGAATTGTGTTCCACAGCTGTGGTGAGAGTGGTCCCTCCCTCCCCCATGTGTCTGTCTGTCAATTTGTCTGTCTCTCTCATTCTCATCTCTCCCCTTTCTTCCCCCCTCTCTGTCTCTCTGCCTCACCTCCCTCTCGTCTGCCCAGTTTTCCCTGCTCTTCTTCCCTGCCTCAGATATTTCTCAAAAGAAGACATATACTTGGTCAACAGATATGTAAAAAAAAAGTTAGCATCCCTAATCTCCAGGGAAACACAAATGAAGCACACAGTGAGACTCTGCAGACCAGGCTGGCCTTGAACTCTGAGATCCACCTGCCTCCTCGGTGCTGAGATAAAAGCCATGGCAGCCCAGCCATTTTGAGTTGTTTTAGAAGTCAAGTCCGACTTCCATAGTGACTTCGCTGATTTTTGCTTTCATCATTGCTGTAGAAGGCTTCCTTTTTTTTCTCACATTTCTAGCATTTGCTGTCATTTACTTTCTTTTGAGCATGTAGTGAATGTATTTGTGCAAGTATGTGTGTGGGTGCAGGGCCAGAGGTTGATGCCCAGTGTCTTTCCCTTTCTTTCTTTTGTGTTTTGAGATACAGTTTATCTGAACCTGTGTTGTGATTTGCATGGGATTGGTCCTATTTGAGTGCATGGTCTCCAGTTGCTGGAACTAATTAGGAAGGATTAGGAGGTGTGGTCTTGGAGGGGATGTGTCATTGTGGGCAGGCTTTGAGGTTTCAAAAGACTAGCCATATTCTGAGTCTCTCTCTCTGCCTCATGCTTGTGGATCAAGATGTAAGCCCTCAGCCACTGCTCCAGCACTCTGCCTGCCTGCCTGCCTGCCGCCATGATGCCAAACACAACAGCCATGGACTCTAACTAACCCTCTGGAAGCAGAAGCCGGTAAACTCCTATTATAAGGGCTTGGCCATAGCTTATGGCACTCAGCGTGTTCGTGAAAATCTAGTGAGAAGGTTTCCTCATATAACACGAGCGTGGCCCTATGAAGGAGGGTCATCTCATTCCCACTTCATAGATGAAGCGGCGAGGGACAGAGAGGTCTGTGTGCTCTCAGTTTTCCAGATGGTGGCTGGCAGAGCTGTGGTTTAAATGCAGTGTCTGCTTCCCAAATCCTGCTCACCGTTGCCCTGGGAATCCTGCATTCTGCACCAAGGCCAGGTACCGTGTGTGTTCTGATCTGCAAGGCAGAGTAAGCCAGGTCACACTCACAGCTTTGTGTCTGAGACACATTTGTCATTGCCTCCCTCCCCCCGCCCCCCAACCCCCAACTCAGACCTCCCTGTTTTTGTTTTCCCGCTTTCACCAAGTTGCCCAGTCTCTGGGCCTGTTAGTTTCTTCCTACTGCTACTTTGCCTTAGTTTGGGCTGTCTAAAGATTGCAGAGTTCTGGGTGATCTCCTTCTTGTTTTTCTCTTCTCCCGGTCTTTTCTTTTGCCACACCCGCCCTTGCCTTGCTAACCAGGGAGCTTTTACTAGTATTTGGCTCTGGTTTGACTTTTGACACAGTGTTGGTCATGATTGTGCCCTGCTCCTTGCCACTGGTTTCCAGAGCACCATCTCTCACCAGCTTCTCTCCCGCTTTGGTCCATCTGTGTCTCGATGCTACCATCCCAGCTGTTCACTCTCCTGTTGTTTGCCATAATACATGCTTCAGCTCCCTTCAGGGCTCATTCCTCGGAATCTTTTCCCTCTAGCTCACGTGGGAGGCCCTGTGCCTTCTGAAGGGTAGCTCTCAGTTTTTGACTCTCCAATTTGGTTGTGTGTAGTTGTGGCTTCAGTTTGAGTCACTGTCTTCATGGCTGTTGTGTTGGTATACCTAGTGTCTCCCTGAAGCCAAATCCCTGGAAGATAAGAATACTGCCTGTACTTGTTTCTACAACGTACACAACACAGCTTTTGACATCAAACAGCCTGACGTCTACTTATGGAAGCATAAGTTGGTGCCCTGACAATTTGCTTTTAATTTTGCATGTTGAACATAATTTATGTCTTTGTCTTTGAGAGGCAGACTCCTGTACAAGCATGTTTATATACCCATGGACATACATATATGCATACATAGGAAGGGCAGTTCTTACACCTACGGGTAATATGCAGCATCCTTTATGTTACCCAGCGCCCTCAAGGGAAACAGCAATTGGTTCTCTTTGATTAAGTTCGTGAGCAAAGATACTTCTACTTTGATAACTGCATTGTTTTGTATGTGCTCTTTCCAATAATGAAGTTTCTTATTACCTTAATAACACATGTTAAAGATAGTCACATAATACTGAAAGATTAAAATGGATAATGACTATATTCGTACTCTTCCCATCTCTCTAGTAAGAGATTACAGCTTTATTGAAATACATGTTATCATATAATTCATCCACCTAAACCGTACAGTTAAAGGTTCTAGATGATATGTTATTAGATTGTGCAACCATTGCTACCGAATTCTCATTTTAGAAAACTTTTATTCTTTTTGAAAGAAACCTTATACCCACTCTTTATCTCTCTGCAGTCGGTCTCATCTACCCCTTTTCCCCAGCCCTGAGCAATTACAAACGTGCCTTCTGTGCTTGTAGGTTCGCCTAGTAGGAATGTTCCACATTCTATGGACTGTCCCCAACTACTGCCACTTACCTAGCTGCTTAAAAAATCATCAGGGGTTTTTGGATTAGTAAATGCTCTATTTATTTTTAGGGGTAAATTCCATTATAGGGAGAGACCCTCCTCCTTATCTGTGCATTAATTAACAGATATTCTACTTTTTAGCTATTATAAATGTTACTTCCCAAAACATTCAGGCAGGTTTTTTATGAAGACATTGTTCTTGTCTCTCTTCAGTGCACACACACACCCCTACCACCCTCACACATATACCTTAACCAGGAGTGGAGTCGATGTCTCACTCTGTGCTTAAAGGTATAAGTAGTTGTCAAGCTCTTTGCTAAGGTAACTGTATCTTGCCTCACCCTAATTAGCACAGGATATCACAGTGGTATAGCCCCGGTTGGCCTGGAGGTCTAGATGTAGACCAAGGTGGCCTGAAGGTCACAGACCCAACTGCCTGTGCCTCTGTCCCTCAGGTACTGGCATCAAACTTGTATTCCACCACTTCAAGCAAATTAAAATATATATATATTTTAAATTACCTGTGTATCTCTGTGTGTGAGCATCTGCACTTGTGCTCACAGGGGCCAGAGGTGCTGGATCTCTCTGGAGCTAGAGTTACAGGGGTTTGTGAGCCACCTCATGTGGGTGCTGGGACTCAAACTCAGGTCTTCTGGAAGAACAGTGTATGCTCTTAACTACCAAGCTATCTCTCCAGCTCTGAGAACGTCCTTTTAACTGAGATGCGTTGTGATGCCTTGTGAATGCGATGGGAAGAAAGAAGTGGTATAGATAGTATAAGGCAGTACATTATCCACATGTCATTTAAAAGTTTTGGTTTAAGGTGGTTGAGGTGGCTCATGCTTGCTTGCTTGTCCTGCAAGCCCGATGACTCACGAGGAAGGAGAGAAGTGACTGTTCAGAGCTGTCCTCTGTCCAGGGCAAGCATACCAAGGCACACAGATACCTCCTTCCCCAGATAAGCACATACACAATAATAAGAAATAAAAATCCTCGAAAAGTTATGTATTTAACACTCAGAATGGATGTTAGAGATGGTATTTCCCAACTCCATATTCTTCAAGCATACTGAATATTTTTGTCTGCGTCTTTTTGTGATGATTACTGGTTTTGTGTCTATTTCTTAGCATTTTTCGTAGTTATATTATCTTGAAAACCCCTGTGTGTGCTTGCTACTCCCTCTGTGAGTAAAAAGGAAGGAGAAATACTGCATTTTGTTTCTTAGGCAGCCATCATAAGTCTGCAGTGGGACTAAGAATATAAAAGTATGGAGGGGAGCCGACTCACTTCTCTTGCAGTGTTTAAGGGGCTGATGTTGGCTTTTCTTAGTAGGTGGGTGTGGCCTGGAGTTAGTAGGTGGGTGTGGCCTGGAGTTAGAAGGCTCTGCCTTTCCTGCTCTTCTGACATGAATATTTAGCAGTGCCGCCCCTAACCCTCGGGTCACAGTAAATGTTAACAAGAAGCGCGGGAACTTGTGTTTCCCCATGCCCTAGTGTTTCTCTACAAGGATGCTGACAGATGGAATGGCTTTGTGACATCGGGCTGAATAGTACACGTGTAGTTACTTGGGATTTTCCTAAGATCTGGACAGCGTGACTGGATGTCATCACTCACATCTGTCCTATAGTACTGAAGGATTTTCTGTTTTGAAAAAAGAACAGGGATTAGACTTTCTTAGATATTTACATGTCCGTGATGTTTCTGCTAGGTGAAGAAGCCGCTTTCTAAAGCATGAAACTTGTGATGTGCACACAGCCCTGATGATGCACTGTGTATAGTGTTTTCAGACGCCTTTGCCTTTACTCGGTACACCTTAGGGTAGTGTTTTGAGGGGAACAGGGACAGTGTGAGGTCTTTTTTAGTTGCTGTCTTGTAATGTTTCTTTTAAATATGTTTTTCTGCCACTGGGGAGTCTTAGGATCCTGAGCATGTCATCTGAGCGTGAGTAGTTCCTGAAGCCCAGCTCCTTCCCACTACTGGGCCCCACCAGTCTGTAAAAGCAGGGAGTTTGGGTCAGGGTAAAACAGCAGTCAAAATGTTGTTTAATGTCGTTATTGTATTTTTATCCTGATGTTCCTCTCTCTTAACAAAACCCATTTTCTTGGATTGTGATATACTATTTGCTGTTTAACTGCAATGTGAATGGGAACCTGCTTGGCCACTAGGTGTCTCCTATTGGCTCTGCCCTTCCTCTGGTGCCACACTTAGGAGAAAGTAAAAGGCCATGTGGAAGGTTAGAAAGCAGGGGCATCTAAAAGTGAATGGAACACACAGTGTGATGATCCAGGGCCCTTTTCATACTTAATCTCTCCGCTTCTGCTCTTCCTGTGCTCGCAGGCTGATTGATGTTCAGGTAGGTCAAGTCTGGGGCCCTTTAGATGACGAGTCTTTTAAAGATTCATTTATTATATATAAGTACACTGTAGCTGTCTTCAGACACTCTAGAAGATGGGGTCAGATCTCATTATGAGATGGTTGTGAGCCATCATGTGGTTGCTGGGATTTGAACTCAGGACCTCTGGAAGAGCAGCCAGTGCTCTTAACCGCTGAGCCATCACTCCAGCCCTAGATGATGAGTCTTTAACATCTCCTTTTCATCTCTAAGATATGGAACGTGGTGTCTGTTGTAGGGGGGTGCTTTTGTTCACCTTGACCTGTTAGATAGTAAAACAACGATAACATTGTTTGCAGAGAGTCTTAGACACAGTTTTAATAGAGTTTATTATCCTGGGAATACTTGTGTTACGACGAGACAGATGACGATTGTGCTTATTAATTTTAATTTCCTTGCTCTCTACTGTAACGATGCTGGCTGTTATGTACATCTATTATCTCTTCTAACCCTCACCCATGCCCCTCCTACTCACCGTTTCCTCCCCACCCCCGAGTTTAGAGATGGGCTCATCTGCTTTAAGTTCTCCCTGCTTTCTGACCCGCCCCCTCCATTTGGAGCTTGATAGTGGGATTGAGAGTCTGACTTGAGTCATCGCCAAGGAAGTTGCTAGCCTGTGACTCTGCAGAAGGAGCTGTGGACCTGGCATCCCGACTGGGAGCACGCCTGTTCCCTGCATCGTCTGATAGATGGGAGCAGCGTGTTCTGGATGCAGACGCCCTTCAGGAAGGCTGCAGGCTCCTTGCTGAATTACAAATCGCGTACACATGGGTATCGCTTCCTCTCCCTCACCTACCAGTGAAGCACCCATCATCACAGAAACTGCAGGGCACTTGACTGTACGGCTTTGACCTGGAGCCGCCTTCTTATTCAATTACGGGCCCACTAAAAAGAAGGGAAGGCATCAGGCCTTGGGTTTTCTTTGAGACCACTGGCTGATCTTTTCGCTTTTTACCTTAATTTGCATTAATTTCCAGATTTCTCCAATTATCTTAAAAACTGAATTGGCTCACCAGGTTTTCTTTAGTCACGGGTGATTTAATTGTGTTAGGTATCTCTCCAGTTGACTTCCCAGTTGTGTGGAGTTTTCTGCGGACCATAGGAAAATGTCTAACAAATGTGAGATGAGAGCCTTGTCAGGCAGGGAGCACGTCTCTGGGAAGTCAGAGCTGGCAGTGGGAGCCATCGCCGCCGTCCTCACAGGCGCACCCACAAGAGCTGCCTCCAATACTGTCACTCCTTTCTCTTTGTTCCTCTCCTGGACTCACTTCCTGCCAGTGATTTGTGACATATTTTGCACCAGATCAAATGAGCCCCTGACACTTGATTGCTGAGTGCTTCTTGTTTACAGTTGCTTTCCAAGGACACCGCAAAGAGGGAAAGCTTAACTCGCGGTAATTAAATTTGCATCTGCTCAGTGACAGCACTCAAAGGCACTTTCCTACCGAATGAGTCTCATTGCCGGGTTCCCACTGTCTTTGACCATAAGCATCTAAGAAAGGCAGGATGTGGACAGGTAAACAAACATTGCTTCAGTCTGCTGCCTGTCATCATACGATGAATATGGAATAGCCTAGCCAAGATCCCTTTCTTTTTGACTCTCTTCTCATCTACTTCTTTAGCCAGGTTTATAACTGTTTTTAAAAATAAGAACTGTGGCTTGGCGGTGATCTGATGTGACTTATTTATTTCTTTATTTCTTTCAGCATTTTTAACGGAGAGCAAACGCCGGAACGCTCCGGATTGGCTCCACACCCTTTGGGTGGTGCATTTCTCACATACACTAATGAATAATTCAGCAAAGCCAAACACAATCTGCTGGTGGTATCCAGTGTGATTCACACTTGCTAATGAATAATTCCCTTTGGCTTTTATTGGACAGCTCCAAGGAGTGACTTCTGAGACTCAGATGGGTTATTATTGGGCTATTTGTCAGTGTCCTTGGGGCTTTGTGAGCCAAAGTCCAGTTTGGCTACCCAGTCCACATACCCAGTCTTCCCGTCTTCCTGGAAACACACCACTCTCTGCATCCCAGTCCCAGCTTCATAGCCTTAGAATTTTTCTGTGAAGGAAACTGTAACCGGATTCAGCTCCATTAGAATTTCATCAATTCTGTTCCTTCATCGTTTCATTCAAATACAGAAATCTTTATTGAGTACTGAGATGCAAAGAACAGAGCATGGGGTCATGTGTGCAGGGGTGAGACAGATCTGATGTGATACATCCTCAGAGGAGGTGAGGGTCTGTAGGAGAGGTGTCTGGTCCAGTGGAGGATGCTCAGTCTTTTGTCAAGTGATTACTTAATGTCTTTTCATACCCTTCTTGGGCATGCATTTCAGGTGGTATTTGTTGGCAGTGTTGACTAAGAGTTCTGTTGCTCTGGATAACCTTGATTAATCTTGGAACTGCTCACAAAATAAGGTCCTTAATATGATCCCAGGGGTGACGGGGTCAATGACTCTTGTTTGTTCCTGTTGCACTGGAGTGTGGAATGTGGAATGACCTGGCATTACTGGCTTTCAGAGTCCCAGGTGTCCAGTGTAGATTTATGCAAGCCCGAGTGCTGTGTATCCCCTAGCAATTGGTATAATGTAGAAACCTGCTGTCTGTAAGGTGCTCTCAAGCCTCTGGAAGTTGTTTAGGGCAGCGTGTATGCACTTTAGCTTTTGCTGGTCAACCCCGAGTTTGTCTCTTTATGACACATAATGTTCAGGTTGCAGTTCTGTAGGACACATTTAGTTAGGTTTAGCCAATGAAACATAAGTAGACGCGCTGGGTATCTTCTCTGTCAGCCTGGCTACTTTGTGCCCCCACCCCCACCCCTTTCCTTGCACCAATCTAGAGGCAATGAGTTTGAGATGGTGGAGTCTCCTTTGAGTGGGTCTGTGATGACTGTGGGATTGAGCCTGCCTCTCTTCAGTTGACTCCTACTGGTGACATCAGTAACGCAGGCAACTGTATCTCAGGAAGCACTCCAGAGTTAGGTCTATTTTGCTGCAGTGTGGCCCAGGGCATGCTACTAATAGAGAGACATTAATGCTAGGAGAGTGTTTGTGGAACAAGAGCCTGGCATCCAACAAGATTTTAGCCAGCTCTATAGAATGTAGCTCCTTTTTATATCCAAAACATCAATTTGTAAATATACAATTACAATTTTTTATGTGGTACGAAGTGGTGATATAATTTATGACCATAATATAGGATGTATTAGTTACATTCTACATTGTTATGGCCAACTGCTTGACAGCTCCAAAGTAGGGTTGATTTTTGGCTCCGTAGTTCATGTTTGGGCAGAACATCAGGGCAAATGGAGCATGTGGCAGAAGATGTACTTCACTTCTTAGAGAACAGGAAGCAGAGATGTTGCAATATAGGAAGGAACCAGGCAGGGCAAGACATAGTCCTGGTGACATTCCCCCAATGGCACCTTCCTGCAACTAGGCATATAAATCCATTCCTCCGGTCAGATCTGTCACTGGTGATGGTTCAAGGCTAGCCTAGGCTGCAAGATAAGACTATGTCTCAAAAATAAATAAGTTAATTACAAACAGGCAACACAATGGCCAACAGATACATGAAAGTTCCACATCACTAATCGCTGTAGAGGCTGCCTTCCCTAATCCCTGAGACAGTCCTTAATCCAATAAAAATTAACCACCACAGCATAATTAAATCAAGCACATTAACATCGCTGTTTCCTCCCGTGCTTAGCATTTTGCTTAGTACCAGTATATAGAACTTACTCTTAGTGATCCTGAAGTGTCCACACATTGTTTACTGCTCGCCTCACTGATGGAAGAGTCGGAGGACAGCAGGAGAAGAATGTGTACTTCCTGCCACAGCAAGGCCTTGGTGGCTTTGCCCCTCACTGACCCATCTCCTTTCCTCCCCCAGCATCTGGTCAGCACAGGTCCACTCCCTGGCTCCTGAAGTTCAGTTGTTTGTGGGTTTCACATGCAAGAGAGAATTATACTTACCTTCCTGTCTGTGGTGTATTTGACTCTACGTGCTGCTTTCTAGCATTTCTGCAAATGGCAGAATGTCTTGCTTTGTCAAAGCTGACTGGTGCCGTGTCCAGTATTTCTACAGCCTTTCCTTTATCAGTTCATCTGCTGGTGAGCTCAGATCTCACTGGGAAGTGGCAAGAAGAGCACCTCCCGGAACGTGGACGAGCAGACACTTCTTCCTCGGAGCAAGCTTCCAGCTCTGGTTTGTGGTTAGTTACTTGCTGTGCTAGCAGAATACCCCAGCAGACACAGCCTAGGGAAGCAAGCATTGTTTTTGGCTTACAGTTTCAAGGTACAGTCTGTGATGGTTGGGAGGTGGTGGGTGGTGTCAAGAGCGTGAGGCCCCTGTCACTTACTGTCTGTGGTAGAAGCAGAGGGAGGGAAAATGCACCAGCTTGGTTTCCTTTCTCCTTACTATCCTCCTCAGGACTCCAGGCCTTGGAGTGGTCAGTCCTCCCACCCCCATGAATTCAGATAATTCCTCCTAGACAGGACCACAGGCGAACTATGTCTAGACAGCCCCCCAACAAGCGTGCCCAGGAGTGACTGCCTGTGTCAGATTGGCACTCAATGCTAACAAAGGCAGGTTTGCATGCTCAGGAGTGGAATTGCTAGATTGGATGCTGTTTGTAATTTTAGTCCTCTGAGGACCTGTGTAGCGTTTTCTATGAAAACTGTACCCATTTATGCTGTCTTCAACAGTGAATAAGCATCTTTCTTATCCTCCTCAATCTTTGCCATTGTCTGCTACCTTTATTAATAATGCAATTTTGATTAGTATGACATGATTTTAATTTGGGTTTCTGTAGTGATTAGAGATGCTGAACACCCATTGGCTATTTGCATTGTTTCTGGTTTTTTGTTTGTTTGTTTTTGAGACAAGGTCAAAGTCTCACACTGTAGTGTAGGTTGCCTTGAGCTTGAAGAAATCCTCCTACCTCAACCTTTTGAGTGCTGGGATTCCACACATATGCCTGGCTGTGTTGTTCCTTGTGAGAAATATCCTTTCAGGTCCCCTGTCCTTTGTGAATGAAATTGAATGGCTATTATTTTCTGTGGAGTTGTCTGAGCTCCTTATCTGGCTTGCAAGTCTCCTCTTCCTACGTGTAGATCGTATCTCCCCTCTGTTAGATGTTCCCTTTATCATACAGAAGCTTTTCATTTTAATGTAGTTCTTTTTGCCTGGTGACTTCCCTCTTGTTGCCTGTGCTCTTCAGATCAACTCTAAAAAGCTACAGCTCAAATCAGTGCCCTCCTGTGCACCCCGTTTGTTGCCAACCACCTTACAATGCAGGTGTAGTGTTTGTAAGTCTTTTAGTTTACGCCAGTCTTGAGTTATATTTTGGAAATAGTGTGAGGAAAGTAAAGGTCCAATCCCATCCCTTCCACGCGGATGTCCAATTCCTCCAGCATCGTTTATTGAGTAGACTGTTTGCCGGCTCTGTTCCCGGGACCTCCGCCTTGTTGGTTAGTGGTCTAATTTTATGCAGCTACCATGCTGTTTTAATTATTAGCACTTGGTAATTTGAATTAGGGTGTGTGCTGTCTTCATCTGTGTCTAATGATTGATTACCCTGCCTGTCCAGGATTTTCTGTGGCCCAGCATAAAGTTTAGGGTTATCTTTTTTCTATTTATATGAGGAATGACATTGGGATTTAGGCGCGGCTGATATTGAATCTGGACCATGGAATGTCTATTTTTGTGTGTCTTCACAGTTTTTCTACAGCTTTTGTTGGCATTCTTTCTCTCTCTCTTTCTTCCTTCCTTCCTTCCTTCCTTCCTTCCTTTCTTTCTCCCTCTCTCTCTTTCTTTTAACCTCTTGCTCACATTTATTTCTAAGTATTTTAATTTTTAGTGCAGCTATTATTAATGGAGTAGTGTTTGATTTTTGGTGTGTTTGTGTGTGTGTGTGTGTGTGTGTGTGTGTGTATGTGTGGTTGCATGTTAGAGTGTAGAAAACTGCTGCTGATTTTATGCCCTGTAACTTTATGGTATTTATTACTTCTAGCAGCCTTTTGCTGGAGTTATGTCAGCAGCAAAAGTGACAATTTCTCCTTATACGTTCCTATTTCAGTACCCCTCATTTGTATTTTTCCTGTTTCTTAGTTGATCTGGCTTTGGACTTGAGAACCATCTCCCTCTGCCTCTTAACTGCTGGGATGACAGCTATGCCTAATGCTTTTGTTACTTTAAGAAACTATGTATCATTATGAAGCGATACTAGATTTTGTTCAGTACTGTTTCTAATGAAGTGGGTGTTTTTCCACTTGGAATTAGTTTTCATCTGGAATTGGAGGCACAGGAGTTTCAGCAGTCAGGCAGAAGGCCAGATACTGTTCGTTGGTGTAGAGTCATGGGCTTGAGAGTCATTAGTAAATGGGGACAGTTGAGTTGAGATTGTCTGGAGCAACAGTAATAAACCGTAAGCTGTATCTGGCACACTGGATTGGTGTGAGTGCGAGCCTGCAACTTTTTCCCTTGGTTATGTGACAGCCAAGCCCTTGAGCCATGAATGGTTTTTACATTTTAAGAAATTGTGGAGGAGGTGGAAGGGGAGGCAGGGAAGGCATTTAAGAGGGCCTGCATGTGACCTCCAAGCCTAAATCATGTTTGACACTTAGCGGAAGCCATTGCAAACCGTGCATTTACACTTCTAAAATCTCTACAAACTGTTACCAGGAGCTGCCACATTTAACACAACTTGAGGTTTTTTTTTTTCTTGCCACTTCAGGCAACTTCAGGGTTCCAGCAGAGTGTGTGACAGCACAGTACCTCTGAATACATGTGTTTAAATTAACAGAGAAAATGGGTGATGGCAGATATTCCAGAGGTTGAGATAGGAGCTTTCTCCCTCTTCTGGTGGTGGTATTGTAGGACTTATACCTGGTGTTGGTGGGGCAGACTTAACCTCAGACTCATGTTAGAGCAGTGTCATGGTGTGGATGGGTAAAGAGTAA
Source organism: Mus caroli (assembly GCF_978045245.1). NCBI lineage: Eukaryota > Metazoa > Chordata > Mammalia > Rodentia > Muridae > Mus > Mus caroli. The sequence continues at coordinate 38,131,649 of NW_028227265.1, read as the reverse complement.
ACTGTGTGTCCTGGCCCCGCGTCTTTGTTAGCTAGCGTCGTCTTGTTGACCGTGGGCACTCACACTTGGGTTTCGATTCTTTCCTGTTGTGGCAGCAGGTTTCCCTCTGCTCACTCACTTCTTTTGCTCACTTGAAGGTAATATAATACCCAGGAGAAGTGAAAACATGAAGCCCTCACCAAACCTGTGCACAGCTTGTAACAGAAATAGTTACAATTGCCAGATAGACAGAAATAGCCCCAAATGTCTATGACTGAAGAGCAGGCAAACAAGTATGTATGTACGTAGAATAAACGTAAAGTTCTGATATGCCCCATAATGAGCATGGATCTTGGAGACGTGTTCAGTAAGAGCTAAGCACAGAAGACTACATACAATTATATCCTACTTATTTGAAAATCTCATCCACATATGTATATACAGGGTACCTTAATTGTATTCACCCCACCTCCAATTCTCCTTAGTACCCCAGTGGGGGAGGGGCAGAGATGCTCCCACTCCTGGCTTAGGACCTGCTGGTAGTTGATAGCTACTGGTGGTCACTCACACTCCAGTGGAGGGCCCCACAGACATGGCCATATGGACAGCACTGATTAGACTTAGTGGGTTAAATAAATATGCTTTTAAAAATTAAAAAAAGACATTCCATTTATGAAAATGTTTATTACAGAAAGTGGCTGAGTGATCGCTTAGGGCTGCTGAGGGCGTGCAGCTCAGGACCTAGTTTGAGCTGGTCAGCACAGTGGTTTCTTTTGGGGGTACTAACAAGGTCTTACATGTTGTGGTAGTTGCTATACAACTCTGAGAATATACTGTCCAACTGTGAATGTACTCAGAACTGTTGAGTTGTATACTTGAAGTAGGTGAGTTTCATTATGGTAATTCCATCGCAGAGATGTTTATTTAATTCTGCTGTGACTGTCTTATTTCCTAAAGATACTTGCTGGCTCTTTGTCCTGTTTATAAACAACTATGATTTGAGTCTCAACATTGTATTTTACCTTCTTTCATTAACATCTTCAGAAAAGATTGACAGTCAAATCCCCTTTGACCCATCTGTTCTATTTATAAAAGCTCACTAGACTCTACTAGCAAACGTACAGGTCTGTAAGAAAATATGTTGTGGTGTTACATGTAGTCACAAAGCATAATAAACAGCTTGGAAACCCATTAGTAGGGAACATGTTAAGTTAAAGAATGAGATAACAAACACGTTAAAAACACGTTGAGAACATGTTAAGTGAGAATGAGATAATCCTCAATATACTTAAGTCGATTAAGCAAGGTGCGGAATATGACTATTTGTATAAATGCTTGCATGTAGGTAGAATATTCTACAAAGAATCAACAGTAGCTACCTCTTTGAGAAAGTAAAGCTTGAATGAGTCTTATAATACATGAGGGTTTTAAAGTTATGTTTATAAATATGTAATTTTCATAGCAGCATTGTTGGTTCAGAGGTAGAAATAACATACCTGTCTATGAGCTGATGGGTGGAGAGGCACAGTGTGGCTTGTCTACATTGTCATTTATGTAGGGGCAGTAGGAATTTGAGAGTAGATTGATTTTGTTTTGAGAAAAATCTTAATTCAGGAAGGAGGTTAAATATTCAGTGTGGGAAGCCGTCCCTATCAATCTGCAATCGCCATTACAAGATGGCCCCGGTTTCCGCTGTGCCTATGTAGCCTAACTGGTAAACAAGCAATATGCGCATGTGCAAGAGTGTGTTCACACCAAGTCACTGCCCATCCCAGGGCGTGCTGAGAGAGCAGCCAATCAGGTGTGGACACGCTGCACTGAGGTGTATATAAGCAGCGCCTTTTTGGGGCTCGGGGGTCTTCCTCTTCATGCTGAAGCTAGCGTAATAAAGAATTGCTGAAGAAGGATCCGGTTGTTCGCGTGTGTGTTCTTGCTGGCGAGACAATAGTGCACAAGATAGCACGCGAGAAGTGGTGCTGAAACCCGGGATCAATTTGGGCGACTTACGGTTCAGTATTTAAAACCCTCGCACAGACTGTTTCTAGAGGATGGCTGGTTGTGTGTAGCCACTTTGAACCAATGTGGACTACTTTGTTTTAGGTCTTGTCCCTCGTCACCCCTAGCCACCAATAGTGCCGCAGTTATGTGGTTCTATAAGTCATGTTAACAGCTATCTTCTCAACCCAGCAGTGTAGTCGCTGTGTATCTGCAGGGCAGGAATGTGCTTGCAAAGGACACTGTCCAACTGACCACAGTTATTCTAATGTCTCCTGTGGAATGATAAATGAAGTATATAGGTATAATAAAAGCAAGCCAATTTCCCCCAAGGTATAAAGAATGTGCAAGTGGCATTCCTGTTATCAGACGTGACACTGTTTCTTCTTTAAAGACTCCTTCATTGAGGACTTCACAGTAAACAAGACAAACAGAAAACCCAACAGGATGGCTTTTCAGTGTGAGCATTTATTTGGATTCAGCCCACTGAAGAATAAAAAACATCAACTTTTTATGTTTATCAGCATAAGGAAAATTTACTGCAGGCTTTGTACCTTTGTGGTTTTTTTTTTTTTTTTTCTTCAAACACTTTAACTTCACACAATTTGCAAAATATTTGCAGTGATTTTTTTTTTCCTGGTGCCAGGAAGACCCATACCAGCTGCGTCATTCTTGCTTTTTGCGTTTTGGTGCCATCTGAGGCCTGTGTCCTTTCTCCCCTCCAGCCTGCCCCCACCTTTCGTTTGGCAAGATTGCTGTCTGGAGGGTACAGGGTGGCTGTGGACAGTGTCAAGCAGAGCGCCCTCTACTGTAATGTCGGAGTGTCTTAAGTGCAGTGCCCTCCACTGGGAAGTGAGGCTTTGTGTGCATAACTGTGCTTCCTACAAAGTCTGAGTCTTGTTGTTTGAAGCTGTATGAAGCTGGAATTCCCGTGCCCTCTTTCCATTGGCAGGTGGTTTGTCTGTCTGTCCCCTAGGTACCCTACCTTCTTCTTATTCCTGTGCTCGCTATCCATTGACTCACAGCTGGAGGTTGGCTCTCGAGATTGAGTTTCTCGTGCATCTAATGGAGCCCAGCTTTAGGTAGCCAGTGCCTTTGTTTTTATATCTATGTGTATCCCTGGAGACCTCTGGAAGTCTCTTTTAATAGTCCTCTTTAGCTAGGTCCCATTTATGGATTTTGTGAGTTTAGTTGGATGTTTATGATTATTATTAGTGAGATAAGCCCATTCATTTGAACTCCTACTGCCAAGAAGTACCACATGGCTTTTTGAGTCAGACCTCCCAAAGTAGAGCTGATATAACTGAGGCCCTGAGAGTTCATTGGCTGCTTTAGATTCCACAGTGACTAATTACAGAATAGAATCTATAATTTAGAATTACAGGTTCAGAGCATATTCCATAGACTGATAGACTTAAAAGCTCAAAGACTTGGAACTCAAGGGAAAATTAATTATCCAGGAGAGAATTGTTACACCAAGGGATTAAAAACAAAACTGATCGAATTCAAACATCTCGGCAAGGGAATGCTTTGGCAAAAATAATGGTACAGTCTTTTCAGACTTTACTTACAATAGAAGAAGTCACAGTATCAACTATTCTACTTACAATAGAAGAAGAAGTCACAGATCTCACTTTAAAATACTTTTGACAAATGGTTAGGACACTGTGACATTACAGTCTGTCATGGTGTTAGAAAACACAGGCAACACAGGACCAGAGGCACCTGTGCTCCAACTGTAGAGCCTTTCACATGGTCGTAGGCAAGCCAGAAGCCACGTGTTTCCTAGGTGAAAGGGCTGACCTGTTACTATTCCTAGTTGTGTGTCTGACACATGGTAGGAGAAGCAATTATTTTTAGCTGACTGACTATGACCAAGATTAATAGCTCCTGAGAGGGATATAATGAAAGGCCGCTCCAACTGGCTTCTACATTTTTCTTTATTTTTCTTGCTCTCATCCCTGTCACCTTTAAGTATCAGTCGAATGTCATTCTGTGAGATTTGCCCCTTGGATGTGAAAGGCCACTCTTTCTTAATGATGGGAGCTGATTGGGCTGCAGGGCTGAGGAGCTTGGAAAGGTGACAAGACCCAGAGGAGAATCTCTTCAGGTCTGTGGGAGTCACAGATCCAGGATGTCTCCTCTAGAAACGAGACCCACCTGTGAATGTGAAAGTTCGGCTGTTCAGTGGACCACTTCGATGGGCTCGAGTACCAAGCAGGCCTCCCTCCGTTGCAGTGTCCCAGTGGGTCTGGAGTCTGGAACACGTGTGTCTTATTCTGAACAGGTTATTTAACTGAAAGTGTAAACTATTTCTAGTTTGACACAAGTTGGAAGCCTCACTAGGGAAGACTGGAAGTTAACTTCCAAACCATGTCTCACGTCTGTCTTAAACTATGAAAGCCTGTGGCTTATCAGACTCGCAGCTAGTTGTGACCGTAGACTAAAAGAAGAGGGATACTGTGGTTGTTTCTAAGGTGGTTCCTTAAGAGACAGCTGCTGTGCCCTTGCATGTTTCTGCTTAGGTCCTTTTCTTTTTTAAATCCTGCTCTCTGACTGTTCCTGCCATGGATGCTGAAGATGCAGGCCAGCTCTTAGAGTAGCCGGCTAGAAGGAGTGTCAGCCTCTAAGGCCTTCATGGGAACCACAGACCAGTCTGGTTAAGCCAGTGCTACTTAGGATTTTCTGTCACCTGTAGGGAAACCTAGACCTAGTAATGTGCCATTTCTCTATAAGGCACAAGAGCAAAGTACGTCCCACATCCCTGGATTTCTTTCTTCCATCCTAAAGAGTATCAGAATTCAAATGGATTTCTCTCCTGCCCTTACAGTTGTAAAAGGCACAGAAAAGACAATGGAATGGTTGACTTAAAGAGAGCCACGTAGAGTGGGACGAGCAAGAAGGGTGCATGAGAAATAAGCTGATAAAGACAATCTGGTGGCCTGTGGGGACAGTTAGGTCAGGGAGTCCTCATGTTAGTTCAGCGCCTGGGCCATAGCAGCCTCTTGATTGTGAGATGGCCTTAGGGATTCAAACTTCATCTGTTTCTTAAGGCCTCCCTTAAAAAGGAGCTTTTTTAAACCCTCTGGCTTCAGATGATAAATCTGTGCAGTTGCCCCAGTTCCCTTACAAACTACAGCTGTTTCTATTTGTTTAGTATGTGGTACCTTTAGGGCTGTGCTCAGTATATAAAGTACTGTATTAGCTACCGTGGCTTGTAAATTATTATTAATAGTCTTTTAAGAGATGTTAGAATGTGTAATTATTTTCATGAGTTAAAACTTGTGAAAAAGCAAAGCTAGTGTTTGGCTGGCTGCGCTCATTAGCATTTCACAGCGAATGGAGAGGGGTATTGTGTCAAGCGCTTCCTGGCGTTTCTTCCTTTAACTTGAAGAATGGCAGGCTCTTGTCTTTTGTTCACAACCAGCTGAGAGTCCATTCAGCTGGAAAGGGAACAGTGTCCTCTGTGTGTACTCAGAGCATTTGAATACTGTTGGTTACACTGTACTTGCTGTTTAATGACAATAAAATTGTGACCAAAGGAGATAAACATTCAAGGGATAAGTGACAGGCTGTTAATGTGAAAGCTAGTTGTTGTTATTAGCTAACAGGTGCATAGGCAGCAGAGAGGACAGTTAAGCCCCAATGCCAAGAGAAAACTGCTTCCAGCCCCTCAGAAATGCTGTTTAGACGCTCTTTTTAAAAAGTACTTTAAAAAGAGATAAAACAGGGCCTTTTATTGTATATTCAATGTATATATTTATTATGCCAAAGAATATACATGGCTCTCATATACTTACCATTTTATTTTATGATGAGAACACTTAAAATCTAGTCTCCTGGCAATTTTTAAGTATAACCATGTTGTAAATTGCTATCTGGAGATCTTTGTTAATGTTAATTAATGGTTGTTCATTTCTTTCTTTCTTTCTTTCTTTTTTAAGTCTTTAGAACATGTCTAAATTGTCATTGGAAATTTCTAAGTTTCCTTGACACATTTGCTAAACACAGTCATGTACATGTTTATATTTATTTGTGTGTATATAATAATATACATCTGTAATGTGTATATTTGTAAAATATATAAATTCATTACCTAATTAAAGAACTTTTGGGACTTGTTAAAGCATTACAATTTAGAATTTGACCTATCTTAATCCTATAAAACCCTGGTTTCCTTGCCTTTTTATGGAAACATCATTTTTGAGAGTTCCTTCCCCATGCAAACATCAGAACAAATCCTAGTTCTCTATTCTCAGTCCCTGTGCCATTGCTCCCCTTTCTGTCTTGTGCTTGATGCTGGCTTCTAGACCCTTACATAATGTCTCGATTCTGGAGCGTGAAGTCCACAGGGTTTTGTGCTTGTCTGTTGTCACAGAGTCCTGAAGTATGTTTAACCTTTCTTTTATTAGGTTTATGTGCTTTCCATGTAAGAGTGCTTTGCCGGTGTGTATATACATGCACCGTTGTCCATACATAGTGGCTGAGAGGTGTGAAGAGGGCATCAGTCCCCTTAGAACCAGAGTTGCAGGTGCTCGTGAGCCGCCTCGTGGGTGCTGGGAACTGAGCCCAGGTCCAAAGCAACAAGTGTCACCTGGTGCTGGCCCGCTCTCAGGCCCTATTTTTTTACCTTTTCTGATTGTTGCACCTGGCTATTCAGCCACTTTCCAGGATTAAAAAAAAAAAAAAAAAAGCTAATTAAGATCTATTTTACAGATGTCCCTGTCTTTCATGTAAGGGCATCTCATTACACAGCAGACCTTAAATGTTTGCTGCCTGTCAGTGGGGACAGATGATTAGTGAAGCTGAGTCTGAATCTGTCTCAGCCGCAGAGGGGAGGCTGCAGACCGCTGCCCCAGGGCGCAGTGTCAGTGTTTCAGGAAATAGCAGTCTTCAAAAGAAGCCGAAAATGTAGTGTTTTCATTCTGAAAGCACCTTTTTAAAAAAGGAGCTATGTATTAATTTAGCTTTAAAACCCACACAGTTTTGTTACACAAAGACTGCAAGCCTTAAGGAGTGAGCAAGGACCTCTCTGTTGTGAGCTAGTGCTGCGTGGAGAGACAGGCTGTGTATCCTTTGTGTCCAGAGGAAATGCTGGAGATCCTAATCAGACCAATGAAAACACGCAGGTGACATGTAGCGATGCAGTTTCCACCCTTTCACTCCAGGGCGAGGCCTCTAGCTTACAAACTGAACTTCTGGTATGGAACTTCCAATGTGTTTCATATCACCTAACTGGAAATTATGAATGGACAGGCAAGTCTCATCAGATACTGAGGAACGCCTCATAGGAATGGCAGACACAAAGCACAGAAACAGAAAACAACAAAATACAAAATACTGGAGAACCAAGACAGCATGTGCCATATGCCTAAGATCTGTACCTGACAGTCAAAGTCAGTATATAAAGACAGAGCTGTACACATCGGAGGACCATTCACGTCTGCCCAGTTATAAGTCAGCCTAGGGTTCCGGCACGGGATGGATGGATGAAGAACATGTAGTGTAGACACAGTGGAGTATTTTTATCCATGGTGGAGAACACAATCATGTTGGAGGAAAAATGAATGTAAGCAGAGGTGAGCACGTTAAGCAAAGTGAGGCAGACTCTGAAAGACAGTATTACATTTTCTCTCCAGTGTAGACTTCAGATTCAAACGGTTCATGCAAGTCGAAGGGGGATTACCCGGGGAGACTAAGATCTGCTGGAGCTGGAGCCGATGAGAGATGGCCTCGATGGAGACTGAATGTAATCATAGTGCATTGTATACAGGCATGAACATCTTAGACTCTGTACTTACACAGTTACTACATGGTAGTCGGAAGGTGGGAAATAACTTTCTCAGTGGGTCCGTGCTACAGATAAAGTCAGTGACTGGTGATGACTGATTCCTTTTGCATTAATGGTCATTGGAAGAAGAAAGAAAGCCCTTGCTCCGAGGGAAGTGGTTCTGTAACCTGAACATTTTATTTTATTTTTCTCCCATTTAAAACTATACCAAACCATTCTAGTTTTTTTTTAATTTTACATGTAAATTGTATTGCTATACATAAAATATGGTTTAAAAGAGAACAAAATAATTTCAACCCTTTAAAACAAATGTAATAATTCTTAAATAAGTGAAAGAAAGTGTTGTCTTCATACAGGAACAAGATGCTATTAAAGGAAAACATTCACATTGATAATGTTAGTTGTGGTAATATATTTTACCTTTTAGGAAACATCTGTCTATATATATTATACACACACAGGCGCGCGCACACATACACACATACACACACACAAACTGCAGTCAAAATATGACATCTGGGGATCTCTCTGAAAAAAAAATACAGAAACAATGGTAGAACAGAAGAAAGAAGAGTATTAAATGATAATTGTTATGGATGTTGTGTGAAATTTCTCATTAGGAAATTTTAAAGAGGAGAATGTTACCTTGGAACAGGAATGATTTCTGAAAAGTTAAAAATACGATAGCAAAAGTAAACATTTTCATAAAACTATTAGAAAATACAAAAGTTGTCTCTCCTGAGAATGTATGTGTGAGAGAAGAAATATAGGAAGCCAGAAGATCCATCCACAGGGTCCAGTATTGACAAGTTAGCTAAACATTAGCAGGCAGGAAGCTAACAAGAGATGGAAGATAGCGCCTTTGTCCAAGAGGCCTGCTCAGTGCCTTGCAGGATGCATGGAGGTGACCTGCTGAAGTACCCAGTGCTTGGATTTCTGAGCCCTGAGCTACCTGGGAGGGGGGAGGGGGCCGACCTGAGGGTTGGGTGCTGCTCTTACTTCTGCCCTGAAGTGAGCTGGGTATTGTAGTATCCCAGCTAGCCTCAGGCCGCCCCCTCCAGACAGTACAGCTCATGTTCTGCTTGGTCAAAGATTTGGCCTTGGCTTCGGCTTAGGACAGAAAGGATAACCCAGCTTTGCTTGTTTCTGCCCAGCCTCCCTGTTTTCAGCCCCACTCCTAAGATACATCTGCTTTTAGAAGTCTCTGGTTCCTGTGAATTCTGAGGCTTTCAGGAGAAGGCGGCAAGGAGTGGGGTGCTTCACTCCAGGTAGTGGAGGGGCTTCTTGTGCCTTTGCTGTTGTACTAATTACCTTCCTCGGCCTCCCAGCATGCGTGGAGTCACAGCTCTAGGCTGCTGTTATCTGTCTTACATTCTTTTTTGTTTCTGACTTTTTGTTATTTTGTTTAAATATCCATCTTTCCTTTCCTTTCCTTTCCTTTCCTTTCCTTTCCTTTCCTTTCCTTTCCTTTCCTTTCCTTTCCTTTCCTTTTCTTTTCTTTTCTTTTCTTTTCTTTTCTTTTCTTTCTTGACAGGATCTCACTATGTAGCCCTGACTGGCCTAGAAGACACTATGTGGACCAGGTTGGCCTTGATCTCACAAAGGTCTGCTTGCCTCTGTTTTTTTTTTTTTTTTTTTTTGGTTTTTCGAGACAGGGTTTCTCTGTACAGCCCTGGCTGTCCTGGAACTCACTTTGTAGACCAGGCTGGCCTCGAACTCAGAAATCCGCCTGCCTCTGCCTCCCGAGTGCTGGGATTAAAGGCATGCGCCACCACGCCCGGCGCCTCTGTTGTTTTAACTTCTTTACAAGAATATCATTTGAGGAAGGCGTCAGGTACATGTTTTGACACCATCATATTTAAATAGAAGTTAATTTGTTGTGTTAATCATTAACTTGGGTATTAGTTTCTGATCCCAGGGTCTATTTGAGAGACATAAGAAATCAATTTAATACATAAGTCATTTCTCCCTTCTTAAAAATCTCCTTGCCTGCTCCTGCTCAGATCGGTTCAATTCTGTTTTCTTGACATGGCCTGGCTTTGGATGTTAATTTAGCAGTGGTTTCTGTACATATTTGGCCCTTTAAGCGCTTGACGTAAGCCTTGTCATCCAACTGCATCTTGTAGCCTTGTGACTACCAAGTGATGTTTTTAGTCCGCTCTCGTGTTCTCCTCTGCTCTCAGCAGGTCTGAGTTCAGTCGATACTTGATGATGCAAATATACCACCCAATATTTTATTCTTTGTTTTCAGGTGTGCTTCGTGTGGTTCTGCACGGTGTCTTCCTGGCCTATTGCTTAAAAAATAGCAGGAGAGAGTAAGGATACTAAGTAGATTTTGGAGATAGTATTTATAAGTTTAAAATGTCATTAGGCTTCAGTTTCAGACTATTTTGAGATTGAGATTGTAAATGTGTCTATGGTGTTTACAATGGGAACTTGACTTCTTATTCTGAGGGAAGACCTGGGCCTGGCATTGTGACCTTCCCTTCCTTCATGGCCTGTTTCACAGAGGGCTTGCTTAATGATTTACCTGTAACTGTTTATTGTAAGCTCTTGTCTCTTAGCTCAGTAGAGCTTCAGTTGTTCAGAGCGCGCTCTCTTGTATTAGTAACAATGCTGTCATTATCTCTAAAGTCACCATTTTTATTCGAGAAAGCCTTTAATAGTGTCACACAGTCTACAGTCTTGCCTTTCTGTGTGTGCTCCCCGACCCCAGCGCAGGGTTTAATGAATTATTGAACTTTGAAGAACCTTTGAGGAACAGGGGTTTTGTGTGACTGAGCAGCAGACGTGAGAACGCGCTATCCTCCAGAGCACTGGACAGACAGAACGGAGGCTGATCAGACAGTGTAAGCACTGAGTGAAGGATGGCGATACCATGAAATATTTACACCCCTGGAGCATGCGAGGGGGAGGGGGGAGGATGGGCTTTATCGTTTTAGGCTGAACCTGACACCGTATAACTCACAAGCCTGTGATCTTAAAAACAAAACAGAAAGAAAGTAAGAAATAAGATGGAGAGAGAAAGGAGGAAAGGGAGGGAGGGCAGGATGAAAGAAGGAAGGACAGAGTCTTTGCCTGGTGGCATTTTGTTGTTTGCTGTAGCTTATCACAAAAGAGGAGTGTCTTCTGGAGACAGTGACCTCCCTAAGAGCTGAGTTCTCACTGGTCCCGAGAAAAGGGACTATAGCTTCAGAATGATCTCTCTTGGTGGTACAAGTTTCAAAGTTTTAACTTAATATACCATTAATGCACCTTAAAAGTTGTCACCTTATCTGTGAAAAGAGTGGGCGGATTAGCAGAGAAGGGATCAGTATTGTTTTCAAGCAGAGTGTGAAATGAATTTATTTCTTCACAGAATGCTATTTGAAATGGGTTTGTGATGAATATCCTTAATAATGTTTAGTGAGAAAATAGAGCAATAAAGAAAAATATCTGGAGCACTTGGAAGGTCTAGAAGATATTTATCAGATGATAAATTCTGATGTGTTCCAGTATAGAGAAGAACTTTGTGGGGTTCGGGGTGGGGGTGGGGGAACATCTATGACCCCAGCACTTAGGTGGAGGAAGATGTTCAAGGCCAGCCTGGACTACAAACCAAGATCCTGTCTACCCCTTAAATAAAAGGATGAAAATAAGCATGCTAGCCCAATTACTTTTGCCCCTGTGCCCAATATTTTGAATGCAGTTTTTTTTCTTGTAGTCACAGACCTTTTAAGATGGCATGATGTCATGTAACTTATTAAAAATAATTATTGTAGGTGAGTAAAGATTGACAAGAGAAAAATTTGCTTCATTAAATTTTAATTTTACTCTTGATTTATTTAGAAAGCTCCCAGATGAGAGGGTATTTTAACATAGTGATTCTATTTTTGTTTCTTGGGTCTTGTATTTTTAAGGGAGTTCAGATTGGCTGCAGCCATTGACTTGCGAGGATCATTTGGCTCTGGGCCCCACTGTGAGCACCCGGGAGTCTGACATGTGTTATGCTGAGCTATGTTATTTGTCCTTTGATAACACTGACCAAGTTGACAAGCTCCTGACATTTGTCCGGGTGAGGTAGAAATGCTAGGAAGGAAAATTTAGTACTGCTCTCCTGTACAACTCAACTATTTTAGCTGTGCATGATAGGAAAGGGACATTTTACAGGGATTTTTGTATTTGTTCTGTAGCAATCCAGTTCACACAGAGGTTGTCATGTAGGGACCCAGTCAGGAGAAAGTGGTGAATCACTATCTGGAACAGAAGACATCCAATTTCATCAGCAAGAGCAAGATTTTCTTTGTGTGTTCATTGTTTTCGTTGCTAAGATGATTCCTTACAAAGAGTCGGGACTTTAGAGTGTGAATGATATCAGTTCCGTCTCTGCCGCTCCCCTGTTTGATTTCTGCAAAGTCTTGGACCTAATATGCCAGTTTCTTACCTAGAAATAGGGCTTATTTCAATTTACCCCTGAGGCTCGACCAAGCTTCAGAGCACTGACCAACGTGCCCAGCTTCTGAGGAGAGGCTAACTCCTTACCCAGCGTGTGGTGGGTACCAGCTGTGTACCTAGCAGGTGGGTGGGTACAACGCCTTACCCAGAACACATGAGTGAGTGGACGTTGGCCCCTTACCCAGCTCCTGGGTGAATCCTGTCCCTTTCCAGTCCCTTTCCTTTGCCTTGGAGCCAAACAGGCTTTATCTAGGAGGTGAGCCTGCTCTTGATTGGTAGAGGGGATGAATTCAGAAAGGCACAGAGTACTGTGGACAGTCTTGTGAGAAGCTGAGGAAGGCTGTGTGTGTGTGTGTGTGTGTGTGTGATGGAGAGTGTGCAGGCAAGATGGGCAAATCCACTCATTGGAGGCAGATTTGGTGATGGTGTCTGGAGACTCCATCTGAACCTCTGCTGTCAACACTGGCTTCACAGCATTGAAGTTCAGAGAGTCGAAAGAGCTGAGACTTGTTTTCTTCTTGACCTCTTATTGAAAATATTACTCTTTTGGAATGTTAAAAAATTAAACCAATTTAGAAAAAAACCAAAGGTCTTTCTGTGCTCAGCTTCTCTCTGACTGAAGTGCTTTGCCAGTATGATCAGCATGACTGATATCAATACCAGATTTCCATGGTTACCCATGTTTTCCTTACAAGGATTCTAGCAGAGGCCTGTATGTGCTCACTCTGTTTTTGGTGGTTTCTGTGGTAACAATACAGACCAGAACTGTTCCTCTCTAGGCTAACATTCTGGTAGAGGCAAGCCAGGAAACAGGTAAAGAAGTGACGAGAAAGATGGCTGGAGGGGCTTTAGTTAGAGTGATCTGAAATGGCATCTTATATGAAGCCCCAAATATGACAACACAGGCTGAGGATGCTTGGATTTTTCATGTCCTGATAAGTCTTTTCATATAGGAGATGAAGGTGCTCTGTGGCCAGAATTTAAGGTCTTAGAAGCACCTTTAGTCTTGGGTAAATATTTAGATTCTATTACAACTCAATGGAGACCACAGTCAGGGTTAAGGTGAAGAATAACAACTGATTTGTTATTTTATAAATATATCTGAGGGTGAGAATAGAATTAGGGAGGAAGTCTTGCCAAGGGTGCACTGATGTCTGGGACAGGAGGTGATTACAGAGGCCCACAGAAGGGGAGAGACTTAGGATCTATTCCTGAGGCAAAGTTGATGGGATTTCTTGTGAGACTGGATGAAGATGATTCAGAGACGAGAGGGACCAGAATGGCATCAGGGACTAGATTGTGACTGTTGATGGCAATCAGAAGACTGAGGAAGAACAGTCCTTTGGTCCTCAGGTCCCCATGTGGCATCCAAGGGGCTGTTGGGAGGCAGGAATCTGAGCAGGAGGTCCAGCGTACAGTTGCTGGATGGAAGCTTTGGGGCATCTTTCACAGACCGTTGTTCTTTGGCTTTCCTGAGCTAGTGTGTGTACCCTCAACTCTTCCTGTCTGTGGCCCTGCTGCCAGGCTGCCTCCAAGCCCAGCAAACTCATTCCTCGCAGGCAAAAGCAAAAGGTGACATACACCAGGAGCCAGATTGTCCACAGCAGACTTGTAAGCAACAAGATAATCTCATTGTTCCTCCTGCTACTTAAAATAAAGGTAATATTGATTTTATGGTAGCAGTTCGAGTCCTAAGGCATCGTATTGATTAAGCGTCTAGTGAGAATTTGTAGGGCAGCCTTCTGAGCTGCAGCCACAGGGCATCTCCCCACTGGGCCAGGCCTCTGTGCTGACCCTACTATTAGAAGTGTTTAGGCTCTGGTCAGAACATTTATTTTACCTGATGGATGGCTTAATCCAGCCCGTCACCTTAATCTGACCTTAAAGATGGCAGCCCAACTCTTTTGTTCTGAGCGAATGTGGAGACTGATTTTGGCAATGTGGAGAGCTGTGTTATCAGCAGTTTCACGTTGACCCTTCGTCTGGTCAGCCCTCCTTAAACTTTGTTATCTACCTTAGGACCTGGGCTTTTTTATTTTCCTTACAATGCTTTTTTTTTTTTCTTTTGGTAGCAGCTTCTTTTGGGGATTGTCTTTTTTAAAAGGGAAAGTATGTCTTTTTTTAACACTGCCGTTATTAAGTCCATGGAACTCTTCAATTTTCACTTTCTATCAAGGGGAGTAATTTATTTGTGGTTTTTGTGACATGAAGTATTGAACATGCAAGTCAGGCTTCATAACAGTTACAGGCCTTGTTCTGAGGATCACTGGGAAAATTCAGTGCCAATTGATGTAAATTGTTCATTCTTCTGAGTATAGAAAGAGTCCCCAGCAATTATCTAAAAATAGTAGTTTTGTGTTTTAAAAAAAAGTTTTGCCTGTCTACTGCTGTAAGTTCTTCTGTTTTCTCCCGTGTCTGGTGGTTTGTGCTGGATTGGAGTGGGGAATCTCAGGAATCTCAAGAGGGTTGACACAGTAAATGCCCAACTGAACTTTGGTGATGCTCACTGCTGTGCGGTGGTGATGTTGGCGACAGCTGCCTTTATATCATCCCCAGTATACAGCTCGGGGCCAGGCACACAGGCTGCCACTACCTAGACAGAAGCTCAGTGAAGAACGGATACCACCAGCCAGCATGTGAGATTCCCTTCCACCCTGTAACACCAGAGCTCATTCCATGTCTTTTCTGAAATACTCTGGGTACTTGACATTCTTTAGTCCTTCCTTCATATGGTTACCCTCAAAAGGAGCCACATGAATTTGCCTTTTTGCACATGTGCCCATGTTCTTTGTTTGGTGCCAGACTGGACACAAGTTTTGAACCTTTCATAGTTAAAAGCTAATCAACCCAGCATTCCTAGGCCAGCGCCTAGCACTGCAGCACTGCAGCACTGCAGCACTGCGCCTGCCTGCTTCTCAGTTCTGCCTTTGAGGAGGCGTGCTGGCTGTGAGCTCAGGGCTCTTTTGGAGGGAGGAGATACGATGGTTATTTTTTAGCCTAGCCAGTTGGTGCCTGGTCGGAGTGATGAATGGTGCAGTGTGGGAAAAACTAGCCTCTGCTGGGCTCCTGAGCAGTCATTTAGGGGTGGTTTGAGAGTTCTCTGAAATGGACTACACTCCGGGCTGCTGCTTGTGGTCTCCGGTATCTTGTCCATGTCAAAGCTTGCCTTGTTTCTTTACTTGGAATCTGGAAAATGCTCAGGCTCAGACTCCTTCTCAAGTTGCATTTGGTCTCATCACCCTTGGCTTCCAGGGGCCTGTGACAATGGGACTGTTTATTGTTCTTGTCTTTTTTTTTTTTTTCTCTTTTGGTGTTCAACTAATTTAACCCACAATAAAGTTAATCCTCACTTCTTTGGGACAGTCAAGATTAACATATTAGCTGTTTTCAGAACCATTTTCGTGAAAGCAAGTGTGTTGTTCCACTGGCTCTTGGGGCTGACATATGCAGTTGATGGCTTTTTAGAAGTCAGGTTTCAGAGCAAACCACAACTGCCCTGGGTTACTAAAGTTCTCTTTAATGTTGACTGTGAGCATGCGTGTGTCAAACATGAGGGAGTGGGATTACCTTACTGTGTGTATGTTAGAGGGAACAAGGGAGGGAGGGAGCAAAAGGAGGAGGGAAGTGTGTGTGTGTGTGTGTGCACATGAGAGGGAGAGGGAGTGAGAGAGAGAGAACATGCTGTTGGAATTGAAGCTTTTACTGTCAATGAAAGCACACTGGTTAAATACCCAGATGCCAGGGCCGGGGTACGTGGATCTGAGTACTGGCTTTGCTACTTTCTAATTATGTAACTTAAGGCAAGTTGCTGAATTTCTCTGCTCCTTCCTTTCCACTGTCTTTATCAAGTGAACAAAACTATGGTAGCGGCATTGAGGTTGCTCTAAGGCTCCATCCAGCGTGTTGATTTGGATAAACTGTTTAGAACAGAGCTTTGTGCGTGACCAGTCTTTACTTGTCATTTCTAGCAGCAATTAGCAATTGCACAAAATTAGAAGAAGAGGAGACATAATTGTTACGCCATGTCAAGCATGGCTGTGCGTGTGAAATGCTTTAGGAGCTATGGCTAGTCCTGTGGTTTGTGTTACTAGTTTAGGGAGGTGTCTGCTGTAACAAAAACTACGTGAAGATTCTACATGACGTCTTAAATGTAGTTTTTGATTTCTTATGTAGTAGCGAGGGTTACTTGGCTTCATGCATTCTGTCAGTAGGAACCTTGGCGGGCTCCACAGAAGGCTGCAGAGGTCACCTCAGGTTATCTCCGCTGAAGCCAGCGGGGGGGGGGGGCGGGGGGGGAGAGCAGGCAAGGCCGTGTGTAGGAGCGTTTTATGGGCCAGCCCTGGCTGTGGCACTCAACACGTCTGTTCCCACTCCTCTGGCCAGAGCTGCCGTCCGTCCTCCGCATGTTCCTCAGGAGTCTAGAGATGGAGAAGTGAGAAAAGCCTCGTCTCCAGACTCCGAACTGAAACTGCACAACTGTCCCATTGGGGGTTTGTGAAATGCAGTCTTACAGCAGCTTCCAAAGATGACACATATTTTATGCAAAAAAAAAAAAAGTGACTACATTGGATAATAATTTGTGTTTTCTAATTTCCAAGAGTTTCCAAGTATGAGGTTGCTCTAGGGCTCCCGAGTGTTGATTTGGAGTTTCTAAGAAAATCATTAAGGGGTTTTCCAGGCCAAATAAGTTTTAAAGTAAAATGGTTTTAAAAACTGCTCACTTTCTTAAATTGTAAAGAAGTGTTAATGGGAAATGTGGGTGCAATTTAATCTGTTTATCCTGCTGGTGAGTGGACCTTCAAAGGCCTCAGGGTGTGGTTTGCCAACAAAGGCCTTCAGCGGCCCTGCTGGTGGCTCGCGGTCACATTTTGCATTTTGAGCCTTTAGATATTTTGCTCCCTTACATTCCTCTCTTTTATTCCTTTATTTTCTGATAAAATATTTGCTCCGGTGAAACCTAAGAACAGGAATCACACTGCATTTAATAACACAGGGGCTTGGTCTGCTGAATTCCACGCCAGAGAGGAACAGTGTCTTGTGTGGCTTTGTCTCTGTTTTTCTTTCTCCATTTGTGTACATGTAGACATGTACGCATGTGTGTTCATGCGTGAGGAGGCCAAGGTTGCTATCACACATTACACGATTACTTCCATGTGTAGAACAGGTAAGCCAATGGAGGTAGGAGATAATGGCTGCCAAGACATAGGAAGAGAGAGGTGGGGAAGAGTTAGGCCTGGTGATGACTGAATGACTCTGTGGCTGTACTGACATGTACACTTCAGAAGCAGAAACTGTAAGACGTGAGCCCTGAAACCAGAAGGTCCATGGCTTAGCCTTCTCTCTGCTCTGATCCCTAAGGACCCCTTTGGCTTATCTGTTTTTATTCTTCTCTTGTTCATATCTGACTAGATTGTGGTCCACGCTCTTCCTGCCGTGGGGCCCATGCTCCCTGTCTCCACTTCTCTCTATTTCTCTCCTACTACATACCTGCATGCCTGCCTCTGCTTTCTCCTGGGTCTCTCTTCTGTCTGGTCATAGTAATGCAGAGCAGATCTCTTGTGAAGCTTTAGCAGGAGAAGGGCATTGTCCTGGTGCGGTCTCTACATTGGCCTCGTACTTGTGATGACTACCCTGCATCGATAATGTATATTTGATGCATACCTACCCAGTGCCACTTTAGGAGTCAGTACTGTGGAAACTAGAAAAGCAGTTCTCTGAAGTCACGTGATCCTACATTGCTATAACTCTATGGATAACTAAATCTTCCTCATTTAAAAAGCCATTTCCATTATTTCAGATGATCTGCTTTTTCTATTGGTAGGATGGACTGTGAGCCATCTGCTCTGTGTTGTCATAACCTCGCTCTCCTCTGCTAAGGTTCCTCCTTCCTTGGAACATTTCATTTTAAGGGGCTTTTCTGCTAGAAACTTCTTAGAAGAATAAGACATGTATCTGAAAAATGGCTAATTACTTTTGCCTTTAATTTAATTTAGTCTAATTTTGGATTTTGTTTTGAGATATATATACTTAGGAAGGGTGGGGTAGAGAAAACGGGATAACACATATACGTACTTTAAAACCACGCTTTTAGTTTAAGGAACCTTTCCAATGTGATCGTTGGTTCATTCATTCGTTCTTGTGCAGAAGATTTAATTCAGACTCTCATACATTCTCAACCCGCTTCCTACCCTGAGCTACCTCCAGCCCAGCCCTCCAAGTGTGGTTTCTTTTGGCCTCTTTATCCTAATTCCAAATTGCAGCCAGAGTCCCCGAGTTACCCTGAAGGCTGTACTTTCAAGTAGGAAGGCCACTGGGTGGCACTGCAGCTCTGTGCTCTGTCAGCTGAGCCACAGAACACACTTGGGTTGCTCCAGCTGACTGGCTTTCTGGGTGTCAGGGAAATTGTTTTATTGGTAATGGGCACAGTGTCATATATTCCTCTCCACCCTGTGTAGCTATTTAATGCCCTGAAACATGCCCCTCTGTGGCCATGGCCTGTTAACTCTGCTTATTTGGTGTAATAATTAGCAGAATTTCTCACTAACAGGGGTACTTACCAACACCTCACACCTCCGCTGTGTTTTTGTACGTGATGGATTGCACATTCTCAGAAAAAGTTGGGAAGGTCAAAGCTTAACCTGGGTCTAACAGGGCTACCTCCTACACATTTGCTCAGGATAGGTTTATATTAACTTGCTTCCGAGCGTCTTCACACCTGAGCAGTGTGTAATACAAACATGTCCGAGCTTTTATGTAAGGGCTCAGTGAAGGTTTGTAAACACAACACTGTTAATTTTCTACCTTGTAGAGTGATAGAAAAATAAATGAGTAGCCACCTGCATTGGATGACACTCGGTACTCGGAGGTCTGTGTGTTGGAAGTGTGCAAGTGTAAACAGTGGTGTTTACACACTGGTGGTGAAAACAGTAGTGTTTACAACAGTGGTGCCTGCATAGGCACCACATCTTGGGTTAAAATGGGGAAGAAAAGTTACACATGGAATTTTAATATTTTCCATGGCTGTAAGTTAGGCTCCATTTAATTCTTTGTGGTTTTACAAGTCCTTCTAGGCTCCTACTATTTCTATGCCAACAATTTTATCATTTACAGAGCATGATCAGAATTAACTGACAGAAGACCCAACAGGCTAGAAATAAGTTGAAAGCAAGAAATACTTTAGTTGGGCCATTAGCTTATCCTCCGTGACCGTAGGCAGCCTGTATACCGTATCTTTGCTTTGATTCTCTCATTTCCTACAGTTGGCATAACGCCCTCTGCTCTCCTGTGTCTGCTGAAAAATAAATGGGAACTCTTTAAAATACCTCTGCTTGTATTTATTTTCCTAGCCCCAAATAAATGTAAAGTGTGGTTATAATCACCCAGGACGCCTAAGGAGCTTCCCATGTTGAAGCCAAGATGAATTGTAGAGATCTTAAAGGGGAGGTTGTTACAAAAGATTGTTACAAGTTAAGGTCTCTTGGACTTTGCCACTCATGCTTGGAGGACATACATGTATATTATATATTATTTGGTTTTTCCAGACAGAGTTTCTCAGTGTAGCCTTGACTGACGTAGACCTCATTCTGTAGACCAGGTTGGTTGGCCTCAAACTCACAAAGATCCGCCTCCCGAGTGCTGAGATTAAATACATTTGCTTGGAGCAGGGCTTTCTTTGTGAGTTCTAGCTCACTTTTAAACACCTGGCACTTTGATGCTTCTGCCTCTGTTCACATCCATGTCTACCTATGGTGTGTGTATGGGTTTGGTTGCAGGAAGCAGTGACAAGAGGTTGTTTCTGTATAGCATCCTCCTGAGGAGCAGAGAACTGGGCTCAAAGCTAAGCTGTAGTGGCTTCCGAAGCAGTGTTACGGGCTAGCCTGACAAGGAGTCCCACATCTGCCACATGTGGGCAGGAGAGGATCAGGAAGCCATGGTTAGAATGGTCCATTTGTGAGGACAGACAGCTATAGGTGAAGCCAGAGACAGCCAGGAAAAAGGAAGGTGCCACCGTGACAACTGATGTTTAAGTGGAATGAGTTTGTGACCTTTCTGGCCTTGTGCTGGAAATCCAGTGTTGGGACAACTACTTTCTCTGCAGAAAAAGCCCAAAGTTCCTGGTGCTGATTTTCTTTCTGAGTCTCGTAGATCAGGCCAGGTGAGGCCTAACACTCCTCCGGAGCCTTGGCTACAAATTGGCGCAAACCAGTGTTTTGTTTCTTTCCCAGCACAGCAAATAGCTAAGCAGGTACTGTTTAAGTTTGTGGTCAGTGCTGTTAACTCCCACCACCACTGTGGCACTGTGTTCATTATGGTTCTCTCTGGCTCCTGGAGCTCTAGATGCTACAATTTGGTCTCCACCCCCTGGTTCAGGCCCAGCTCCTGCCTCCCTGGGCTTTCTCAGTCGTCTTCCTTATCTGGCCCTCCGACCTCCAGTCTTGGTTCCTTTGAACTGAACCATATTATAAATAGAGTTAAAACACAGGGCAGCAAATTAAACACACACACACACTCACCAAAATTATGCCTTCACTGTGTTCCTGTCCTTCTCAAAAGCCTTTTGTGGCTGCTTATTACATTCAGGATGGAGTCCAGACTACTCAGCCAGACTCTCTGGACCTTCCATCATCAGGGCACAGTCTATCATCCTCGTCTTATCTCCAGCTCTCCCCTGCTGAAGCCGACTGTTAGCCAGAGGTCTAATCACCGACGCTTGATCGGCTGCTTTGATTACTGACTTTTTAGCTCTGCCGCCCTTATTACCTGGCGAGCTGTTTTCTGCTTTCTTCATCTCATCACCTTGGCACAAGGTTCTTCTCTCCTTTGTTCAGACTTCTTAGAGCACTGTTTACTAAGGCGTTTTTATTTTATTACCCACATTGTTAGTTTTCTTTTCCCCTGTTTTTCATGTAGGCAGTATAAATATTTGTTATGGATTGATTGATCTGTTGATTCTGCGTGGCTCTGACAGCCACTTGCTTGGGAGAGGGGGATGGTGGAGGGTCAGTGTGGGGCTGAAGCAGAAGCCCATCTCTGTGACTTTGCCCTTTTGATTTCTAGTGAAAGGACAAATTAACTATTTGCTTTGAGCAAACTAATGCAGTGTTTTGTGGATTTAGGGTTTGAAAAGGACCCTGGGAGGGAAAGCCTGGGAGTTGAGCTCTTAGCCTGTTTGCCAGGCTGGAGGAGCTCCACTCTGCCACAGCCTTGCCGTTTGCTTAAGTGAGGGTTGTGAAATCACAGTGGAATTTGTGGTCGCTTGCCAGCGAGGAGGAGGAAGAGAGGTTCTGAGTAAATTAGACATGCAAATTAGTAGGGCACGGGGCTCTAACAAATTATACAAGAAGTCCCAAGAAGTCCATTTCATCTTCTGTCTACAGAGTGGTGATATGTATGTATGTGCACATGTGTGCATGTGCTTTGTATGTGTGTCTGTGCATATGTGTGTGTGTGTATGTGAAGGCAGCTATTAATATATTTTCTTTAGAAGTTCTCAAACCTTTTGTTCTCCCAGCTCTTTTGTAGTAAAGTTTATTTAGAATCCCCAAACCTCTTGTTTCTGTAGAGGCTTGTCTCCAGGCAGTTACTATGTTTGGAAACAAACAGAAGAATCACAAAACAACTTTATTCATTTAATAATAGCAGTGACTGTGACTTTTTTTATATAAAAAAAATAAGTTTTCCAATACAAAAATTTATCAAAAAGATTTACATATTAGCAAATCTTTTTATTGTCTAGCACAGTAAAAACTGGGTTCTCATAGCTGATGTTGTACCTAGTTGTTCTACTGTTTTGTTCTGCTGTATTGTTTTGGTTGAGGCTTATGAACAAAATCCAGTTTCCTCAGGTCTTGAAGGGGGAATATTTGAGTGGGCTTCTTAGTGTTAAATCGTCATATTTTTCTTGATAATGTACTGAAACTTGACAAGGGTCAGCTTATTTTTTATTTTTATTTGTTTATTTTGTACAATGATCGTTTTTTTAAATTAACAAATGATTGTGTAAATGGAGTGCATTGTGACATTATGACTGGTACATATGTTGTGGGGTGGTTAAATGAAGCTAATTAGCATATCCATCACTTAATTATCATTTAGAACCTGGTTTTTTAACAACTTAGAAATTGTACATTGATGTGAGCTAGAGTCACCAGGGCTTACTCCTGTTTCCATCCAAACTTAGTAACTCTTTGACACTTATTTCTCCTCTCTGTCCCCGATCCAGATGGCTCTTCTCTTCTGTGTTTCTGCGGGGTGGACTGATTGTCCACATGCAAGGTCATGCGTTCTCTTCAGCCACAGAGTAAAGGAAGCAAACACTAATGTAGCATTGTGAGAATAGTATTGATCATGGGGTCTTTCGCCAAACTGCCTGACCAGACACTAATTAGGAAGAAGAGTCCAGCGCAGCCAGAGTGGAGGAAGAACTTTAGTGTCTGTTTCTCCAAGGCTAATTTCCTTTCCATGCTAGAGCTTAGCCATCAAAAGGGGGGAAAAATCCTTCCTAGCCTCTGTTTCTTAGCCCAGGAAAAGAATTCCTAGGCTCTATTTTTTAAACTTTAGTGTTTACAACTGGTATTTATTTTTGTTTTGTGTGTAGGAGTGTTATTGTCCACAAGTGTGCCTGTGCACCACCTGAATGCAGTGCCCACAGAGATCAGCAGAGAGTGTCAGATGGTTGTGAGCCAACATAAGGATGCCAGGAACTGAACCCAGGTCCTCTGTAAGACCAGGCAGCTTCCAACAGCTGAGCAGCGGTCCTTCCAGCCCTTATTTTTTACTTAAAAAAACAAAAATAAAAACAAAACAACAGTAGCAAGGGTCAAAGTTTTGTTTTGTTTTTCCAAATCTGTTTTTGACAATAAAAATGCCCAGCTTAAATCAACATGATTGTGTTGTTCCTGTTTGTTAGAAAATTACAGACATTGGAGGTTTTCTGGTCAGATGGCTGCTCCTGCCCCAGGGACCAGCTCTTGGGAACCATTGTAAGGAAAGCCTGCTCCAGAGCAAGGCCCCTTTTGGGCAGCAGGCACTGTTTCTTTCAGTCGTGGTCCCAGCCCAAGGCTTTGAGTTTGTGTGTTTGATCGAGTGTGTGTGTGTGTGTGTGTGTCTGTCTGTCTGTGTGTAGCGCCACAAAGCAGCTTCATTCGCTGCTGGGGTAGACTGCAGACGCGAGGCAGCAATTAAGCGATCATGTAATAGAAGACTCCCAATTTGCCAGTTTCTTTTTTTAACTTCTTGGGTGGTTGGGGCGCATCATTGAAACAATTACTACATTTACTCAAGAGTTTGTCCTTTCTATTAAGAAAGATCCCAGCCAAGTGCCTTCAGGTGAAGCGGAGGGGATTGTGTAACCGAGGCTCTGCAAACTGGTCCTTATTGTTTGAGAAGACTGATCCCTTTGTGCTGCAGCTTGGCACCCAGAATCGGTTTTAATTTAACAGTCCAGCTCCTTTAATGATCAATTCTCTATTGTGCTCTGAATTTGGTACACTCCCAGTCTGTTCTCCAAGGCACCAGCTTCTTAGGAGAAATGGGGGCAGGGGTATCAAAGAGGCCTAATCATTCGGTTATAACTTATAGTAAAGTCCCAAACCCTTTATTCGAGAATGTTCACCAGGGAAAGTACCTGGTGCTAGCATGTGCCTGTATTGTGTCGGGCGCACTGCTGGTGTTTTATCCGCCCTTGTGTAACCCTGGCGGAGGGCTGGGATGCGGGTGCTTTGTTTCTTTCTGTTGCTACCAAGACAGGGATAAGCATGAACCAGGTCGCCCTTATCTCATACCTGCTCACCCTGCCTTAGATTTTCACACACTGTTGTAATCCATTTAGTTGGATTCATGGATTAAAATTTAAGTGAAAGTGTGTAACTTCTGTGCTTAAGCTCCTTGTGGCTCTGAGTCACATGTGAGCTAAGGTCCTTCTTTGCTGGAGGGCAGGCCCTACTTACCTGGCTTCTCTGGCCTCTGAGGACCACCTGCAGTCTGTTGCGGTCCACAGTGGCTGGCCTGACTGCCTTCCTTTCAGTCTCCAGAGTCCCCAGGCTGGGTTGTCCTCAGAGTTTGGACAGTCCCAGAGCTTTCCTCTGCTCTCAGCTTCTCAAGGTTTGAGTCTTACCTGAAGCCTCTTGGTTTGTGCTTCACTGACCAGCCAGGCTTCATTGGCTCTTGCTCTCCACAACCCTTAATTTTTAAAAAAATATATTCTAAAGTATTTGTGTGTCTTACGTAGGGGTGTGCACGCACGAATGCAGGTGTCCACAGAGGCTGAAAGGGGATCTTGGATCCCCTGCAACTGAAGCTGCGGGCACCGGTGAGCTGCTTGGCATGGCCGCTGGAAACTGAGCTCAGGTCTTCTGCCAGAGCAGCAGGTCTCCGTCAGGGAGCCTCCTTCCTCTGTAGTTATCTCAAGTCACTGCCCTCCTGTCTTTGCCTCCACAGTGCCGCTATTGGAGGTGTGTGCCACTATGACCAGCACCAGTGTCTACTTCTATCGAACCATTTAGTGTGTTGAAGGGTGAGCCTCTACTATTAGCCTGTGTGGCTTCCACTCATGGTATGCCATGTACTGACCTTGGATGAATTCCTTCATCATTCAGAATTTTAATTTATCCCTCTGTAAGCGGAAATAGTATTCTATCCCTCAGCCATAAGGACTAAATAGTACTTGTAGAGTTAGCTGTTGTTTAATATTATTTCCATGTAGTAATATCGAATTCCACCTCATAGTTGACTGTATATTTATTTGGATGTTTTGTGTTTCTTCTGCCTCTAGTGCAGACTGTATGCAGGAATCATATTTATTCTAGATGAAAATGGTGTTTGACACGTAGTAGGCACTGTCTACATCTTTGTTGCGTATTGAAATATGAACTGACTTTGTCTGGTTTGCAAATGGAGCAATCAGCGTTAAGAGAGGTTCACAGCTACTAAATGACAGCAGTCCAGGCTTAGGACTCTTGACTGTAGAGCCTCACCCTTCCACTGACTCAGTCTCTGCCTGGACATCCCTGCAGAACGTCGTGAACTTCAGGCGCTCTTCGTTTGGCTCATACCTTTCATGGTTCTTCTGTGTGTGTGTGTGTGTGTGTGTGTGTGTGAACATGCGTGTGCCCATGTATGCTTACAGAGGTTGGTGGACAGCTGTAGATGTCTTCAGGTGCCATTCATCTTAAAAATGGCTTTTGGAGGTAGGTTTTCCCCCTGTCTTGACTTGTTACACTTGGGGTGGACTGGTTAGCCTTGAGCCTGGTGAGACACCTCCCTTCACTTTCTGTGAGGGTTTCCAGGATACCAAGGCCATTGTTGTTTGTTTGTATTTAAATGTTGGCTCAGGGGATTCAGCTGAGGTCTTTATACTTCTGAGGCATGCGCAACACTGACCAAGGCGTCTCCCAGGTCTGAGTTCCCTAATGTGAATGCAGTAGAAGTCATGAAACGGGTTCAGCCATGTTTTGTACGATGTGTGGTTAACAGAGCAAGAGTTCAGACCAGAAGTCAGGAGGGTGAGACCCAGGTGACCCCCACCCGGATTCAGTGAATGGCTTCAAAGCATCGTGACCTGCTGTGGGATACAGAAGGTGTTGAAGCTGGGGTGAGATGCTGAGTTAGAGCCATGTATTGTGACTTGGAAAGAGGTAAAAGCCAGAAAAAAATACACACACACACACACACACACACACACAGAGAGAGAGAGAGAGAAGAGAAGAGAGTCCTCTGATGAAAGCAGTGGATGTTCTTCTACCACGCTTTTTCCTGGGTTCATGAAACCTCAGGAACTGAGTGCAGGAATCTAAGGGAGTTAGAATGCTGCCATTACTTTCCTAAAATCTAGGCTTAGGACTTGGCTCTCTGCGGACTCCTAGTAATGTTCCTTGAATGAGGTTGAATGAGGGAATTTTGTTATTTTCAAGGTTTTTTTTTTCCCCCCTCAACTTTGAGCTCCATCTGTAGTTTCCTTTGCTTGGGATCTCTGGCTTGCCAATTCCCTAATGTCATCTGGTGTGGCAGGAACCTTTGCTCTGGGCAACACGTAGCTGATTGAGAGGTTTGGCTTCAGGTGAGCTGTAGAAATGGACTCAAGATGTTTGGGATGCTTCCTGGAGGGAACCATTGTGGAACGGGCATCTCATAGGGTTGGGCCCCGCAGGTCAGGAGTGGTCCCCACACTGTGTAGAGAGCTCGGCTTCTGCACCCTGCCAACCTGTGTTATTAGAAGTAGAGAGTCTCAGAGACCCTTTAACCTCATTGCCTGAGGCTGATTAAGTGGTCCAGGCCCCAGCTGGTGGCAGAACCCCACCAGTAGCTCTCACCTGCCTGTCCAAACCAGGCGAGTATTTT
The DNA here is from genome assembly GCF_978045245.1 of Mus caroli. Taxonomy (NCBI): domain Eukaryota; kingdom Metazoa; phylum Chordata; class Mammalia; order Rodentia; family Muridae; genus Mus; species Mus caroli. The sequence goes on along the minus strand of NW_028227265.1, from coordinate 38,105,113 downwards.
TCAGGTTCTTCATAAATCAGTACCTCTCACTGACATCCATGAGGCTTAAAAGCCTTTGAGATGGAATCTAGACCATTTTCATGACAGGGTGATGCTCGTTACCATGTTTAGTTGGCTTGTTTATGAATTTTTTTTTTTTTTGAGATAGAGCCTTACTATAGAGAACAGATAGGTCTGAATTCCTGAGTAGCCCATGCTAGCCTCAAACTTGATGTAATTCTTCTGTCTTAGCCTTTTACATGATAGGGTTACAGACATGAGCCATTTTGTCTGGCTTCTTTGGCAGTTTCAATACTGTCAGGACACCTTATTTCACCCCATGTTTATTGGTAATTTAGTGAACGTTTGTTGAACTTATATCAGATACTATAGCAGACACAGAAATGAACCGGAGATGGGACTCAACTTCAAGGACTTAAAATCTAAATACAAAGCAATGGCATAGTCAAGGTTAGCAAGTCAGAATAGCAAAAGCACATTGGTCCTGCAGGATATATTTTTGAAATTTAATTGGAGTATGTGCTCTGTGAAGCCCTACAGAAGAACTTTAGCCCAGGTGCCCTGTGGTTTTTGGTATTATACTTCTTATAACATTTCAGGTTCAGGTTTTCAGTTCTATAGGTGAGTGGTTTGTTTTTATTTTTGGTGTGTGTGTGGAGCAGTGGGTGGGGTGGTGGATGGATGGGGGGTTATTTGAGGTAGTTCTCTGTGTAGCCCTGGCTGTCCTGGAACTCAGTCTGTAGGCAAGGCTGTTGTCGAGCTCAGAGATGTTGCCTCTCAGGCGCTGGGATTAAAGGAGCGCCACCACTGCCCAGCTAGATGAGTGTTTTTTAAAACCTGGCTGATTATTGCTCTCCCTTAAGCCCAGAAACAGCGTGCACGCAGGCCGTCAGGAGCTCGAATGTACTTCCTGGGTCAGCAGGACTGCTGTTGGGTTGGAAGCTTACTGCTAAAAAATAACTCAGTCTACAGTTGTGATGAGCAGCCAACGCTAGCAACACCTACACCACTGCCTTATAGGTGAACACTACACATAAGCTGTGCTTCTTGAACCTGGCCCTCATGTTTCACATTAGCATGCATTTTACTACATGATAAGTCTGATGCATACATCCTGGTAGGGCATTCCAAAAAAAAAAAAAAAAAATCCTTTGCTTGAGATGAAAAAGTGGAAATATGCCCACCACAGTTCAGCTAGATTCAGCATATAAGTTGAATATTGGTTGGTGACATGGTAGCTTTCAGAGAAACTACTGCCTCCCCCCGCCCCAGCCTCCCACTCCCCACTTTGGTGGAACAAAAGAGATTGGATTGTGCTTTCTTAGGATTTCTCTGCCTTGTGCCAGAGGAAAGAGAGGCAGGCATGTGTCAGCAGACCTGCAGCGAGGTGAGCTGTCAAGGTGTTGGCACTGACAGGCTCCTCTGGGTAGAACTCAGGGCATCCCACCAGCAAAATGAAGACTGGACTTAAATGATTTCACATTGGGGCTTTTTACTTACCTTAATTGCTGAAGGGCTAAATTGGGTGTGACAAATCTAACAGGTAATTGCCAGCTAGGTTTCACCGCCAGTCATTGGATACACGGTGAGTGATGGTCTCTCTGTTACAGCTGAGCTAGAAACATAGGGACTATATTTGGAATTAGAATTTACATATTCAGGTGTAGTCATGTGTACTTAAACCCTTGCCGTGTGTCTGGGAACTCAGTTCACTTGCTTCTCTCATTGATGGTCTAGAGTTTGTTGGTGTGCTACGGGGGAGAAGTTGGAAGGGCCGTGATTCAAGAGAAAGCATAAAAGAGGCTAGATCTGGAAGGAAAAGCTTTTCCTTCGAGGTGGTAAATACTAGGTAGCCTTTGGAGAGCAGTCATTCCTAAGCCCTTGTGTTGGAGCTGAGCTTTCGACATTATCATAGCTTAAAAGTTACCTGTGTAACTAGTCTCCGTAGATTTCCTTCCTTAGTCATTTGATGGGTTTGATGGACATGTAGAAGTCCTGCTGCAACGTAGGAGAGCTTATGGTTCTCACTTCTGTGTGGGGACTCCAGCCTGGCAGCATCTGCCTTAGTGCTTGTGAAAGGGACTTTTGCCTCCTTGGTTCACACAGGATTTTAGCCACACTACCCACTGTAGAAACAAAATTACCTTTACATGAAAGAATAAAGAAAGTCCCCTCAGTTTCTGCTTTGTGAACTTACAGTCTACTGAGAGAGACGAAAACCCCTAACAGAATGTAGGAGTTTCTCTCTAGGATGACGGAGCTGGTTTTGTTAGGATGGTTTGGGAGTGAGGAGATGGGGCAGCTGGGAAAAGCTGGGGGGCATGGGCTAAAGGACACAGGACCTAGAGTAGGGAGCAGAAGGAGGCCCCCCTACGATGAGGCCAGATAGTCCCAGAGTGTGGATTTACTGGCTGTGGAAGCCCATTAGAAAGCAAACAATACCAGGCAGGAAGTGACGTGGTTCAGTAGGCGTTTCAACAAGGTTTGCTGTGATTTCTGTGGAGAATGGGCCACAGAAGAGATGATGAGAACATACCCAGGAGGAAAGTTACACTATTGTGGGAGGCTCTGTGGATGGGGGGAGGTGCTTGAGTTGGAGTGTGTCATGGGATGGAGATGGCGTGGGTGGAATTCAGAAGGAAACTGATGCACGCATAGTTTTTTTATTCTTTTATACATTACATTCCAACCGGCTGCCCCTCCTCTACTCTCAGCCCCACCCCCACCACCTCTCTTCTCTCCCACATCCAGTCTTCCTTTTCCCTTCAAAAACCAGGCTTTCCAGGGATATCAGCGGAACATGGCATAGAAATTACCATGTGGCTAGGCACAGCCACCTGTAGGAGGGAAGGGGACCTGTATTATTTTTGATTAGGAGGTTATTGGTCCGAGGAGGGAAAACTGTTGTTTGAAGTACAGGTGATACAGGTTGTGGGGAAGGCAAGCCTTGGACTGTTGGGAACCGGTACTGCTTCTGTCTGTGGTTGCAGGCATTCCTGACAGCACACATTCAGGACAGGACGGCGGTGTACATACTTCATCTTTTGGCAGAGCAGAGCAGAAGGGAAATAAAATAAAATAAATCATTCAGGCTCTTTAATGAAACGGGTTTCAGAAGAGATGATCTCAATTCTAGCTTCTGTGATAGTACGCTTTCTTACAAACACACGCGTCAGTTACACATCTCAGATGTCTGAATAATTCTAGATACCTTTTGACTGCTGTGAGCTCAGTGATCCATTTGGCTAGTCTCTGTAACTCTGAAGTTTTAATAGGTAACAGTCAGAAGCAGAGTATAGGAACAGAGAGCAAACTGCATTGCCAGGAGCTGGTCCTGTGAAGCTGTTAGCTTTAAGCCTATTAGGCTCCCCTGCTGTGGGAGCCATGGCAAGCAAGGCAGCTCTGCACCTTGAGCAGTGTCCTTCCTGTACTTGGGAATCAGCATTCTTGTCAAAATCCTAACCTCCAGTTCCTTGGGCAGCAGCTTTGGCTTCCAACATGTGTGTCTTGGGGGAACCTTGTTACCCACACCTTGTGGGACAAAGGGACAGCCTGGTGAAAATGGCTGTAATGTTGGCAGTGAGTAAGAAGTGACTGGCAGTTCCTCTTTTGGGGAAAGGCAACCAACATTTACTAATCTGCTCTGCTGCTTATAGTCTTCAAATCAGCCTGGAAGGGTCTGTGGGTGGGGCTTGGCTCCCACTCTTATTTTATGGGTAAGGAAGGAGCCTGGGGATTTGCCTGTTTTTAGCCACTAATTGTAAATGTACAACTTGGCTCAAATTTAAGTGGCTAACTTGAATGTAAAAATAAATAAAAGAATAGCTTTTCAAAGAATTGCCATCAGTTGCAATTCAAGTGGACTCATAAACACTTGTATCAGATTAAGTTTGAGACTTCATGTTAAACAGAGTGAGAACTGACATTGGTAAAATGGCCAGGCTTAATGCTATGTTGGTAAGGTAATCCCCCAAACCTTCAGGTTTTCACTCTTGTTTTATCTCCTTGTCAGTCTAGTGTATTTAACTAATAATCTAAACTTCTGTCATCTTACACTGCAGGGTTGTGTCCCTGCGAAATAGACAAAGAGTCAAAGGACCTCACAGGGAACTCACACCAGTGTGCGAGAGCGAAGGCACGGGAGGCTGGGCTCCCTTGGAGTGATGCAGGTTCAGACCAGGGATGCTACGCTCACGCACCATGTGGCCTTGCAGAAGATCAAGTTCAGACAGGTGGTCCACTGACTGTGTAGTGTGGGTTCATCCTCAGGCTGGCCCCTCGTCTTCCTGCCTTCTCCTAAACATCATCACGGTGGGTAGTTCTGGCTCAGTGGATGAAGTTTGTCTAGTGACTGTGGGAAGATAATAAAAGAGACAAAATAGGCCATATTTATTTCCATGAAATGATGTTCATCCAACATTTATAGAATATGTAGCCCGTAGGAAGGAAGTGCAGACACCTAAGTTCAGTAATTTAAAATGTAGTGGGCATTTCTGTATTTCTCATTTTTTTCTCCTTTATTTTTTTCTTTTTAAATTTTTTATTAGATATTTTTTCCCTTGTTTCTTTTTTATTAGGTATTTTCCTCATTTACATTTCCCATGCTATCCCAAAAGTCCCCCATACCCTCCCCCCCCCCTCCCCTACCCACCCATTCTCACTTTTTGGCCCTGGATTTCCCCTGTACTGGGGCATATAAAGTTTGCAAGTCCAATGGGCCTCTCTTTCCAGTGATGGCCGACTAGGCCATCTTTTGATACATATGCAGCTAGAGTCAAGAGCTCAGGGGTACTGGTTAGTTCATAATGTTGTTCCACCGATAGGGTTGCAGATCCCTTTAACTCCTTGGGTACTTTCTCTAGCTCCTCCATTGGGGGCCCTGTGATCCATCCAATAGCTGACTGTGAGCATCCACTTATGTGTTTGCTAGGCCCCAGCGTAGTCTCGTTAGAGACAGCTATATCAGGGTCCTATCAGCACAATCTTGTTAGTGTATGCAATGGTGTCAGCGTTTGGAGGCTGATTATGGGATGGATCTCTGGATATGGCAGGATGGTCCATCCTTTTGTCTCAGCTCCAAACTTTGTCTCTGTAACTCCTTCCTTGGTTTCTCCTTTATTTTTGTTTTCTCTACTTTTAACTTCCTTCTCTCATCACTGGCAACATGCTCCTGATAAAAAATGGACTTTATTCATGCCCAGTCTGTGTCTTCACTATCCTAAACCCTTGGAGGACAATTGGTGCTGTTGTTTCCTCCCTTTTCCCTCTCCCTGTACTGTGCTGCTGGTGGTCTCCAGGGCTCTTCTCGTGTCCTTTGCGTGCCTGTACCGTGAAGCGTTGCGCATGTGTGTGAACACACTGACCTCTTCTTTGTGCGTGTTATGTAAGAGCCCAGAGCCAGTTAATCCCATGCCACATTTCACTTTGGAAATTAAATATGTTGGCTTAAGACTAGTATGTTTGTAAAGCTGAAACACACTACAAAGAGAGAGCTTTGTAGTGGCTCCGGATTGGTTATCGTTGTGTGCTTTTAACTATGCTTGCTGCATAGTTCCCTCTCTGACTGTGCTCATTGACATGCCTTCAGACGGAAAGATAGCCTCCAAAGCCGAGATCCCAAGGACCAAATTTCAGCCTCGATTGAATTTTATGCATGGAGAAAGATACTCTGTAAATGGAGCCGTTGGCATCCCGGTGTGTGTGTGTAATGTAACTTGTGGATGGAGCTGTGATGAACTGCAACGTGAGCCGGGATCTTTGGACTGTTCAGAGAACACAAGCAAAGCCTTCCCCACTCTTGAGTGAGGTTGTTCTCCAAAAGCAACAAGTACGCCTTGTCTTTTGGGAAAGCTGTCCCGGAGCTGTAAAGCCTGTGGTTTATACTTTAGATGCCTCTGCACCCTCAGCCTAGAAACGCTTGACACTTCTCTTGGAATTTGAGGAAAGTTTCCTAACTTTGAAGTTAGAGGAGGCTCTCATTTCAGATTAGGCAGTTGTGAATTTTTTTTTTTTTTTTGCTCTCATTTCATGATGCCAGAAAAATCTTATATGGTCCCATATTTGGAGAATAGCAGAGGGCCTCAGAGCCACACGATCCTATCGTAGACAGCACATCAGCTGCTCACTCTAGAGCGCTGTGCTCCAAGCTTCCTGAGCTTCTAATAAGTTAAGCTAACTTCCCTCACTCCACCCCAGTCACACATACTCTTAATAGTATTTTAGTACTCAAAAATTGTGGTAAAATGCACATAAAATTGGTCATTTTAATGATGCAGCTCAGTGGTCCTAAACCCACTGACATTATGGTACACTCGTCTCATGCTGCCTCCCCACCGTCCCTCCCCACCCTCCTTCCCTTTGTCACATACGGATACTTCATGTGCACTGAGCCTCATGTGTGCTGAATAACTTCCACTTCTACTTTCCCTCACCTCCTAGTAACTATGACTATAAGTTTCTATCTTTCATCTTAAAATATTTATTTTATTATGTGTGGATGTTTTGCTGGTATGTATGTATGTATGTATATATGTGTACCATGTCCACATGGAAGCTGGAAGAGAGTGCTGGATCCTTTGTAACTAGAGTTACAGGCAGCTCTGAGCTACCATGTGTGTGCTAGAATTGAACATAGGTCCTCTGGAAGAGCAGTCAGTGCTTTTAACTACAGAGCCATCTGTCCAGTCCCAATTTTTTCAACGTTTTTACATTGGACCATTCTAGGTGCCCAGTACCATTGCAACTGTACAATATTTGACCCTTTGTGACTGGTTTACTTTCATTTAACATAATCTCTTCAAGATGCATATGTGCTGTAGAACCTATAAATGTATCCCTGTTTAAGGCTGAATAGTCTTGGTTGGTGTGTGCAAACTACAGTTTGCTTAGGACTCATGCATTATGGAGACTTGGGTGGCTTCTACTGTTGGCTGGGGGTTTTGGGTCCTTATCTTTACTTAAAGAGGGTAGAGTAAATAGTTTGCCAAGTTAATAAATATGAGTAAAATGGAGAAGGAGTTGCAGGAGATAGAATTCCAGATTTCATGGTTAGGCTGATGGTGCTGTTGACACAGGATTAGAAAGAAGAGAAATGAGTCCAGGAAAGTCCACGAAGGAGAAGGTTGGCTTTGATTTTGGTCTTGTTGAATCCCTGGTGTTGGTGAGGATTTTCAAGATCCATTTGTGGAGACAGTTTTAAGTGCAGGTTTGGGTCAGATGGGGTTGGGGCGGGGGGTGAGAGATCCTCTTACTAACCAACTCCTGCTTGAAAGACTTCTCTGCCATGACAGACAGTGAGCCCAAACCACCCCTGCCTTTCTTAGGTTGCTTTGCTTCGGTATTTTGGCTCAACAGTGAGCGAAGTAACTAATGCATTAGGATTATTCTTCATGGTAGAGCTGGAAACAAAAGCTCCAAAGCATCAGATGCACATATGGAAGTAAGATTAAAATGCATGCTAGTGAAGTCATGGAGTTCCAGTCTATGCTTCAGTCATGAAGTAGTTAGTGAACATAGAGAGAGCATATTGGCTTTCTGGAATCCTGTTTTATACCTGGAGCTTATGGGATAGTTATTAAATAAGTTATTTCTGTGGGTATTTCTCTCTAACTTTTTATCACTGCGGGACAAAACTACTGGTTGATGTAACTCACTGTAAGGAACTAAGGAATTTTTGTTGTTGTGAGGTAACATTGGGTCTCCTAGCAGTCAGTTGCTGTTACTCAAGGGGAGGCATCTTCTGTCTTACTACGCAGCCCCTGCTTTGGAAGCAGCAGAGGGGCCATGCAGGACTGGAGAGCAAAGGCTTGTTAAGTGGACAGGCACTGAGTTGCTTCTGATGACTTCACAGCAGCAACGTGTGCACCTGCTTTCCCATGGCAGGTTGTTTGATCTTGGTTTAATGGCTAAAGCTTTGTATAATTACAAAGAAATCCAAAATCCTACTGGTCTCAAGTGTGCCTGTTTGCAGTTGGACTGCTGGCAGGGACGTGCTAAGTTTGATTGTGCTAAACCCTGGCCAGACACATGGCAAAGTCGCATGGAGCTCTGACTCCTGACCTTTGATGGACTACCAAGGTGTATGATTTCAGGATGCTAAGTGCCCTGAACACAGCTGAGAGAACTTGGCTTTTTCTTCTGAACAGGAGGGATTTTTGCCTTTTGGAAATGTCAAAGAGTTTGTTATTAGGTCCTCAGAGCTAGGATGTCAGTAGAAAGGGCAGCAAGGGATTTCTAAACTCAGCAGTTGCTCTCGTTAACCTTGGTGGTTGGATTCACTTACAAAATCAAAGCCTGTGTGGTGGTGTGGGGCAGGGTCTCAGTAAGTAGCATCTCTGGTTTCAGCGGAAGAATCTGGAGCTAGCCTAAAGAACTTAGCATCGGCATGCAGTGCAGTAGTCAGGGCCACTGGAGAACTGTTTGGAGTCACTGGTCCTTAGGACTGGATCTTCCATTCTATCCTGTTACATGCACTGCTTTGATATTACTATCACTTCCTTCAGGTCTGTAAGCATCCCCCAAGGTCTAGCCATACCCAGGTACTCCTTAGCCATACTTCCCTTTGGCTTCGCTTCAGTTGCTTTTGCATTCACTTGGCAGTTTTCTTCAGGAGACCTTTTCTCATTTGAAACTTGGACTGTATTGTACATCCCCCCCAAATGGTGATTAGAGCTGAGAACTTTAAAAAGTTAAGTCAGTGGGACAAGTAAATTGGTTTTCAAGTTATGTGAAGAGCTCGTGCATGTTATTTTTGAATCTGTGGTTTTTGTTGAGTTTTTCCCCTTAAAAGAGAGGCCTTTGAGACTAAAAAATATTGCAGCTAACTTGGTTGAATGGAGGCCAAGTATTGCCGTCTTAAATAAGGAGAACATGGAAAGTGGCATGTTATCCAGCACGCATGAAGGTGGCTCTGCTGGAGACCTGGTCCTTCCCCTAGACAGCTGCTCAGCAAAAGGAGAGATGACAGAAGTCTCAGTGATTGAATTACATCGACTCTGAGTTCATTGTCTTTCCATAGTAACAATAGATAATAGAAGAGTTATTTAACCTGACTCAGAAAGGATGTAAATTGGAGCAGGAGAACTTGTTTTTCATTAGTCAATTTGCTAAAAATGTACAAGTTTGGTAATAACTGGTGTTTGATTCGATGAAGAAATGGGAGTTGTCCTGATGGACATGTGAATTGATACCAGGAGGGCAGTTTCACTGTATGAGTCAGAACCCTTCAAAGTCCTGTGAGTCACTGTAACCTGGGTAATCTCCTGCTAAGAATCTTTATCCTGAAGAATTCTGTGCCTTCCTGCATCACAGTATGTGCATGCCCTTTGCCCCAAAACCACAGAGATAGCAGGAATGAGACATTAAAGGAACTCGAGAAGACAAGTCGTAGCTGGGTTTGCAGACAAGATGGCATTACACACTGGAAGGACCTGAACAGAAAGGGTAATCAGCTAGGTTAAAGCCTCCATCCTACAGAGGGTCTGGATGTTGAGACAGAAAGTAGAATTTAAGAAAGTCAGGAATACAGGTTTACCACTGCAGACGAGCATGGAAGTAACTAACACCCCGCCCGCCCGCCCCCCCCCCCCAAACCAGGGTTTGCCGTGAAGGTTCACTTTTTGAAACGGAAATTGGTAGAAGTCCCGTGACCCCAGGAGAGCTGTAGTTTATTTTGATCTGTGGGTCTTAAGGAACAGAAGGGATATATGTGTGTGTGTGTGTGTGTGTGTGTGTGTGTGTGTGTGTGTAGAGAGAGAGAATGTAACAAATGTAACAGTGTGACAAAGAACATTAGAGTCCTTAAAGAAAAAAAAAAAAAGGAAGGAAGGAGGAGGAACAGACAGACGGATAGCAAAATAGAAGTAAACCTAAGCAGATAAGCACATCAGGGGGCTGGAAAGATGGCTCAGTGGTTAAAGAACACTGGTTGCCCTTCCAGTTTCTAGCACCCACAGAGTGACTCACCACCATCTGTAAGTCCACTTGCACGGCATCTAATGCCCTCTTCTGGCCTCCACAGGTACCAAGGATATACATGATGCACAGATATCCATGCAGGCAAAATACTCGTACATTTAAATTTTAAAAACCACATTAGGCTAATGAGATGAATCAATCAATGATATTTTTGCCCTGCAAACAAGAGGACCTGAGTGTACATACACACAAACACACGCACACATACACACACACAAGCCATCCTTGGCAGTGAACATCTATAATTCTAAAAAGCTGGGAGAGCAAAGATAAGAGTATCTCGGGGCTCACTGCTCAGCTTGTCTAGACAGATTGACAGGCCCAGGTCCACTGGTCAGATTGACAGGCCCAGGTCCACTGAGAGACCCTGACTCAAAATACAAGCTGAAGAACAATCACGGAAGGCAGATGCTGACCTCTGACCTCCACGTGCACATACATGCACACAGACATACAAACATGTACTTCACACTCACATGTTCAAAAATATTAAGCACATTTTAAAGATTAAAAGCATAATTCTATGGATCCACGGGACACACCTCTTGTTTCCATTTTATCTTGTATTTCGGGATATGTTCCACTGTATCTTTTGTATTCTACAGTTTCAACATAAATTGAAACCTCTCCACCTAGCTTTCAGATTTCCTGCCCTTTCTCTTTTGAACCTTTTGTCTCTTTAAGCTAAATTCTATGAGATTTCTTAGTACTCTCTCAACTCATCAATTTTCTTCGTAAATGTGTGGAGTCCACTGTTCATCCCACCTATGAATCTATTCTCTCAGGTCAGTGCGGTGGTTGCGCCTGTCATTCCAGCACCAGCAATGAGGCAGGAGTGTTGTAAGTTCAAAGTGAGACTCAACTACACAAGACCCTGTCCCAAGGTCAACGATTTCATTTCTATAACAGTGCTTTTCATTTCCAAAACTTGCAACTAGCTTTTTCTCATGTAGCTGGCATTTCAAAGTACTTACAAACATTTTAGATGCTTATTTTATTTTAAGAAGCTTAGCTTACTGGGTTGTTCTTTCCAATACCACAGCACTGTTTCTCAAGGTTCTAGCTCTTTATCAAATTGTTTGCCTATGTTACAGTTCCTTTCCTCTTCTAGGAGAAATAGGCACATCATCTCTGAGTTAACTGCACATAGCGGTAGTCACTTTCTTAATTCTTTGTCTGGCAGTTCTTCTAGATCACCGTCATTGGTGACTATTCCTATGGGATATAGTGCTTTGTAGGTGAGGTGTGTTGACTTGGGTTTTCTTGGTGACTGTTCCTATGGGATACAGTGCTTTGTACAGAACAGCTAGTTAAGCTCTAACACATACATGCACACACGCATAAACTTTCATGGAAATTGTATATGAATTTCTCCTGAATTTTATCCAGGTAAATTCGTATCTGGAGTTCTCAAGTAGGATTGATTTATGTTCTAAAGTTTAATTAGGTGGGTTCATATAGATTCCATTGTTGGTTTTTATGACTATTAAGCATGACTCTTCCAGACACTAATAAGTCAGAGTGTGTGGTTGCCAGGTGTGCTGTGGCCTTGCTACACGCTAGGCAGTGCTCTTACCCGCTGGCATGTGTTGCTTCCTGAGAAAGCAGCTCCAGATTATATCTCCAGGAACTAGCCCTGGAACTCAGGGTTTGACTCACCGTCTGTGGTCTAGAACACACCGCGCCTCACCTGCTTCCCACTTGCCTACAATCTGCATAGTTTACAAAGTGCAGTATTTACTAATGTGTATGCTTGATTTTACTTCATAGCTGCATTACAATAAGAGAACTGAGGTTGGAAGAGATGGAGGAATCTATATGCTTCCGGAAGTTGCAATCTGTGCCCTGAAATCTGCTTGTATTGTTTGTTTTTCACAGTGCTGCGTCTTCATTGAGTATGGGGGTGGCAATAGCGACTTTTTCAATACTGAAGTGTCTTTTTGTCTTTAGGATATGGTATATTAAGCAGTGTATGCTTTTACTCTCTTTGGCTCAGCTGTTTCCTAATTTTTGAGAGGCTTCTTCCTACTCGTTCAAACCTTCCTTAAGGTCCAGGCCAGTTTCCTACTGGCTTTAAACCCTTGTAAGATCCGTCGCATTTCTTCATTTGTTGTTTGTTAATTTAATAGAATTAAATTTGTATTATCCAGTTCAAAATATCATTCATAATTTAAAAACTATTAACAGGGACTGCAGGGTGTGCTGGAGTACCTCTAATCCCAGCACTCGAGAGGCTGAGGCAGAAGGGGACCTTGGATTTGAGGTGAGCCTGGACACATAGCAAGTTCCAGGCTAGCCTGGCCTATTGTCAAAACAAGCAAACCACACACACACACACACACACACACACACACACACACACCCCTGGGATATGGTGCTAAGAGTTGTCAGCAGCTGCATCTAATGGGCTGAAGAGAGAGGTGGAACAAGAAACATACTCCACTCATGTGTCATGACTTAAAAACCAGTTGATCTTTTTAGGTGATTTCCATCAGAATCTCAAACCGTGTCTTAGGCAAGATCTGTGAGCTCAGGCAGCTCAGCTTACCTAGCAAAGTGGAAGCAGAGGCCTACAGTTTCCAACATGCGACATTTCGTCTTTTTGAGTTGCAGCTTTTTAAATGTGAGGTAGTAGTAGGCTGTTGGTAGCACAGGAGGGCTGGGAGGGCTTTTCTGTGACTCTCCTATCAGGTGGGAGAGTCAGGCTCTGAGCCCTTTCTAGCTATGTGGCATTTGTCACAGGTGTGACAGCCGCGAAGCTGGTAGGTAGGTCCCAGCTTTGTGGATTCATCGAGGCACTATTGCTGGCCAAAGATGCTGATTCAGTGTGAGCCCCTCTGCCTTCAGCCTGTGTGCTCTCCTGTGCTGTGCTGACCGGCTAGCATTTGGCACAAAGGAACCCCAGATCTGGATTGCTCTCCTCACTCCAGTGTGTTTGGCTGTGAGTGTTCCCCAACAAATGCTTCATTGCACATGGACAGGAGGATGTCTTTCCTGAAACAAGCCCTGAAGCATAAGTTTGTGGTTTTGTATTGGATGCCATGTTAATAATCAATAGGTAATACGTTTGAATAGGTGGTAGATAGTTATGGTCAATAGGTAGTTCACAGTGTTGAAGATGCTAGAAGCAAAATTCCTGCAGAGTAAGACAATGCTCGTCTTTCTGCATAGTAGGAGCATTTTTGAGTAATGTCATCATTGGACACAGCCTTTCAGGTGTAATGCCTTATGCATGTTTGATGGTCTACACATCAGCTGAGCTAAAAATGTTTGTTTATATAATAATTTAGTAGATGCATTAATCACAAACAGTTTCATCCTCCACTGATGCCTGTGGGCCTGTGAGGTAGCTCTCTTGATCTTTAGACTTATCTTAAATGAAGTATGGAATTTCTCTTGGAAATACATACCATATACATGGCTTAGGCTTAATGGTAGACTCTTGTGGAGAGATTTTTAAGGTGGTATTTGTAAGGTGGAACGTCTGAATTATTCAGTATTTAATTTTTTCGTGGCATTTATAAATATTGTAGTGCTTTGTGTTTATAAAACGCCCTAAGAACTAGTTGAAAGATCACAGGGAAGTGCAGGCTTTCCTGGGCTTCAAATGAAAATTGAATGTAGGTTTTGGTTAAGGTAGTGGAAGTGCACATAAATGTGAGAGTGTATATTCATGGGAATATCATTAGTTCTTTTTATATCTATGACAGTGGCTGCTGCTGAAAGAAGATAAAACATTAGCCAATTAGGGAATTAAATGACTTGTGCTATGCTGCTATTATAGCTCCTTCCTAATGGTCAGTGACCACACCTTATTTAGAAAGTCATTCAGCATTATGAGTAGGAAAATAGCATCAAAATGGAAGACTGATTAGATAAATAGAATTGTGTGCAAAATAGAACATACTGTTTTGTTTCTTGTGTGTGTACTAGTTGTTAAATTTCTAGTCCCTTTTGGTTACTTACTTTGGATGACAATGTAAAAGGTCTAGGGTTTCAGAGGTGCTTGCTCTGTACTGCTGTGATCATGGTAGGTTGTGAGTGAAGGCTGATTTCCTGGGGTGGAGAGGTTGATACTCTGGGCTACCATGTCTGTTTGGGTGGGTGGTGCACAGTATAGGTCATCTAGAGTTGGTGGGGAACAAGACCATTTGGATGTGCTGATCTCTACCTCTCCGGTAGGCCCACACTGGTCCAGAGCCATATACCTTCCTGTTCTTAGTGAGCCATCGCTTCCTAACAACGGCCCTAGTGATCTGCTTTAAAGGTTCCGATATTATATGAAAACTACTTTCTGCTGTTTTTTCTTCCAGATAACTAGTATGAACAGGTGTGAGTGTGTGTGTGTGTGTGTGTGTGTTACACTCATATATGCCGTGTATATGTTACATGTAAACACAGGCTCTATAGATGCCTAAATATAAGGTTAAGCAATGTAAAGTCTCCTTGTTGCAATTACTTGTTCAAATAGTTGATTCTGTTTGAAGAGGATGCTAGATGGATCCTCTTGCTAGATGGATACTTACAAAATGCTAGATGGATCCTCTTGCTAGATGGATACTTACAAAATGCTAGATGGATCCTCTTGCTAGATGGATACTTACAAAATGGTGCTTTATAAAATTGGAAAAGAAAGCAAAGAAGCTTAACATAAACTTGCTAATGTTTTAGAGATGAAAGATTACTTTTAAAAAGGCACTGTTTGGGGCTGAAGAGGTGGTTCAGCAATTACAGGCACTTCTCGTTCTTCCAGACGACTCAGGTTCAGTTCCCAGCACAGTCGTGGCAGCTTACAACCATCTGCAACTCCAGTTCCCGGAGGTCAGATCCAACTCTGACCTTCATGTGCACTGGCCAAGCATGTGGTGCGCATACAAACATGCAGACGAAACACTCACACATAAAACGAGATAACTTGGAAAAGGGAGCACTACTGGATGCGGACACGTTTAAATAAACGTTTACAGCAGGAGTGAGCATCCCAGGTACCCCAGTGTTCCAAGAGGAGATGGCTTTACTTTACTGGGTATTTCCAGGGGTGCTGTCACAGAACATTTAGCTGTCTCAGGTTGCGCGGACAGGAACGTTTATGCTGGAAGACATAATAAGATCAGTGTTAACTGATCCCAGGTCACTTAGGTCATGAGAAGACCCTGATGGCAAAGATGCAAGCGGACTGAGTGAGATTGCCTCAGGAACTGTGACAGTGAGTAGGATCATTTCTGATAGGCTGCTTTGTACATCTTATAATTAAAGACGTTTAAAAGCGTCTACCTTCAAGTTCATTAAGATTTTCGTGCGTGTTTTGTTGGAAGATAATATACTACTCTATACTTGAGGTCACTTTTTATTCAGTAATATGTAATTCTTATTTCTAACCAGAAACTGAGGCTCCTTGAGGAGCTTGAAGACACTTGGCTTCCTTACCTGACCCCCAAAGATGATGAGTTCTATCAGCAGGTAAGATGCTTTGCTACTTATTTATTTGTTTGTTTGTTTGTTACTATTTATTTATTTTACCAATTTCGCCTCTGTATTTGATCAGTGGAACTGCTAGGGTGCAAATTGCACTCAGGGGCCTGGTCCCAGGCCATGCAACGTCCCTAGAGCACATGCCTCCCTCCCTATCTGCTTTCTCTTTAAACTCTGTCTAGACAAAGCGCACTGTTTCCACTGCCCAGCACCTGCGCGTCTTCCTGCCTTTGTACACCTCTCTGCTCATGCAGGCTTTTTGTTTGTTTGTCTTGATTTTGTCCTGCATAGAATACAATTTTGTCCTCTTCTCCTGTCCCTGGTAACACCTGCATGTCCATTATAACCCTGACAATCGAGGCCACATACACATTTCCTCAGGAGGTGGCATTGTGAAAGAGAGGGATGATTTCAGAAATATCATATCCAGTAGTGATAGAGCTCTCTCATAGCTTATCTGGTCAGCCAGGTCATCTGCAGCGAACATGTATTTGTTTTACAACGCACAAAAAGAAATGTAAAAAGACAGTTTGAAGCAAGCAGAAGCAGTAAGCTCAGAGGACTTGGAGAGAAACCCATTGATCTTCTGGTACTCAGTTGTCTCCATGTAGCTTCCAGCCACTTCCAATTTTGTGTTGTGTAAGAACATGAAGAACTAAATGGGAAAGGTGATAGCCTGCTGTGCTTTGGCCTGCCACACACCAGGGACAGGAAACAAACAAATAAACAAACAAACAAACCCACCCAGATACAAACAGACAACCCCTGCAGGCTTCTTAGTGATCATGTTAAATATAGTTATCTGCTGATAAGCCTTGAGCTTCTGGAAAGCTTGTTCTATAGGCTGTGCTTGTATGTATGTATGCATGTATGTGTGTATGTATGTATGTGTGTATGCATGCATGTATGTATATATACATGTGTGTATGCATGCATGCTGTAAGTATGTACTTACAGATCCTGCTTCTTGGGTGGTCAAGCCCAAGAGTTCAGAGCTGACCTGCATCAACCAAAACAGAATAAAAGTAGAAGCAAAACAGGGACAAAAATGAACGGTTGAAGAAACTTACTCTTAAAGGGCGAACTGAAAGTACTTAAAATTAATAGGTAGCCCATATTGACCATCGTGGTGTGGTATCCTGCACATGAGCCCATGGTGACCTTCTACTATTGAGGCTGCTCCCCAGCATCCTTCCCAGTCTCCCTCATGTGTCTCCTCTTTCTGTCCTTGCATCATGCTCCCTTTTCCCATCTGTAGAGACTTTGCTCTGTTCTACAGCACTCGGTGAAATCATGTGTACTTTGTCTTACTGTGTTTGGCTGGTTTCATTCAAGTTAATATTCTCCAGTTCCATCCCTGTTGGTGTGTGTGATAGGATTTTCTCTCTTATGGTTATGTAATATCCTATTGTGTATATAATTGTGTATACATAGTTTTTGTGGGTTTTTTTTTCCCATTTTATAAATGACAGGAATGGATGGTTCAGGTCCAACATTTGAGTCCCTTACACAGCCTTTTTATAGGAATGTCAAACCAGCTTGTGGTAAAATTCTGATGTCACCCAGCTAGCATTCAGGCATGTTAGCTGTCTCAGCCTGGGCCAGGCACTGTGCTGTTTTGTGAATGCTCATATTCACAAAATATTGCCACACCAGTTTTAGTGATTTCCCCCACAAGTCACCGTCTCCCTCAAGTTTGAGGGAGCCAAGGCATGTTTTCCTGCTGTTTGAACCATCAGGAGAGAATGAGTTCATGGCTGAGCATCACAGCTGGAGGCCAGCCTCCCACTGACGTGGCTCTGAGGCTGGGCCCTTTCTGCTTCTCTCTGCTCCATGTTACAGCTGTAAACACCTGGAAAATGACTAGGAATCAGCAGTGTCAACAGTTGGAAGTAGGACAACAGAGGGAGTGTCTGATAGCTTGTCTCAGGACACAGGAAACACTCAGTGACATAGTGAGAAGACAGACTGTCCCGATCCCAGAGCATTCCCTTCAGTAGTGCTGGTCCCAGGTTGTCCTGTGTGCCCTTTCCTCCTGTGCCATTAGGACCAGAGCTGAGTCAGGGCATTGCATTGCATTGCATTAGCTCATTTAAATGCCACCAAGTCCCCCGTGGCAGCGGCTGTGCAGCTCACTTTGGAGCCGAGGACACTGGGGCACAGAGAGGGTTACAGCCTTTTTGAGCTTTAACAGCAGGAAGTCTAAGGACCAGGCCTCATCCCTGGCTCTGTGGAGCTCTCTGGTTAATCTCTGCTGCTTCCGTCTTTTCCTGCATCTGTTAGTCCTTCTGAGACAGTTTGCCCTTTTTCCAGTGCCCACTAACTCTTCCCATGTTTGCTTATCTGTGATGCCCACAAGCCCTCAGTCCTGATTGTGTCCTAGAAGGTTCTACCTGAAAATTTCCCACTAACACCCACCTCAATACGATCCATATTAGGTGATCGTGTGCTCTGTAGCCTCCCCATTGAGGCCCTGCAGTGCTGTGGGAGTTAAAGATAAAGTTGTGTGGGGTGACCAAAGGTCCCTGCTTTCTTTGACCTTCCTTGTGTGGGAGGACCTTCACAAGCCATGTGACTAGGTCAGGTGGGAAGCCCTGGGTCTAAGGAAGGCCAAAGGGTTCAGAGGTCAAATGGTGACCCAGTTAGGAGGAACTTGCCCAGGAATAGGAAGAGGAGACAAAAAGGCTTAGTGCATGCCCGTCACAGGCCACGACTTCCATTTTATTAGGGACCCATGCTCTTCAGCACTGGCTCATCTTTTGTGCCTAGTGGGGTCCCCTGATCCTGTTCTTCAGGTTAGGAATCTTACTATCTTCAACTGCTCCTCATTGCTTCTGTTGCCATCAGGTTCTGGCAATTTTACTTCTCCAGAATGTCTCAGATTCCTGCCATTGCCAGTATACTTTTTTTTTTTTCATATATGTGAGAATACTGTCACTGTCTTCAGACATACCAGAAGAGGGCATCAGATCCCCATTACAGATGGTTGTGAGCCACTATGTGGTTGCTGGGAATTGAACCCAGGACCTCTAGAAGAGCAGTCGGTGTTCTTAACCTCTGAGCCATCTCTCCTGCCCCCCATTGCCAGTATACTTAAAGGCCATGCTTATCTCCCATCTGTAGCTTTCTGTCTTATCCAGGTAGGTGCCCTCCAGTGCCACCAGAACTGCACTCTTAGAAATGTGTCCATGTGTCCCTCCTTGCTTTGTTTACTTTGCTGAGTCCCCCTCGTTTCTGAGGTAAAGTACAAACTCAGTGTGTCCACTTAACATTCACAAAGCTACCGGTAGGTAGACCCAGCCCTCTGGCCAGCCTCTTATCCCTCACCTACTGTGGATCTGACAGACACCAGTGTCTGAGAGCACCTTGCTGTACTTTGACCCTGCCTGCCCTTCTTCTACCTTGTGTCTGCCTCTACCCTCCTCCCCTCCACTGTCTGTTTACCCTAAGAAAAATGCCCTTATGTAAATACTGTATATTCTGTTAATGTCCCAGGAAATCCCACTGGTAAGGTGTCTCGTGACTGCTTTCTGTCCCTGCCGATTGCCCTGGGACCAAAGCTGCGGCGTTCTTGCTGTAGCCATGTTCCTGCTGCAGCTGCCTCCCAGCTTCTCCACTCTTCCTTTGCTTCAACAGAATATCCCAAGACATCTTAAGATGGTTTCCGTGCTTTTATTTTGCCTGAGTGTGTACATGTGTGGTGCCACTGTGCACATATGGAGGTCAGAGGACAATTTGTGGGAGTTGGTTCTCTCCTTATAATGCGGGTCATCAGGATTGGTGGCAAGTGCCTTTTCCCACTGAGCCAACACTTCCTCCTCCCCCCTGCCCCAAGTGAGGGTTTTTCCAGGTTTTCCTCTCCAACTCTCCTCTCATCCTATAACTGTGTACTTGGCCTTCTGCAGTGGGACTCCTTCACTTTCCATCCTGTCTATGCAGGTAAAATACGAGATACTATCTGTAGGCCCTAACTTACTTTTATCAACATATTTATGGATGTTATCCAATGTCTGGTGCATAACTAGCACTAGCTGGATGTGAAGCACACACACACACAATAGCATGGGCTGTTAAGTAAATGACTGCATGAACCCACGCCCCACCACTAGCAGAGCATCAGTTTGGTTCCACCCACCTGGTAGTAACAGCCATGGCAGATCCTCCATGGGGCTTCAGAACCGCACTTCCCCTGGGCTCTGCATGGCATGATCCAGCTGGAGGCGCAGCCAAATGCCTGGCCTTTTAGTATTG
Organism: Mus caroli; assembly: GCF_978045245.1. NCBI lineage: Eukaryota > Metazoa > Chordata > Mammalia > Rodentia > Muridae > Mus > Mus caroli. The sequence continues at coordinate 38,085,415 of NW_028227265.1, read as the reverse complement.
GGATGATTGTCAATAAAAATTAGGTAGACAACATTATGAAGGACAGTGTGTGTGATGCTCAGAATGCAAGCATGAGGTGTTAGCAGCAGAGCCTGTGATAACAGGGTATAGATGGATTCTCATTGGCCCTGGCCACGGACATAGTCAGGAGAAGATGTTTCTCAGGCAGCTTACAGGTAGTAAGTTGTGTTCTCTCAGTTGAAGATAGGGTTCTATTGGGCCTCATTTGACCGACCTCCTGTAAACAAGTGGGTTACTCACTCAGTACTGTGCCTGTCTTCTCAGAATGATGAAAGTCCTTCAGACCATACCTTGGTAGGAAGGAAAGATGGAATTTATATGTAGTGCAACAGGATGGGCAAGATGAAGTCTCCCTGGAGAGCCAGCGTTGCAGACCTTCCAGTCCATTGATTAGAGCCAGCATATTGGCCCATTATGGCCGACATTCCTTTCCAAATACTAAACTAAACATCATCTTCTATGCCCTAGAAGTAAGTGTTCATGGGCCTCAAGAAATATAGAGTGCAAGCAAACCAGCGATAGTGTAATTTCACGACTGTGTACTCCCTGGAAAAACTTTAACAGGATTAATCAAAAAAATTACACTAACATATTTGAAAGTCTGCCAACAGCTGTTCCAAATTACTGTGTGCTATCTGATGTTGCTCATGTACCTGTCTAAACGGAACGTGAACCCGCTCGTCTGACAGGATGAACTCAGATTATTTAATGTTCATCTCTTCTCCAAAGTTCCTCGCTGTTCTTTCTAAAGACAGTCCTTAACTAATGTCTGTAGCTGTTCTGTGCATCAGGTCCTAGTTTAACCAGGACATGTCGGGTAGGCATTTTCTCCCATTCATCTTGTGTGAGGCTGTGGCAGAGAGAGCCTGCTATCATTCCTCGTTCTTTCTCGTTGTGGGGAAGTACATCAGGTTCACACAGAGGCAGGCATTCTGAGGATGGCTGACGACCCAGAAGCATCTTATCATACCATCAAGAATAATTTCCTGGCAAATGGAAGAATTGCCATGAAAAAAAATTAGATTAAAATAGTCTTTTGCTGATTTCTTTTTGACTCAAAGTAGTTTCCATGTATTTTAGAAAATCATGAAAATCAATAAAAAAAAAAACCTAAAATATATGAAGTACATGCGGGGGTGGGAGTGGGGGTGGGGGGCAAGGGGAGAGGGCAGCAGCATTTACAACTTTTGACCATGTTTTTCTTGAGTCTATTTTTCTGTACTTATGTGCTTTTTAAAAATAATTTAAAAACAGTAAGCTCTTGTTAGCACTGTATATTTTATTTTTCAATTAAAAGAATTTTAAGATTATTTTACATCATTTTTCCTTTTCTTTTCTCCCTCCAAACCCTGTGATATACCACCTACCTCTGCCCTCTATCAAATTCATGGCCTCTTTTTCTTGAATTGTTATTATGTGTATATATGCATCACACATATATAGCTAGCCTCTTACTAAGAATATTCTATTTTTACCATATAGGTTACAAATATTTTCTTCAATTAGGACTTAGTTATTGTGTGCTTCATTTTGTACAAACATTTGAAAAACATACATTCAAATTCACTAATCCTTTAAAAAGTCTTTGACACATTCTATAATATGAATAGCACAACATATATCTGTACAAGTAAATGATCTGTTGTTAGTTGTATAAACAGAATAGTTGTAGAACCTTTTCAGTCCTCCCCACAGTTCTCGTCAGTCCTTCTCAACCATTTCTTCTCCATGCCTTTGCCATTCAGTCCTTTCCCCAACACATCCCAGAGTTACACCTAAACCTTCTTATTAGTATTACTATTACTATCATTATTATTATTATTTCCATCTGCCTCCTCCTCCTTTCTCTTCTCCCTGTTTTGAGACAAGATATGGTTCCAGAATGTTCTCTGCATATGGGTGTGTGTTGCTGTCTTCCTGGGCTGTGTAGATAAAAAAGTGTGACATTGTCTCCATTTTCCAGTTGGGGTAAGTGAAGCAGAGCACTGGTAAGCTCTGAAGGGATCTCTGGCAGTGTCAGTGACAGTCCAGCAACGTGCCAGTGCTCTTGTCACATCAAACTTGTGATCATCCGGCTCACCGAGAGCCAGGGCACTTACTCTCCTTACTCAGTGAGTTCCTTTCTCACTCAGTCAGACTCCATGAGTGTGTTCTGCTTTTCTCTACTTCCTGTAGAATCTTGCAGGACTGCCCTCTCCCCATGCTATAAATGAGCCAGAATAGGCTAGGTTATGCTGTAGTAATAACAGTCTGTTGCTTGAAGACCTGAGGTTGGATTTCTAGTCCTCATGTGGGTGGCCAGGAGCTGTGGTGCACATTGGTGCTATTGGTCTGACATCCAATGCTGGTGTGATGGTTTGTATATCCTTGGACCAGGGAGTGGCATCATCTTAAGGTGTGGCCTTGTTGGAATAGGTGTGACCTGGTTGGAATGGGTGTGTCACTGTGGGTGTGGGTATAAGATCCTCACCCTAGTTGCCTGGAAGTCAGTCTTCCACTAGCAGCCTTTGGATGAAGACATAGAACTCTCAGCTCCTCCTGTGCCATGCCTGCCTGGATACTGCCATGCTCCCACCTTGATGATAATGGACTGAACTTCTGAACCTGTAAGCCAACCCCAATTAAATGTTTTTTTTTTTTTTTTATAAGACTTGCCTTGGTCATGGTGTCTGTTCACAACAGTAAAACCCTAACTAATACAGAAGTTGGTACCAGAAGTGGGGTATTGCTGTGATAGGCCAGACCATGCTTTTATTTGACAGAATGTGGATTTTGGGACTTTGTATTTGGAAAACAATGGAATGCTTTAAATGGGGCTTAATGGGTCATCCTAGTAGGAATATGGAAGACTTAGTTGCTGGGAGTAATTTGAACTGTGTTGACCTGGCCCAAGAGATTTCAAAGGAGAAGAATTTCAGAATGTGGCATAAAGACTGGTTTTGTGGTATTTTGGTGAAGAATGTGGCTATTTTTTGCCCTTGTCTGAAAAGTTTGCCTGAGGCTAAGGTGAAGAGACTTGGAATAATTGCATTGACCAAAGAAGTTTCAAAAAAGCCCAGCAGAGACTTTGTTCTCTGGTTAAGTCTTATGAAGAGAAGTTTGAACAAGCATAGCAAGCTTAGAAAGGAAAAATATAAAATATATGGTTTGAGTATTAAAGGAGTACCAGGAAGTGAAATGGAACAAATTCCTGTGTTCTAGGAGATAACAGATTAAGGGAGTGGGACCTTGGGGCAAGATCCTACCCAGCTAAATTAAATCCAGGCATGGTAGTACACACCTTTAATCTCAGGAGACAGGCATGCTGATCTCTGCATTCAAGGTCAATCTACAGAGCAAGAACCAGGATAGCCAAGCTTAGGCAGTGAAGGATTTAGAAAACATAAAGCTAGTGATAATGTAATAGGACAAGGGGATCATGTTCTAGTTCCTGTAAGCAGCAGAACTTGGCAGCTTCAGCCATGTGGCTCTAGCTCTAGAGTTAAGAATGGAAGGAACTACTGGGAAAATTGATGCTGATTAGCTGGAGCTAAGGAATTAGCAGTGATTAAGAAGAGACCAGCATCACTGAGATGAAATCTTCTGGAAATTGTTTGCTGGGAGCACAAAGAAGCTGTGTTCTAGAGATACCCAAGGTTGTACCTCATGCTGCGGCTGGACTTGGTAATGTTTAAGAGTCAATCAGGTGGTACTGCTTGTGAAGGAATGAAGGGATAATGGAGAGAAGCTGAGGCTTAGCACTGTGAGAGGCCAGGGAAGGCCATTGGAGAAGGTGAAGCCTCAGCTGTAGTTGATGGCCCAGGACTGAAGGGGTCATGCAAAGGATTTGAGGCTTGGCACCCTGAAGAGAGCCTATGAGAGGCTATTGGTGAAGCCTAGTTGGAGTGGAATACCCCAGTGTATTGGAGATGTCAGTACCATGGAGTGATCACCAAGAACTGCAGCCGTAGTGGAGTGGATCAACCTGATCTTAGAGTGCTACAGAGGGCAGAGCTGGAAAAGTGATGCCAGCCCTTAGGAGGAGTCCAAAAGATCAAGTGGAATCCAAAGACACTGAAACAATAAGCTGTAACATTGAAATTGCCTTGGAGACTCAAAGATGTTAAAGATGCCAGAGCCATGGGACACATGCTGAGGAAAGCTGCTAACAGGGAGTGGAACCAGCCCAGGAGAAAGCAGTTTGTTGCAGTCAACAAAGATGAAAAAGGAGTGGAGATCTGAAGACCGCTTTGACATCAGCCATGGAGATGCAGAGTTTGGAGTTTGCCTAGCTGGTTTCCTGCCTTGCTTTGGGTAATAGTTTATTAAGTTGAATGAATCTCAAAAGAGACCTTGAACTTTGGACTTTTAACATTGTTGCGACTGCTATAGACTATGAGGACTTTGAAAGTTGGACTAAATGCAATTTGTATTATGCTATGTTTAAGTGTGGCCCCCATAGACTCATGTGTTTGAACAAGTCTATGGGGACCAGGGAATGGAATGTGATGGTTTGTATATCCTTGGACCAGGGAGTGGCATCATCTCAAGGTGTGGCCTTGTTGGAATAGGTGTGACCTGGTTGGAATGGGTGTGTCACTGTGGGTGTGGGTATAAGATCCTCACCCTAGTTGCCTGGAAGTCAGTCTTCCACTAGCAGCCTTTGGATGAAGACATAGAACTCTCAGCTCCTCCTGTGCCATGCCTGCCTGGATTCTGCCATGCTCCCACCTTGATGATAATGGACTGAACTTCTGAACCTGTAAGCCAACCCCAATTAAATGGGTTTTTTTGTTTTTTGTTTTTTTGTTTTTTGTTTTTTAATAAGACTTGCCTCGGTCATGGTGTCTGTTCACAGCAGTAAAACCCTAACTAAGACAGCTGGGGAGGTGGAGACCGACCGATTCCTGTAGCTCACTGGCCAGGTAGCCTAGCCAATCAGTGAGAGACCCTGTCAATGCGTGATTACCAAAGACAGCTGGCCTTGATCTCTGGCTTCAGCACACATGTGTACACAAGTGCACACGAAGCAGGATGCACACATCACAGGAATGAGCATGTTACCCCCCCCCACCACCATGTGTGAAGTCCTGAACAGCACAGTGGTCTGAGGACAAGCAAGTGGGTTGATATCCCTTAGGCTTTCTTTACAGGATTCAGCCTAAAACTGAGAGGGAACAAGTCGGATTGCTTTACAAGGACAATCAGAAATCCCGTGCAAAGGAGAAAGTGGCTCCAGGAAAGCCAGAGCCGTCCTGAGCAGTGTCCTTGTGTGTTTCTGGGTTAGTGGGTGGGGTGTGTGTGAACACCCTCTCCCATGACTGCCTTTTGTAGAATATTCTGGGCACTATTATTCTAGTCAGGAATCAAGTTGTCATGGCTCCTGTGTTCATAGAATTTCCTGCATTCTCTTCCTTCCAGAGAGGTGAGTTTTCTTTAGGTGACTATGTTGGACCAGAAGCCAGTTTGCCCGTAATTGGAAAGGGTTCAGTCAGACAGTTAAGATCACTCCCACTGGAGCCAGCCAGACACTGAAGCCCAGAGGCTTCAATCCTGGCCTAACATTTACCAGTGTGACTTGGGGCAAGTTTTCAGAGTTCCTGAATGCTTCAGGGTTGGCTCTGTAAACTGGAGCTGATAGTCTGTGTCAAGCTGTGAGAAATGAGCTAGTCTGAGCGAATCAGAACCCCTGGCATGAAGTAAACACTTGACAATAATCAGTTCATGAATAAAATTTTATTTTCTGTGAAGCCGAAGGCCTTAAGGTTTGAAGGAGGGGAGAAGTGGGCCCAGGAAGCCTGAGAGAGCAAAGGCCAGTTATTCTCACTTTTTGTTTGTGTTGAAGATTATTAGTAGTTAGAGCTTCAGCCTGACAGTGCTCACTGGCGAGTGTATGGGCATTGGTTTTGTATAAGGTTTGTTTTTTAGACTGGCAAGGTAAGAACCCTGCTGGGAAAAAGTACTGCCTAGTTTAGTTTCTCCCTGTACTCTATAAAAGAAAGCAGACTATTGGAAATGAGAAGACGATAGCCATGCATAACTGTCTTCCCCTCTTTGGTTTTATTTTAGTGGCAGCTGAAATACCCTAAACTGGTTTTCCGAGAGTCCGGCAGCATACCCGAGGAGCTGCACAAGGAGATCCCTGAGGCCTTTCTCACACTGCATAAGCATGGCTGCTTGTTTCGGGACGTGGTGAGGATCCAAGGCAAAGATGTGCTCACCCCAGTGTCTCGCATCCTCATCGGGGACCCAGGCTGCACCTACAAGTACTTGAACACCAGACTCTTCACGGTGCCCTGGCCCGTGAAGGGCTGCACTGTCAAGTACACAGAGGCTGAGATCGCCGCTGCATGTCAGACCTTCCTAAAGCTCAATGACTACCTCCAGGTGGAGACTATCCAGGCCTTGGAAGAACTGGCTGTCAGAGAGAAGGCCAATGAAGATGCTGTGCCACTGTGCATGGCAGAGTTCCCCAGGGCCGGCGTGGGGCCGTCCTGCGATGATGAAGTGGACCTTAAGAGCAGAGCAGCCTACAATGTGACTTTGCTAAACTTCATGGATCCTCAGAAGATGCCCTACTTGAAAGAGGAGCCCTATTTCGGCATGGGGAAGATGGCGGTGAGCTGGCATCATGATGAGAACCTGGTGGACAGGTCAGCCGTGGCAGTGTACAGCTATAGCTTCGAAGGTACAGTCTGCTCTGGGGGAAAGCATGTTCGATGGCAGTGTGACCAGAGCCACTGAGGCTCTGAGGATGAGTAAGCACACACGTGTCTGTGTGTTGGGTGTTCTTTCCTTTTCTGGCCTGTCTCACCAGTATATCTGCAGAGCACCCCTCTCCCCCATCTAAATCTTCTCTAGCTCATTGTTCCATCATGCGCAGAATACTTCTGTATGTAAGCACCGCTGTCGTTTTGTCTTCCTGATGCCCAGGAGAGCAGCAGTTGTTGGATCCGTGCAACCAGTTGCGGCTCTGTAAAGCTCAGGTTAGACTCTTCAGTCACCACAATTAGTTTGCCGAGAAAGAGCCAGGGAAACAGGAGTCTGTCAAGTCGTCCTCAGTTCTCACAGGTGCACATTCTTAACTTGCCAAAATGCTTTATTGGGCCTGACATCACCATCTCGATTGTCGTTATTTGTCAGGTATGGACTTGTTCTTGGCTTCCTGTCATTTTTATAAGACCCTGCTTGGCAGAAGCAGTTAAATGCCTCCTGTAGGCAGACAGGCCAGTCTCCTTGCCTCTTCTAAGGTTCCAACGCCGTCGAGCAGAGAGCTGGAGCTTGCCGACTTGGCTGACCTTGCCACCTTTTCCTGCTCTCGTTTCTGTGTGTCTAGAGTCCCAAGAGTGTCTCAGACGTTTTTTATTACCTGATTATTAGACAAAGTAATAAGGTATTAGAACTTCCTGTGCAAACCAAGAGTGCTAAGTCCTTTGAAAGAACGCACTAGCCCTTTTAAGGTCACTGTTTTCTGACAGTTCCAGTTGCTTTGTCTGACATCTGTTGTTGTAATTTGTTTTCTGTTTGCTTGAATGACTATTTTGGAAAAATTATTTAAGACCAAAAAAAAAATCTGTCTCATGGCACTCTTTTTTTTTTATTACATATTTTCCTCAATTACATTTCCAATACTATCCCAAAGTCCCCCATAGCGCCCCCCACTTCCCTACCCACCCATTCCCATTCTTTTGGCCCTGGCATTCCCCTATATTGGGGCATATAAAGTTTGCAAGTCCAATGGGCCTCTCTTTCCATTGATGGCCGACTAGGCCATCTTTCGATACATATGCAGCTAGAGACAAGAGCTCCAGGGTTCTGGTTAGTACATCATGTTGTTCCAACAATAGGGTTGCAGATCCCTTTAGCTCCTTGGGTACTTTCTCTAGCTTCTCCATTGGGAGCCCTGTGATACATCCAATAGCTGACTGTGAACATCCACTCCTGTGTTTGCTAGGCCCCGGCATCGTCTCACAAGAGACAGCTATATTTGGGTCCTTTCAGCAAAATCTTGCTAGTGTATGCAATGGTGTCAGCGTTTAGAAGCTGATTATGGCACTCTTAAATGTCTTCATTTTTCTGGTCTCGAATTTGTCCTCAGGATAATTAGTATCTTTTCTAAATTTACCCTGGGCTTTCAGTCCAAAACAAAGAATGAGATGAATGGTTGGAAGTCACCAGTTTCAATGACGTCTCCAGTAGTAACGGCAACCTAAAAGTCCACTGATGTAATTCGGTGCCATCTGAGGGACGAGCCTGTGTCCTCTGACCTCAGACATGGCCCTGCTGGAGACGTGAGAACTCCACAGGGAACAGTGGGATTGGTTAGCTCTTCCTGAGATGGCAGCTCTCAGAACTCACCGCAGTGCGTGGCTGCAGTGTGTGGCTGCAGTGCATGTGGTAGCCCAGGCGCAGGCGTAGGCGCAGGCACAGGCGTAGCCATAGCCGGCCATAGGGCTGCCTCTATGTACTCCTTGCTGTCCTGTTTCCAGGCTGCAGTCTGATGGCTCTGCTGTACTTCCCTCTCATGAGAAAGGAGGTTAAGATGTTAACAGGTAATAGCATCTATGAAGCATCTGTGATGGGAAGTAGTTAAGACTGGGGAAGGGTAAAAACGCACATTGTACAGACATAGAATTGTTGGGCTAGTGGAATGGCTCAGGGGTAAAGGTACCAGAGGGACCCACAGGGTGGAAAGGAGAGAACTGACTCCTGCAAATCATTGCCCTCAGATCTCTATCTATAAAGGTTCAGGAGCATGCGCACGCGCACGCGAGTACACACACTCTCACTCTAATAAATTCATGGTAAAAAGCACTTTTAAAGAAATATTTTGTCTTTTTTTTTTCCTCCCCAGAGCTGAGGACCGAACCCAGGGCCTTGCGCTTGCTAGGCAAGTGCTCTACCACTGAGCTAAATTCCCAACCCAAAGAATTATTTTCATGCAAAATAATAGAGACTTGCAGAAATCCAGTCTGTAAGAGCAGAGAGGTGTGATTCCTTTGTTCTCCTAATCTCCAAGATGCCCAGGCTCTATCAGATAATAGTGAGAGCCCTTGGGGGTTCTTCCCAGAGCACCTGCTGTGGCCAGACACTGTCAGCACCTCATGTGTTTTAGCCAGTTTCATCTTGTCTGCAATACCCAGTGACTAATGTAGCCGGGAAGCACTGTCATGCCCCGTGGAAAGCTGTTTTGATCAGTGGCCACATACGTGACGTTAGCTCTCTAAACTTGTAATGGATCTGAAAATTGTCTATTATCTAGTGACTTTGTAATAGCACAGCACAGTGAGTTGCTAAGTAATGCATGTGAGCAGCCTATGATGCCGCCTTGTACGGACAGCATATCCTGTCATGTCCAGCTACCCAGGGAATGGGCAGAAATGATTGTGTGCCACACGAGTTTACTAGGTGATCTTTCTGTCTTATTGTTGTTTTAGTGTGTGTTCCTTGTAAATATTAAGGAAGTCACTGTAGCGTTCTATGCCGTAAGTGTGCAGTAGCTTTATCTACCTCATATAGACACTGTCTCTTGAGGGCATCAAGAGGCCGTATGAAGTGATTGGCTTGCTTCATCTAGGCCTGGCTGAGTTCACTCAGTATTGTTTCTACAGGAATAAAATTCCCAAGGATGTGATTCTCAGACTACATCTGCATTGTTAAGGGATGAATAGCAGTCCTTGGACTGTTCCTATTATCAGATGAGGAGACAGGGTACTTGTTGGTCATGGCGCAGCTAGTGAGGGCAGGGTTAGGATTCAGGCGGGAGGCCTTTGGCCTTACAGGGTCGCTTCCTGAGCTGAGTGGTTTCTGAGCCTGCATCTGAGGCCCATGCTCCATCTGCGCAGTACAGTGCTTCAGGAGTGTGGGTTTAAAGTGTTGGAATGTCCAGCTTCTAGAGAGGTCAAGGGAATGTTCGGACAGCCTTCCCTTCCAGTGCTGACTTCTTCCCTCCTCCCTTCATCTGGGCTTCTCCTCCATGCACACACTTTCCAGCACATACACTCTGGGGACTCGGGTGGGCTGGATGTATATATTCTGTGAAATGGAGCCCTCCTCTACCTTCTATATCTGTGTGGTTTAGAGTCAGTTGGTGTGCAAACCAAGGGCCTGAAATGTCCCGGTGGCTGTATTTCTTCCAAGTGACAAACGGTGTGTGCAGTTCTCTGGCCTCTACATCTTCACTAGAACTATGGTAAGGGTGGACTTAAAGAGAGCTTGGGTTCAAGTCCTGTTTAGGGCCCAGTAGGGCTAGAGAAGTTACAGCATGTGCAAATATCTCTTCAAAGGATTCATTGCTAAAGATGTTAGATGCCCTGGACAGTGTTGGGACCCCAAGGGCATGTCACATCTTTCCTTGTCTTGAAAGACTGGCTGAGGTCAGGAGTACTCTCGAGATTACAGTTGTGGAGTGATGCCACTTTGGAACTGGAAGAGACTCTCAGAATCACTTGGTTCTCGCCTTCACGGGGAGACAGGAAGCAGGGCTGCAGTTGCGCAGTGAGGGGCACCAGTCAGAGAGTGCAGCTTACCCATGGAGTGCTTCCCAAGGTGCACTGGGAGTTCAGCTCAGAAGTGATTATTTCCTGCTAAACTTGCATGAGCTGCAGCTTAAGGCCTTTGTGGACTCGTTCTCACTGCCTTTTCCCAGGGAGTCTCCTGCATATTTAAACTGAGCTGATCATCGCTCTCTGGTCTATTTTCACGAGAAGAAGTCATTGAGAAGTAATTTGTATAGGATACGTGTAATTATATTCTAAATTCATTGGACTTCACATGAATTTCCTGCTAATAGATATCTCTAGAAGGAAGATTGAAATGGTACAATTTTTAATCAGGAATGGCTTTGGGGAATCATATGTAAATAGGCAAAGTATTTGATTTTCATATATTTCAGGCTTGGTGGCAATTGCTTGTTACTCCTAGTTATGAAAAATGAAATTTAACAGGGATGGCATTCAGACTTATAGTTAATATTGTCCAACATCTTGTTCTTTGATTGAAACTCCTTCAAAGATGCCACTCAGACTTTAGCTATTGGTTATCCTTCTGTGCGGGAGTACACCTATGTGTGCATGCATGCATGCATGCATGTGTGTAGTGTGTGCAAGTGCATTGTCAGAGGTTTGGTTCTTTAAAAGCCCAGTTATGTTATGTGAATATGTTTGTTTTTTTTTTTTTAATTCCAGACTTGGGATATGGGGATGCTTCCGTTTGTCCACCACAGCTACCTATGATTGTCTCCTGCACTAACAGGGGTGTTATCTTTGCCAGCGGCAGATGGTTTAATTCTGGGAGACTCTGGAAAGGGAATAAATGCCAGAGAGGGATAGGGGCTCTCTGAAGAAGGTGGCAGCTGTTTGTCCTGCTGCTCCTGCTCCTGCTCCTGCTCCTCCTGCTCCTGCTCCTCCTGCTCCTGCTCCTCCTCCTCCTGCTCCTCCTCCTCCTGCTCCTGCTCCTCTTCCTGCTCCTGCTCTTCCTGCTCCTGCTCCTCTTCCTGCTCCTGCTCCTCTTCCTGCTCCTGCTCCTCTTCCTGCTCCTGCTCCTCCTGCTCCTCCTGCTCCTCCTGCTCCTGCTCCTCTTCCTGCTCCTCCTCCTCCTGCTCCTGCTCCTGCTCCTCTTCCTGCTCCTGCTCCTCCTGCTCCTGCTCCTCCTCCTCCTGCTCCTCCTGCTCCTCCTGCTCCTGCTCCTGCTCCTCCTGCTCCTGTTCTTCCTGCTCCTGCTCCTGCTCCTCCTGCTCCTGCTCCTGTTCTTCCTGCTCCTGCTCCTCCTGCTGCTCCTGCTCCTCCTGCTCCTGCTCCTCCTGCTCCTGCTCCTCCTCCTCCTGCTCCTCCTGCTCCTCCTGCTCCTCCTGCTCCTCCTGCTCCTCCTGCTCCTGCTCCTGCTCCTCCTGCTCCTGTTCTTCCTGCTCCTGCTCCTGCTCCTCCTGCTCCTCCTGCTCCTGCTCCTGCTCCTCCTGCTCCTGTTCTTCCTGCTCCTGCTCCTGCTCCTCCTGCTCCTCCTGCTCCTGCTCCTCTTCCTGCTCCTGCTCCTCCTGCTCCTCCTGCTCCTGCTCCTCCTGCTCCTGCTCCTCTTCCTGCTCCTGCTCCTCCTGCTGCTCCTGCTCCTGCTCCTCCTGCTCCTCCTGCTCCTCCTGCTCCTGCTGCTCCTGCTCCTCCTGCTGTTCCTGCTCCTCCTGCTGCTCCTGCTCCTCCTGCTGCTCCTGCTCCTCCTGCTGCTCCTGCTCCTCCTGCTCCTCCTGCTCCTGCTCCTCCTGCTCCTGCTCCTGTTCTTCCTGCTCCTCCTCCTCCTGCTCCTGCTCCTGTTCTTCCTGCTCCTGCTCCTGATGTTGTTGGATTGTCAAGTGGTTGAGAGAAAAGAGATAAGAAGACATGAAGAGATGAAGCTTGGACTTGCCCCAAGGAACTCAATGCCTCCTCAGCAGGAAGTAGTCTAAAAAGAACTCAACACCCCCTTGTCCCTCTAACCTTCTTTCTTCCTTACCTGGTTTGGGGTGTTGGAAGGGATTGAGATGGAAAAGGTGGCAGATGTAAGAACCCAAATAAAATAGCTTAAAAAAAAATAGACCAACCCAAGTGGGTGTGCAGATACTCTGCATGTGCATGTGTGTATGGAGAGTAAAGGAGACAGTGGGTATTCCTCCCCCCTCCCCCATTGCCTTGACACAAAGTCTCGAAGAGCATTTCCCCCTTGCTGAGGTTACACAGTTACGTGCTCACTGGGGTTTGGACTTAGGTCCTGATGGTTGTAGAGCAAGGACTCTTGCCTGCTGAACTGTCTTCCCAACTCCCTGTTACCATGTTGTTGGGTTTTGTTTTGTTTTTCTGGAAGGAACAATTCCCTGTCACATTGTCTTTATAGGAAAAACAATCCATAAATTTTTAACTAGTGCCCAGTGTAATCGATTCTCATCTTTAGTTTCTGGATCTTTCTGAAGGACCAAGGATGCTAATCCATGCATTCTTGTGCAATGTGTGATAGTCTAGAGAGTCAGGGCTCTGCAGTAACTACCTTAGGACCTTAGGGCTCCTGTTTTGGGAAAGGTGTATCATTTTGAGGGTAGAATTTGTTTAGATGAATCTTGAATCTTTACTGCGAAGTGAGTATCATTAGCTCTGCACTCCACAGTCTGTATCATCAGCACAGTGAAAAACTACCTTGTAATTGCAGGTGGAGGTTGTGGAGCCTTGGTAAGTTTTTAAAGTGTTACTTATTTGTTGCTCACACCTCCTAGTATCTCTACTTTAGGTCTCAGACCTGATTTGACGAATGGTTGACATCTTTGCAGAACTCTCTTGGTTCCGTAAACGTCCTGTGCTCCTCCCCACTTTTCACCATCTAGGAAATTGTCCTGGGTTCACTCAGTAGTCAGTACACATTCCTGTTTGCCAAGTAGTCATCAGCGTGCAACAGCGAGCAAGACAGAAATGCTTATCCTGTTGAGAATGTGGAGGGAAAGGGTAGGGACTTGTACTGTTGCCATAGGAGGTACTGGGCTTGAACCTGGAGTGAGATGGGAGCCATCACAGGATTTTGAGTAGAAAGGAGGCAGCACTGAGAACAGGAAGAAGAGTTGGAAGAGTTTACCACGGTAACCCAATTGTGGGCCACCTTAGAGCAGGTAGAGTTGCTGATATGTGTCAGTACAGCACCCTGAGAGAGTAGCAGGACTTCAGTGCTAGGGGTGATAAAGACCAGCAGGGGAGTCCCAGGTCAAGAGAAGGCTTGAGGCAGTGGGGGTGGAGAAGTCTCTCTCCCGGTAGCTTTAGTCAGGTTAAATGCCATGCAGTAGTAAGTCTCTTTATACTGTTATGCTCTAACACCCTTGTGAAGTCATTGTCACAGTCAAGGTAGCTAGTATACCAGGGCTCCAGGAGTGTGTTTGTGCCCTTGGTGAATCCTTGTTGCTGTCTGTGGACATCCACAGTTTTAGTGTTAGGGTGACTCTCCTTCACATTGTGTGAAGGTATGTCCCTGTATTTTCAATTGTGAATTCCATACCGGCAGAGAGCTTAATGGTGGCAGGATTTCCATATTGTCACTTCTGTGGTCCACCAGCAACTTTATATTTGTAAATACTTGTCTTTCCACACCTGCTCAGATACGTGAAGGTGAGACAGCCCTCTGTGCCTAAGGCAATCTAAGAGATGGATCAGGTGTTGTGTCACTGCTGATTGGTTGTAATAAAGAGCTTAAGGCCAATAGCTGGGGCAGGAAGTATGAAGGCGGGACATCCAGAGAGAAAGAGTGAAGCTGGGAGATGAGAGCCAGAGAGAATCCAGAGACTTGGAAGGGAGTAGACTGGGATTAGAGCGGTGCAGGGAGGTGAAGAGCTAGCCTTGTGGCAGGTCACAGTGCTAGAACGGTCCATTAAGTCAGGCAGTAGATGGGGAACTGCTCCAGCAAAAGGCCCAAGCTTTAAACTGTAGAACTCTCTGTGCGTTCTTTATTCCACAGGGAGGTCTTTGAAAGGCCTGCTTTCTGTTATTAGTTGTCATTCCCTAAAGTTTACACCAGTGAAATGATGTATAATATAGTCTTTTAAAATGTTTTTGGCCTGAATTAAGTCACTTAGCATAATTATTTTGAGGCTTATCCATATTTTTTTGAGTATCAGTAGTTCAGTCCTGTTTTACTTTCTTCTCTGTTATGGTATAATTATTATGCATGCAGGTTGCTACATAATTATTTAAACCATACCATTCAGTCACTGCATTGAAGTTGCCGCTGTCCATCAACAGAATTCTTTCATTACTCCATCCTAACTCAAGAGTCTCTCTTCCTTCAGCCCCCAGTAACCACTGTTCTACTGTCTGTCTGTATCAATTTTGGTAGAGTGCCTCAGTTGTAAAAACAAAATTCCTATGAGGTTACAGCTGGCCTTGTTCAACTGTTATCAGTCAGCCACAAAGGAATGTTTGCTGAGATTGTCTTGCCTTAGCAAACAATTCCGGGAAGGAGAGACCACAGACCTGCACATTGTCCCCCTATGACTGTATTCATTTCTCATTCTTAAGCCCCTCATTCGCCTCTACAAAATGTTCCAGCTTGATTTTTCTCCCCCTTGCAGGCTCCTCCGTTCCATTCTCTTTGGAGACAAGCTTCCCCTGGCTGTGTGTGCCAATACCCAGCCTCATGTGTTAAGGGCAGACTCTGGTCTCTTTCCTGCCTTTTGTCTATGACACACTGCATTCTCACGTCTAACTGCTCTAGGTAGCTTGTGTAAGTAAGATTATAGATTTGTCCTTTTCGTTTATTTTATTGAACATACTTCCTTAATAACTATGTGTGTCAGAGTTTTTCAGAATTCCATTCCTTTTTATGTCTGCATACTATTCACTTCTCTGTGTGTGTGTAATGCATATACTATATAGGTACACTATATATGTACATATAATGTATAGGACTATCCTGGTTCATTTTTGGCTCTTGTTTTGTTTTTTGTTTTGTTTTGTTTTGAGACAGTTCCTTATCATGGACCCTTAGCTGGCCTGCAGCGTACTGTCCAGGTCAGGCGAGCCTTGGACGTATAGAAACCTTCCTGCTTCTGCAGAGAGTGCTAAGATAAAGGGTGTGCCACCATGCTCAGGACCCTGGTTAGTTTTTATTGTCACCTTGACACAACCTAGAGTTGCCTGGAAAGGGGAGCCCTCGATTGAGCGTCTGCTTAGATCAGATCATGTTGGCCTGTGGGCGTGGGGACTTTGGTTGATGGATAATGAATGTGGGGGAGTCCCTATCCTATCCACAGTCCCTATCCACAGATGGTCCTGTGCTGTATAAGAAAGCTTAACTAAGCTTAAATCAGACAGTGAGTCAGGCAGCAAGCAGCATTTCTCCACACTTTCTACTTTAGTTCCTACTTGAATTCCTGCTCTGACTTCCTCCGTGGTGAACTTTGACCTGGAAGTGTAAGCTGAAATAAATCCTTCCCCTCTAAGCTGCGTCTGGTCACCGTGTGTCACACAACAGAAACCATACTAGGTCACACTCTGCTTATAATCAGTCCCTTACTGATAACGATTTAGGTCACTTCCATCTTTGTTTTATGAATATTACTCTGATAGTTTTAAGTTTGTGCTTTTACTCTTCGGTGTCTATTGTGTACACAGAGGTGGAATTGGATCAAATGAGAATTCTCTGTTGCTTGTTTGCTTCCTTTTGGAGAACTCCATTCTGTTTTCTACATTTCCACCCGGCACACTGCCTTCCAGACCTGGTTGTCGGACAGTAGCCTTCTTTTGTGTGGGAAATGGCACTGGTTTTATGCCCTCCCTTGGCAAGCAGGTCATATCGAGCATTGTTTCTATGCTGTTATCCTTTCAGGCATCCCTAGGGATATCTGTACAGTCTTCTGCTCATGTTTAATTGGAATTCTATCAGATTGGATTAGTTTTCTCGTATCTGAGAAAGATTTACCTTGGCTCGCAGTTTTTGAGGGCATAGTTGTCAAGCAAAAAAGGCAAGGCCGCAAGAGTCAGAGTCAACCAGAAAGCAGAACCAAGGCAGGAAGGGAAGCCCGGCTGTAAATATCAAAGCCCACCCGGAAGTTTCCTACTTCCTCCAAGGAGGCTCCACCTCCTAGGAGTTCCAAGGTAAAACAGCACCACCAATGGGGACCAAGTGTTTAGTTCATTCACTGGAGCTTAGGGACCATTTAGCATTAAGCCATGTTCCAGTTCTTTATGTGTTCCAGGCTATTTATCAAGTATTTTTAATTATTTATTCCAATGTTGGATTTGTTTTTAATGCTGTCTTGATGCAGTTAGAAAAGGAGAGGTGGGCAAGTTGGAGTGGAAAGATTTCTCTGACAGTGATGCTAATTAGACGATTTAAGCCTGTACTCTTGATTGACATAATTTATACTAATTGGTTATGGGACCTTGGGCAAGTTACCTGAAGTTACCTGAATTCACAGTGCCTCCATTTTTCTTTTTCATTCATAAAATACTGCTAAGAACAGAACCCTCTCAGGGCTGTAAGATCATATAGCACCTGGTAGATATTTTCAGTTTTTACTAAATTATTCCAGTCACATAACTTAGAATTCTCAAATATTCCTACAAGACATTTGTTAAAGAGAACTATAATTTTGTGCTCCTTGCAGTGTCTCCACTCAAGGTTGGAGGCAGGGGAGTGGTCATTCTGTTCTTTCTTTCCAGCATGTTTAGGGATGCCTTAACATACTCTATTTTCATGTGATTGGCTGTTGTCCTGGTTTGGAAGCTGAAGGTTTTCCTCGTTCTCTCTTCTGCCCTTCTACCTGCACACACACTCTCCTCAGTTCCCCGCTGCTGTTTGAGATGTGCTGTCATTTTGGTTAAACCGGTACCCAGCCTCCCCAGTAATCATGCCTCTGAAAATGCGGGTCAGCACATTGCATAATCTGTGCTCAAGTTACCTTTGAAACAGTTCAGCATTTCCTGTGTTAATGTGAAGCTTGCCTTTTCTGTTTGCACAGTTTTTCTCTGTACTTAAGATCAGTTAAATTTCACACCCACTCTCTACCACCTGTCTGACTCTCTCTTCAACAAGGTCAGAATCAGCTCTTCTGTCAGGTTTATATTTTTGGAGTAATGGTCTTCCAGAAACATCTGACCTGCTCTGGTTGGGACTGGCCACCTTCTGCATCTGATGGCACTGACCCCTGTAACCTTATTGCCCGCGCTTTTGTGTCCCCTGGTAAGAACACGCTCAGGGCAACCGGAATCTTCTGCAGCACAAGC